>NC_047057.1:60141694-60452439 GCF_000738735.6 Corvus cornix cornix | reverse complement strand
GTGTCTGCCTTCATTTCTGCAGCCAGATGGACATCAGCTGGACAGGGACTTTGGCCAGCTGGAGCAGCCCCAGGACACGTTCCCGTTGGGATACCTGGCCAGAACCTGTCTTCCTCCCGGTGCTCCCTGCAAACTGGCTGCTGCCCGTCCTGTCTGTTCCCAGCACTTCAATCAGGACTGGGAGTTTGATTGCAGGATGCAGAACCAGCTGGAGAGACTGATGGCGATGCAGGAAGGAAACAGCAAAAAAAAACCCAAGACATCCACACCTCTTCAAAACAAACAAAAAAATCCTTTAAAAACTCCAGAGCTTATTTTTATCCTTGAAGAAGCAGCTTCAAAACCACAAACTCAGGATTCTGGTGGCCTAGGCAGTGTCACCCCATGCTGTGCCCCCCAGCCAGCAGAGAGCTGGGAGCCAGGGTAACCCCAGGGCTATTTATAGCAGGGTAGAAATGAACCCTGGTTTTTATCATTATGCTTTTTGTAGAGATCTGGTTTTTTCCAGGGAAATATTTCAGGAATCCTGAAGGAAGCAGGGAGGCAGAGAGAGCTGTATTTTGGGTTGAAAGGCTGGGAAGGGCCTGGCTCAGCCGGAGCAGGGACCATGTGGGTGCAGGGCTGGGATCTGCTCCCCTTGCATAACACTGCATTTTTTTCCCCTCAGTAATCCCTTGCTCTCTGCACCCGGGGGAACAGCCTGTGTGTATGGCAGGCAGGAGAGCAAATATGGTAAAATATTTGGGCAGCTTCCCTAGGGAAAAATCCTGAGTCATTCTGTACATCACACTGGGGTTTATTGTCCCTGGCTGTGGCAGGGTTAAGGTTGTGCCTCACTTATCCACGGGAAACCTGGTGCAGGGCAGCAGGATGGGGGCTCAGGGCACTTCTGCTGGAGCTGGTGGAATGCCAGGCCCACATCCTTGGGCACAGGGAATTTTTTGCCTCCTTTGCAGGCAGCCTGAGTAAAGAGCTGGACTGGGAGAGAAATGCTTCAGCTTCCTCTGACCATGCACACGTGGAGTTCATGCTGTGGCTGACCCAATCCAATGGAAAGACAAACAAACTGGGAGAGGGAACAGGCTCCCATGAGCTGCACATCCAACCTGTCCCTCCAGTTCCTAGATGTCTCCCAGGATACCACTGGAACACCTCTGGGAAGGTTCATCCCCTCTCACAGCCGGACTGGACTAACCAGGCTCAGCCTGCTTGGATGGAGATGATGGAAAAATCCAACCAGAGCCCAGCTGCTGGGCTGAGCAGGGAAACAGAAAAACCACCCAGGAGCCTTTGCCAGCCCCCAGTGCCATTCCTTGGCTAATAAATGCATGGTCAGACCTCACTTGCTCAGGCTCTGGATGGGGTCTGGCAGGGCGTGTGGCCCTTCCTGCTCTGCAGCCACTCCGTCCCAGCCTTGGTTAATGTCCTACTCCTTATCAGCCCCCCAGCTCCTGTTTGCTTTCATGGATGGATCCTGGCCCTTTCAGTGTACCCTGAGCTGCATTTTCCCTTTATCAGCACTGGCTGCTCTGTACACGGGCCGGACAGTGTTAGTGAGAAACTACAGCTCCGTCCTCTGCTGACTGGAACAAGTGACATTTCAGTTCCACAGTCCCAGCCTGGAGGTCTCGAGGTTGAGGAAAATGCTGATTGAGTACAGAGATGGTTTTGGGTTATTACTGAAACTGGGAGGCTCCTTCAGCTCCAGCCACCAAAAAAAGGGTGGGGTTGAACCTTGATTTTAAGAGGTGACGGCAGGATGCTGCCAGATGACCTCATAGCATCCCTGCTCACTGTGATTTGGTCACAGAGGCAATTTGTGGCTTTTAGGGACCTTTTTTTCCCCTCCTGTGACCTTCAGGGAAAAAACTTTCCCAGCTTCAGTAAAAAACTCTGTCAGAGATGGTCAGAGACTCTGACATGTCAGCCATCTCTCCCTGCCTCAGTTTCCCCGTATCCAGCCCATGCTCTGCTCCTGGCAGCCTCCCACTCCCCAGCAGACTCCAGGCTCAGAGAAGGGAGGTTTTCCACCCCGTGACTCATCCTCATCCCCAGAACCTCTCTCTTCCAGGAGACACAAGCTCTACAGGGAGGAGCTCAACCTGACCTCCCCGGCGGCGCCGCTGCCGCTCCGGCCCGACGCCAGCTGGCTGCAGTTCCACCTGGGCATCAGCCGGGATGGGCTCTACCCCCGCTCCAGCCCCGCCGTCACCAGGCTGCTCCGGGACATGCAGGAATTCCCCATCATCAGCGCCGGTGAGCAGCCTCCTGCCACAGGGATGGGGATGGGGCAGCTGCGTGGGGCTGGGGGGCTCCGGGCCCCACGGGTCCCTTCTTGGAGCCCGGGAGCGGGGTCAGCAGCAAGAGATGGAGCCTGGCGGGGTCTCACTGCTCCTCCTGCCCTTGCAGACTACAGCCAGACGAGAAGGCGCTGCTGGGAGCCTGTGACTGCAGCCAGAGTGAGTGTGGCACTTGGGGTCCAGCTTGCCCCTGCATGCCATCGCTTGGGCTGGCCCCAGTCCCCAACTCCTCCATCCTCACCTCGGCCAGCGACATGACAAAGCCAGGCTCTGCTCCCGCCCGTTAACCCCAGCAGAGGCTGGGATCACAGATCATAAAATTATTTGGGTTGGAGAAGTCCTCTAAAATGATGGAGCCCAACCCAAGTGCCACATCCCCACGATTTTTTAGCACTTCCAGGGGTGGTGATTGCACCATTTCCATGAGCAGCCTGTTCAGTGCAGGTATCAGGACACCAGTACACCACTGGTTCCTGCTGGGCAGGCAGGGAGGGAAAAGTCCCCAAGGGGAAGTAACAGAGGGCTGTTAGGAGAGGGGCTGGAGGGAAACCTTCTCTATGGCACAAGGAAGAGAAGGAAAATAACTGGAAAGAGAGAGAGGCGTAGCTAGAAGGGGTCATGGGATGCACTCACAGGGTTGGAAAGCCAGGTCGTGCCGGGGTGTGTAACTGGGGTGTTCCCAGGAGTTAACATCCCTTTCCCAGGAGTTAACATCCCCTTTCCTCTCCCAGTCGTGAAGCCCAGCGGTGTGCACCTGAAGCTGGTCCTCAGGTTCCAGGATTTTGGGAAAGCCATGTTCAAGCCCATGAGGTAAGGCCAGCAGAGTCCCCTGAGCCCCTGCAGGGAGGGCTGCGATCATCCTTGGTGTGGACAGCCACACCACAGCCACACCACAGCCACACCTTCCCTTTCCTGCCCTCAGCTACCTGGGCAGCTGGAAAGGTTCCATTATTTTTCATTATTCTTGGCTGCTCACACCATCCCAGGAACACACGTGGATAAACACTGGCGTTCCCACACCGCTGTTGGTGTTGGAAATTTCTCAGTTCATGGGTGCCAGGTGGTGAAGGACCTTGGGACACTTGTTCTCCTGAGATCTTTGCCATCAGGGACTGCTCATTGCCTCCTTTTCCCCAGCTGACTTTGGGGTTTACCTTGGTTTTCCTTGGATTCCCCGGAGTGTTTCCAAGAAACAGCCATCAAACAGGGTTTAAATTGCTTCTGCACTCATTTGCAGCCCTTGGGACTCTTCACGTCTATGCCCTGTCAGTTTGCTGTCCCTGTGTGAGCAGAGCAGCTGGCAGCACATGGACCGGGATAATATCCTCACCCAGAAGGCAGCCAGCTCCTCCTCCACTGGTTTCCATCCACCTCTGCCCAGTGTCCATCAGGTCCTGGAGGGGAAGGAAAGCATCCACACCCTGCTGAGCCAGGAGGGCTTTCCTGTGTCATGCAGCTGCCTGGGACAATGAGCATCAAATTCCCGTGCTGCACATACTGGGGCACCATGTGACAGCCAGAAAATTCAATTTAATGCAGTTCCCACCTCAGGGATAGGAGAGCATTGGACCAGAGCCCTCCTCTGCCTCCCGAGGGATGTGACAAACATCCACCTGAAACTCTGTCCTCAGGGGGTCGAAGCTCTGGCACAAGCAGATTTAAAGGCCCCAGCCAGCCTTTCTGCCTCCCTCACCCCCCTGGCACCACCAGAGTGCAAGTGCTGCTCCCTGGCACGGCGGGAGATGGCTCCAGCTCAGCACTGAGCACTTTGGTTCTGGCCTGGGCACTGGTGTGGCCACACAACGGCCGTCCCCAAGCCCACCAGCCGTCCCTGGGTGCACTGTCCTTGTGCCACCACTCAGTGTCCAGGCTGCCCAGCAGCTTGGTTAGGTTCACCCCCTGCTTTCTCCCAGGCAGAAACGTGAGGAGGAGACTCCAGAGGACTTTTTCTACTTCGTGGACTTCCAGCGGCACAACGCCGAGATCGCCGCCTTCCACCTGGACAGGTAGGGCCAGGCCCTGCCCCTGCCTCCTCCTGCTGGGCCAGCACCTGCTGCTCTGCCCACGAGAGCTCTGGAAAAAGCCGTGCAGAGCCCTGCAGAGCTCTGGGAAGGGATTGCTCTGCAGCACCCCGAGGAGCTGAGGTGTCATTTAGGGAAGGAGTGGCTCTGGATCTCATCTGGCACCCCAGAGCCAGCTTTGCCTGAGAAGAGATGAAGTCCAGGTTGGAACAGGTCAGATTCTCTCCTGGCTGTCACACTTTGTCCCTCCTCTGCATCCAAGTGCAGAGCTGAGCTCTGGGCACAGCCTGGGTGCCCTCCTGGGGAGGGAGGCACACACTCAATCAGCAATCAAGGTGTGCTTTGGGCTGATAAACTGCAGCGATGCAGTTTTAAGCCCTCAGATAATGAGCAATTAACCTGGCACCTCTTCCCAGCAGGGTTTGTATTTAATGAAATCAAAAATACCCTTCTCAGAAGATGAGGGCAACACCCTTTCTCCCCTCGGTGGGATGAGCACTGAACACCAAGAGAAGGAGATTCCTGATGGGCAGGTGGGGGTCTCCAGTTTCTGTGGGATAAGCAGGACTAAATCAAGTCCTGTAGCTCAGACTCCGAGAAAGGCAACGAAGGGAGCTGAATTCCCTTCCCAGTTCTGCCCCACCATCCCCACAGTGACTCTGCTCCACTCAGCCCCACTACCTCACCCCTGCAGCTCCCCACCACAAAAATGAGGCCAGACTGCTTTTGTGAAGTGCTTTGTGGTTTTTAGAGCTGAAAGATGCTGGATAAAAGCAAATAATTTTTTTCTCTCTAAACATTGCTCAATAAGTAACAGGCTAAATCCTGTTCTGTGCCCAATTCCCAGGAGCAGAGGGCATTACCCAAGGAGCCAAACAGAGCATCAGCCAGTTCACCCCGTGCTACTGACTCAGCAATCTGCAGCAGCTTCCCTTTGACTGCCAGGAATGCTTTCCTGCCCCAGGCCCTGAGGTTTTTAAGAGTTTTTTTGAGGAATTAGCTGGGCATGAGTGCCTCTGGAGGGCGAGTGCCTCCTCAGCAATGTTGTACCAGGATCAACATCCCTGCTCCATGTCAAAACATTGTGGAAGGGCCTGAAGGGCTGCTTTGGCCCTTGGAGGGCCCTGTGTGTGTGCAAGAGGATGGGAGAAACCAAGGCAATGTTAGGGAAAGAGGCAGGAATCCTGGAGAACATCCAGATTGTTCCAGGCAGCAGCTATTAAAATACCAAAATCCAAACTGAGCTGCATTTCGGCCCAGGGGGCAGGGTGGCTTTTTGCTGGAAAGAATCTGGGTGCAGTGATGCAAAGGCTCCTGGTTCACTGATGGAAGGGATGAGGGCAGCACGTGCCACCCCACTGTGCAGCAACATCCCCTGGCACCACCCACTGTCCCTCCGTGCAGGATCCTGGATTTCCGGAGGTGCCGCCCACAGTGGGGAGGCTGATCAATGTCACCAAGGAGATCCTGGAGGTCACCAAGAACGAGGTCCTGCAGAGCGTCTTCTTCGTGTCACCAGGTGGGCGAGGGCTTGGCTGGCGTGAGCTGGGAGGGGGCCCTTTATGGTCTCCATGGTCTTTAAGGTCTCTTCACACCTAATCCCAACCTGTGTTGGTCCGTGGTGGGAGGAAGGGCAGGGGCTGCAGGAAGAGGGGCTGCAGGACTCGTGCTGTGGTGCAGAGATGAAGTTCCTGGGTGAAACAAGCACAAAGACACGGTTACAGCAGAGGTTCCCTCTCCCAACTCCAGCTGGCATCATCTGCAAGCTCTACTCCTTTGGCCTGTTTTCTTAACCTTTCCCTTAGCACAGGACCCAAATCCGTGATTGGGCAGGTTGACATTGGTGAGATGGATGCTTTGGGTTTTACCTTGTTTTTCCTTGGGTTCCCAGAGCATTTCCAAGGAACAGCCATCAAACAGGGGTTTCAAATTGCTCTGCACTTATCTGCAGCTCCTTGGGACTCTTCATGTCTGTTCCCCTTCCCTTTACTACCCCTGCCACAAGAACTAGTCACTGTCCCATGGTGGGGAAGGGCTCAGGCCAGGCCACCTTGCATCTTCCTGGAGATCACGGCCCCTTTTCCCAGTTTTCTGCTCTCCTTCCAGCCAGCAACGTCTGCTTCTTCGCCAAGTGCCCGTACATGTGCAAGACAGAGTACGCCGTGTGTGGGAACCCTCACCTCCTGGAAGGCTCCCTCTCTGCCTTCCTGCCATCCCTCAACCTGGCCCCACGGCTCTCCATCCCCAACCCATGGATCCGCTCCTACTCGTTCGATGGAAAAGAGGAGTAAGTGGGTAAATGATGCTGCATCCCACACCTGCACTGCAGGGTACAGACACACAGACAAACCTGCAGAAATAATCCAGGCGGAGGAAGGCTGAGGCTCAGGGTGCCCGTAATTAGTGTAATAATTAATGTAATGACCCTTAAAGCCTGGGCATTGGCTGCGTTTGAATCCAGTCTCCTGCAGGCACAAGGGGGGATTTATCTCCTCCTCCTCTACATCTTCACATGGAAGATGGGCTTGGGGAAATTTTCGGGACATGGCAGTAGCAGCTGAGAGCATCTCCTCTTCTCCATTTCCTGCAGGTGGGAAGTGAACCCTCTCTACTGCAACACGGTGAGGGAGATCTACCCCTACAGCAACAGCAACCGGCTGCTCAACATCGTGGACATGGCCATATTCGACTTCCTAACAGGTAATGATGGAGGGCGAAAGGTCCTTCCTTCCTTCCTGCCTTCCTGCCTTCCTTCCTTCCTGCCTTCCTTCCTGCCTGCCTTCCTGCCTTCCTGCCTTCCTGCCTTCCTGCCTTCCTTCCTGCCTGCCTTCCTGCCTTCCTGCTTCCTGCCTTCCTTCCTTCCTGCCTTCCTTCCTTCCTGCCTTCCTTCCTGCCTTCCTTCCTTCCTGCCTTCCTTCCTGCCTGCCTTCCTGCCTTCCTTCCTGCCTTCCTGCCTGCCTTCCTGCCTTCCTGCCTTCCTTCCTTCCTGCCTTCCTGCCTTCCTGCCTTCCTGCCTTCCTTCCTTCCTGCCTTCCTTCCTGCCTTCCTTCCTTCCTGCCTTCCTTCCTTCCTGCCTGCCTTCCTGCCTTCCTGCCTTCCTGCCTTCCTTCCTGCCTTCCTGCCTTCCTTCCTTCCTTCCTGCCTGCCTTCCTTCCTTCCTTCCTTCCTTCCTGCCTTCCTTCCTTCCTGCCTGCCTGCCTTCCTTCCTTCCTTCCTTCCTGCCTTCCTTCCTGCCTTCCTGCCTTCCTTCCTTCCTGCCTTCCTGCCTTCCTTCCTTCCTGCCTTCCTTCCTGCCTTCCTGCCTTCCTTCCTGCCTTCCTTCCTGCCTTCCTTTGCCTGCCTTCCTGCCTTCCTGCCTTCCTTCCTTCCTTCCTGCCTTCCTGCCTTCCTGCCTTCCTTCCTTCCTGCCTTCCTGCCTTCCTTCCTTCCTGCCTTCCTTCCTGCCTTCCTGCCTTCCTTCCTGCCTTCCTTCCTGCCTTCCTTCCTGCCTGCCTTCCTGCCTTCCTGCCTTCCTTCCTGCCTTCCTGCCTTCCTGCCTTCCTGCCTGCCTTCCTTCCTTCCTGCCTTCCTTCCTTCCTGCCTTCCTGCCTTCCTTCCTTCCTGCTTCCTTCCTGCCTGCCTGCCTGCCTGCCTCCCTCCCTCCCCACAGCCAGCACAGCCCCTTCAATGTGGGGGCACAGGGGAGCCCCCAGACTCTCCCCACCAAGGGGAAGCAGCAGCTCTGACCATTGCAGATACTTCCAGCCCAGCAACAAATATTCCATGCAGGTCTGAAAGAAAGCTTGGGATAGTTTCGAAAATTCCCTGCAGGGGAAACTCTGTCTCTTTGTGTCCTTTTGCAGGGAACATGGACCGGCACCACTACGAGATGTTCACCAAGTTTGGGGACGATGGCTTCCTCCTGCATCTGGACAATGCCCGAGGGTGAGGCAGTGGGGGGGAGGAGGTTGGGAGGGGGAAAGGAGGAGGCACCACTGAACTCTGCTTCACCCCCAGGTTTGGGCGGCATTCCCACGATGAAATCTCCATCCTGGCTCCACTCTCCCAGTGCTGCATGTAAGTCCCAACTCCACCTTCCTTCCTGCCCAGGAATGTTGGTGCTCCTGCTGTCACTGGGAAGTCACCCAGGCCTGGCTCCATCCAGCAGCTCAAGGAAGACCCTGCTAATCCCAGCCAAGGGGCGGGCTGGGTGCTGGAGCATGGGAATCACAAGTGGAAAAGCATTCACTGACAGAGCAGGGGGCACTGTCCATTGGATCAAACTCTTCCAGAAAGTTCTAACAGCCTTTCCCAGTTGTCTCAGTTTTGAAAGACAGGTGTCTGCTAAGGAAGGCAGAAGCCCCCCCTTGAAGTGGCAGATATAACCCCTTTTCCCTCTAAGTTATTATATTTTGAAATCAAGGGCCTTTAGGCGAAGATGTGGGAAATAGGAATAACAGTTCTTTACTATATATATATATATATATATAACCAGTCAAACAAAACAACAACAACTATGGCAGTAACAGCAAACAATCACAAACCCAGTGCCAGCCTTCTCGGCTGTCAGGCCCTTTCCCCTCGGGTGCAGTTCCGCTCGCAGCCGGCAGGGGCGCTGGCGGCTCCCGGTGAGCAGGGCAGGTGCGATGGTTCCCCCGCGGCTGCAGGGGGCGCTCCGGAGCGAGCTCGGGGAGCACGCGGCACCGGTGCCTGGGATCCCGGGAGGGATGGACAAAGGCTTCACAAACCGCTGGGCAGCCGATCCTGGACTCTCAGGAACAGCAGGCTGGAACGGCAGGACGGCTGGAACGGCAGGCTGGAACGCAGGCGGGCAGGCAACGGCAGGCTAGAGCCAGGCGAGTGGCAGACGAACGAAATCCCGGGTGGCAGGAGATGTATCCAGATGGGAGAACCCCACGGAGGCCCAGGCAGGCAGGGCGAGCAGGGCTACAGCGTAGCGAAAGCTCGAAGCAGCAGCGGGCAGGGCAGCCACAGCCCGGTCTCCAGCAGGGCAGGGAAAGCGGCTTTTGGGGTCCCGGCGTTGTTTCCAGCAGGAAGAAAGAACGGCCAAAAAGAAAGAAGCAGCAGCTCCTTTCTCTGCAGCTTCTCTCTCCGGACGCTCAGAGCGAACTGACCCCACACCCAGGTGTAGACAAAAGAGTAGCCAGGCCCGCCCCACTCCCCTTTTTGTCTTTCTTAAGTACAGCTATTTGTCCCCTAGCAACATGCATATGGGAGAAAATTCCTTTAACAGGAAAAAAACTAAGACTAAACTAAAACCCCAACATTATCCACCCCGAATTTTTTCCCATACTAACATGTTACATGAAACTTAACTTTTTTAACCATATAAATCTATGCATTACCCAAATTATATACAAATATACATGCTGATACTGATACAAGTACAGAGCCATGGGTAGTTCACCCTAAAACAAGGTCCCCTTGAGGTAAGCATCGGGTCTCTCCATCCTTTTGCATCACCCACCAGGTGCAACCTGGTCCCTGAGCAAAAACAACCCCACGGATGGGTTTGTCTTTGCTCAAGGCAGACTTTACCCAAACAGTTTTTCCAAGCATACCTCTCATGTGCACCACTGGAACCTTATCCCCGTCTGTTGTTTGTAGGGGTTCAGATTGGGCAGGGCCTGCTCGGCTGGTGGAACCTCGAGTGTTAACTAACCAGGTGGCTCTTGCTAAATGCATCTCCCAGTTTTTGAAAGTCCCCCCACCCAGTGCCTTCAAGGTGGTTTTAAGCAGTCCATTACACCGCTCAACCTTCCCAGCTGCTGGTGCATGGTAAGGGATGTGGTACACCCACTCTATGCCATGTTCTCTAGCCCAGGTGTTTATAAGGCTGTTCTTGAAATGAGTCCCATTGTCAGACTCGATTCTCTCAGGGGTGCCATGCCTCCACAGGACTTGCTTTTCCAGGCCCAGGATGGTGTTCCGGGCAGTAGCGTGAGGCACAGGGTAGGTCTCCAGCCATCCAGTGGTGGCTTCTACCATTGTGAGCACATAGCGCTTGCCTTGGCGGGTTTGAGGCAGTGTGATGTAATCAATCTGCCAGGCCTCCCCATACTTGTATTTGGACCATCGCCCGCCATACCACAGAGGCTTCACCCGCTTGGCCTGCTTGATCGCAGCGCATGTCTCACAATCATGGATAACCTGGGAGATACTGTCCATGGTTAGATCCACCCCTCGGTCTCGTGCCCACTTATAGGTGGCATCTCTGCCCTGATGACCTGAGGCATCATGGGCCCATCGAGCTAGGAACAGTTCTCCTTTATGTTGCCAATCCAAGTCTATCTGGGACACCTCTATTTTCGCAGCTTGATCTACCTGTTTGTTGTTACGATGTTCTTCATTAGCCCGGCTCTTGGGGATGTGAGCATCTACATGACGGACCTTCACGGATAGCTTCTCTACCCGAGTGGCAATGTCTTTCCACTCTTCAGCAGCCCAGATTGGTTTTCCTCTGCGCTGCCAGTTTGCCTTATTCCACCTTTCCAGCCAACCCCACAGAGCATTGGCTACCATCCATGAATCAGTGTAGAGGTAGAGCTTTGGCCACTTCTCTCTTTCAGCTATGTCCAGGCTAATTGGACAGCTTTGAGCTCAGCAAATTGGCTCGATCCACCTTCTCCTTCAGTAGCCTGTGCAACTTGTCGTGTGGGGCTCCATACAGCGGCTTTCCATTTCCGGCTAGCGCCTACAATTCGGCAGGAACCATCAGTGAAGAGGGCGTATTGTCTTTCACTCTCTGGTAGCTCGTTATATGGTGGGGCTTCTTCGGCACGTGTCACCTGCTCCTCTTCTTCTTCAGAAGATAACCCAAAAGTCTCACCTTCCGGCCAGTTTAATTATTTCCAAGATCCCAGGGCGACTTGGGTTTCCAATTCGGGCGCGCTGCGTGATGAGGGCAATCCATTTGCTCCAAGTAGCGTCGGTGGCGTGATGCGTGGAGGGAACCTTTCCTTTGAACATCCACCCCAGCACCGGTAGTCGGGGTGCCAGGAGGAGTTGTGCCTCTGTGCCGATTACTTCTGAGGCAGCCTGGACTCCTTCATAAGCTGCCAGGATTTCCTTCTCTGTGGGAGTGTAGTTGGCTTCAGACCTCTGTAGCTTCGGCTCCAGAATCCCAGTGGTCGGCCCCGAGTCTCACCAGGCACCTTCTGCCAGAGGCTCCAGGACAGACCATTGTTCCCGGCTGCAGAGTAGAGCACGTTCTTCACCTCTGGTCCTGTCCTGACTGGGCCAAGGGCTACGGCGTGAGCAATTTCCTGTTTGATCTGAGTGAAGGCTTGCTGCTGTTCAGGGCCCCAGTGGAAATCATTCTTCTTGCGGGTAACCAGGTAGAGAGGACTCACGATCTGGCTGTACTCGGGAATGTGCATCCTCCAGAAACCTATAGCGCCTAGGAAAGCTTGTGTTTCCTTCTTGTTGGTCGGCGGAGACATTGCTGTGATCTTATTGATGACCTCAGTGGGAATCTGACGTCGTCCATCTTGCCACTTTACTCCCAGGAACTGGATCTCTCGGGCAGGTCCCTTGACCTTGCTCTTCTTGATGGCAAAACCAGCTTGCAGGAGAATTTGAATTATTCTCTCTCCTTTCTCAAACACTTCGGTTGCGGTGTTCCCCCACACAATGATGTCATCAATGTACTGCAGATGTTCTGGAGCCTCACTCTTTTCTAGTGCAGTCTGGATCAGTCCATGACAGATGGTGGGACTGTGCTTCCACCCCTGGGGCAGTCGGTTCCAGGTGTACTGCACGCCCCTCCAGGTGAAGGCAAACTGAGGCCTGCACTCTGCTGCCAGAGGAATGGAGAAGAATGCATTGGCAATGTCAATAGTGGCGTACCACTTCGCTGCTTTGGACTCCAGCTCGTACTGGAGCTCCAACATGTCCGGCACGGCAGCGCTCAATGGTGGAGTCACTTCATTCAGGGCACGATAGTCCACAGTCAATCTCCATTCCCCGTCAGACTTGCGCACAGGCCAGATGGGGCTGTTGAAGGGTGAGTGGGTCTTGCTGACCACCCCTTGACTCTCCAGCTCGCGGATCATCTTGTGGATGGGGATCACAGCATCTCGATTTGTCCGATACTGCCGGCGGTGCACTGTCGAGGTGGCAATTGGCACTCGTTGCTCTTCCACTTTCAGGAGCCCAACTGCAGAAGGATTTTCTGATAGTCCAGGCAGGGTGTTCAATTGCCTAATGCCCTCTGCCTCCACAGCAGGCAATCCCAAATGCCCACCTGAGTCCTTTTGGGTCTTTGTAGTAGCCATTCCGGAGGAAGTCTATGCCCAGAATACACGGGGCCTCTGGGCCGGTCACAATCGGATGCTTTTGCCACTCCTTCCCAGTCAGGCTCACCTCAGCTTCCAAAAGGGTCAACTGCTGTGATCCCCCGGTCACCCCAGCGATGGATACAGGTTCTGCCCCCACATGTCCCGATGGCATTAAAGTACATTGTGCCCCAGTATCAACCAATGCATCATATTTTTGTGGCTCTGATGTGCCAGGCCATCGGATCCACACCGTCCAGAAAACTCGGTTCTCCCGTGCCTCTTCCTGGCTAGAGGCAGGGCCCCTCTAGCCCTGGTTATCATTCTTTCCCTGGGCGTACATGCCCGAGGTACCTTCAAGGGGATCCGACATATCATCCTCCCTCCTGTAATGCCTGGCAGCTCGGTCACGGGAGGCTGAGGCTACCTTCACCTTAGCGGAACCCCCTCGGTTAGTGCCTCCCTCCTTGAGTTCATGCACCCGCGCTGCCAGGGCAGAGGTGGGTTTCCCATCCCACCTTCTCATGTCTTCCCCATGCTCACACAGGAAAAACCACAGCTCAGCTCGTGGGGTGTACCCTCTCTCTCTAGCAGGGGGACGACGGGCTCTGACTTGGGGGCCTGTGACTCGCACTGGTGCCACACTGACCCTCCTCATCTCCTCCCTCATCTCCTCCCTCATCTCCTTCATCTCCTCTTTGAGGTCCTGGACCACAGCAGAGACATGAGCTTTCAGCGGGCCATTGATCATGCTGTCATAATGCCTGAGCCTGTTGGCAACAGAGCCCACTGTTTCTCGGGTATTGTCAGCATCAATCGTTGCAATGAAGGTGGTGTATTGTGATGGCCCTAGCCTTGCCAGGTTCCACATCATCTGTCCTGTGCACCTGACCTTATCGGGGTCATTATCATGCTGTCCATCCTTCCCAAAGAGTACCTCTAATATTGCCACCTCTCTTAGCTGTTGGATCCCTTGCTCGAGTGTCTTCCACTGCATTCTATGATGATACTCCTGCATTCTTTCTTTGTGAATGAACCTTTCTCTCACACTCATTAAGAGCCGCTCCCAAAGAGAGAGAGGCCCTGGCTCCCTCACAAATATCTGGTCCACACCTGGGTCCTGGGTCAACGATCCCAGATACCTTGCCTCACCACTATCCAGTTGCACACTTGTGCCCATAAGGTCCCAAACCCGAAGCAGCCAGGTGGTATAAGGCTCACGCCCCCTTCGCACAATGTCATTTCGCATAGCACGGAGACTGTCGTGCGACAGGGACTCAGTGATGACTTCTGGCTCTGGCTCTCCTGCTGGTTGTGAGGGCCCTGGTTGCCCATCATCATTAACTGGTCGTACTGATTTGGTCTTATACTTCCTCCTTTGCACAGGGGCGACTGCTGCTGGCTGTGGTTGTCCTTGTGGTTCAGCTGAAGCCTGGACGGTTGTAACATCCGTGGGTTCCATTGCTGCACCATCGGACTCACCCTCTTTGGGGCAGGGAGAGGGTTTTTCACTAGCTGAGGAGGTGTATTCCCTTAGCAATTGGCATATCTCCTGGCGCACCTGGCCCATCTCCTGGCACATCTCCTTGCGCATCTCCTGCATCCCTTTTGCCAGTACCCCCACCCAGTTTGGGTAGTCCATTTCTGAGGTGGACTGTTGGGCAGTATCAGTCTGTGGGGCGGGATCTCTAGTGTCTGGGGCTGTGGCAGGCTCTGGCTCTGGGGTAGGATCTCTAGTGTCTGGGGCCGTGTCAGGCTCTGGGGTAGGAACTCTACTCTCTGGGGCCGTGTCAGGTTCTGGGGTAGGATCAGGCTCTGGGGTAGGAACTCTACTCTCTGGGGCCATGTCAGGTTCTGGGGCAGGATCTCTAGTCTCTGGGGCTGGTGTCCGGGTAGATATCCAAGCCAATCTCAACTTATCCTTGAATGCTAAATAGAGTAGACCTATCAGCAGCAGATGGTTAGTATTCAGAGGGAATTTAAACCCTTCGAAAATTGATGGGGTGGGCCCAAAGAACCGGTTGAGGGGTTGGGAGAAAACTTCCCCTGGTGTCATCTCCTCACAGAAGGTACCATTGTTAACATACCCACAAAAACATGTCTCAGTGTGTGATAGCTGTTTATCACCAATGACATTCCTGGAGGAAGTTAAAAACCCATGAATTCCTCACCTTTCTCGACCCATAACGCAAGCTGGATAACAGCAATGGTAGCCTTAGTCAGAGGACCCATATTCAAGTAAGGAGCTGCAAAGGGGAAGAATATAGCCACGGCTACATGCCACCCAAACCAGGGTAAACTAGACCACATAGTGCTGCCTAACAAGGTTCCAATATCCAGCACACAAAATAAAGTTATCGAGGAACTGTTATTCCTTTTTCACCTCTATCTCTTAATGCCCTCAGGCCCCACGTTGGGCGCCAAGATCTGTCTCGGTTTTGAAAGACAGGTGTCTGCTAAGGAAGGCAGAGGACCCCCTTGAAGTGGCAGATATAACCCCTTTTCCCTCCAAGTTATTATATTTTGAAATCAAGAGCCTTTAGGCGAAGATGTGGGAAATAGGAATAACAGTTCTTTACTCTCTATATATATATATGTATATAACCAGTCAAACAAAAAACAACAACAACTATGGCAGTAACAGCAATCACAAACCCAGTCCCAGCCTTCTCGGCTGTCAGGCCCTTTCCCCTCGGGTGCAGTTCCGCTCGCAGCCGGCAGGGGCGCTGGCGGCTCCCGGTGAGCAGGGCAGGTGCGATGGTTCCCCCGCGGCTGCAGGGGGCGCTCCGGAGCGAGCTCGGGAAACCCGCGGCTCTGGTGCCCTGGGATCCCGGGAAGGGATGGAACAAAGGCTTCACAAACCCCTGGGCAGCTGATCCCGGCTCTCAGGAACAGCAGGCTGGAAGCAGGCTGAAACGGCAGGGACGGACGCAAATCCCGGGTGGCAGGCGAGATGTATCCAGATGGGAGAACCCCACGGAGGCCCAGGCAGGCAGGACAAGCAGGGCTACAGCGTAGCGAAAGCTCGAAGCAGCAGCGGGGCAGGGCAGCCACAGCTCGGTCTCCAGCAGGGCAGGGAAAGCGGCTTTTGGGGTCCCGGCGTTGTTTCCAGCAGGAAGAAAGAACGGCCAAAAAGAAAGAAGCAGCAGCTCCTTTCTCTGCAGCTTCTCTCTCCGGACGCTCCGAGCGAACTGACCCCACACCCAGGTGTAGACAAAGGAGTAGCCAGGCCCGCCCCACTCCCCTTTTTGTCTTTCTTAAGTACAGCTATTTGTCCCCTAGCAACATGCATATGGGAGAAAATTCCTTTAACAGGGAAAAAAAAAAACCTAAGACTAAACTAAAACCCCAACAGCCACCTTTATTATATTTTTACATTTAATCTGCCAGAGGTTTCAATCCTTTCTATTTTCTCCCTTTGCACGTGCCTTCAGATTTTGATCTTCTTCCTCCTGCCCTTCCTTGCTCTGCTGCTGAACAAAGCTGGCTGCCTTCTGCCCTTTCCTCAAGCCTTTCTGCAAAGGCACTGAACTACTGGCCTGGCAACCTCCATCCAGCTTACAGGAACTTAATTCTCACAGTCACCCCTTTTAAATCCTTTTTAAATGGTTCTTCATTTTTATATGGTTCCTCTTTCTGGAGCTGAGCACATCTGTAATGGATATTTGGCCTCTATAAATACTGTGCACTACTCAGATCCTAGCCAAGGGCTGTGTCTTCTCTTATGAACTCCTCCTTGAAGTGGAAGTATCTAAAAATTCAGTCCCAGGAAGGGAATGTAACCAGTGTGCACTGAGTTAAAAGTATTGAGCCATTGCCTCCACAATTGCAGATGACAAACCAGTCCGTTTGTCCTGGCACACGTGAGGTCACCGTTTGTGCACGGTGGCTTGTCTTGTAATCACACCGAGATATTTTGGACTGGAAAAGCTTCCTTGAGGGGACAAGTTGGTTAAGTGGCTGATATTTTCCAGAAAATCAGGCACAAGCCCTTCTCTCAAGCTGCAATTCAAAGGGCAGCAGGAATAAAGCACATGTAAGGAAGTCAGTTCAGTGTGTTATCAGCCAGAGAAAGCAAAAGGAAATAAATGACTTTTGTTGTATCCTCATAATTTCCCTGAAACACAGGAGCAGATTCTGGAGTGATGGGAAAGGGCAGCTCTTATCAGAAAGAGTGACTGTGCATTTATCAGTGTAATAAACATGTGGCCGTGCCCAAACCCACGTCTGTTCCTGCCTCCTTTACCTAAGAGTAGAAAGAAGTCTTAGGATGCAGTCTTACCTGCAGACCCACGTTAAGATCACAGGAAACTTTCACATCCAATTTCAATATTCTTTCTAAAAATTCAGATCCTGAAGGATCAAGATCGAAAACCCAAACCCAAGCTCTCAGAGTGACCATAATGAGTGTGCCAAGCTTGTCTGGAAATGGGCCAGGAGACCTGTATCAAACAGGTCTGGACCTTCTTTCAATAAAATTCCTGTCTAATCCAGAAGAGCTTTTCTGTAGGGATGGCTTTGGGTGTATTTGCATATAGGCAGGAAAGAGAGCAAACCTTAACAGTGAAGCCCAGCATAGTGTTAACTTGGACAGGCAAATTTTGAGGGCAACGGATCAGGTGGGGAAATGACACAAAAATACAAACTGAAAGTACAGATAGCACTTGCTTAAGGATCTGTTGCAGCAGCAAAACTGTCCCATTCACTAACATTTCCAAGTCTGTGTGAGGGAATGTCAGCTTCAGTATTCTTACCTGGCCCCTATGGAGCTGGCACTGCCAGAGGAATTGTCAGGTGCTCTCTCCATAGGGCTGGGTGCAGTAAACCTGAAATCTCAATATCATAGCTTCAAACAGAAAGAAAAATAGTCAAGTCAAGCTGAATGTTTCCCTTGACTTTTAAGCATTCTTGGAAGCCTCACAAGTTTCCATGTGAAACTCAGAAGGATCCCCTGTGGCACTGCTGCGATGGGAAGAGATGCTCCAGGTTTCTTGGCTCCAACTTCAGATAAACAAATTTAGCAAACAAAGAGTAAGTTAAAAGAGAAACAACCTGCACTGCAGCAAGCCAGAATTTGTTGTGGCAACATCTGGCTGAGGTAACTGCTACCATTTAACTTACTCCTATGCACTACCTTCCTCCTCACTTGAAGAAAGGAGCTGTTTAATGACAAGATCCACGCAGCTTCATCAAGTAACTGGCAAAGGGGGCAAGCATGGCTGCACAGGGAAATTCCATCTGCTGAGTGCTCTCCCACAGTCCTACAAAACCTCCACAAAGCTACATTTACCTTTCTGATGCTGCTGCCCTGACTTTAATAGAGCTGCCTCAATAATAGCAATATTGTTAAATAATTCTTTCCAAGGCTGGAATATGCAGAGCACCAAGTGAACCAGCTTGGGAAGACTCATGGTTAGGTGGAAATGATTGGCTAATGGATGCTTGTTCAGGGAATATCAATAACTCTTGTGACAGCTTGATAGCGACTTTGAAAACAAAGAATGAAAATGAATTTGTAACTGGTAAGCAGAGAAAGGGTTTAAAAACTCAGCTGAGGTTTTACCCACATGGCTGGTCCTAGTCAAGGATTCCTAGAAGGAAAAGAACAAGGTCAAGTGGTGGCTCAACCCCACTTTATCTCCAGGACAGTGACAAGTGGAGGGCTGGATGGAAAATCACTTTGTGATATATGCAGACTTTTCCACAGCTAGTCTGAAATTTTACATTTAACTGGTTTGGAGCATGTGGAATGAAGATGGAGCAGTGAATAATCATGTATGCTTCAGTGACTTTCCCATAACACTGCAATAACAAATAGGTAATAAAAATGTCACAGACACTGACAAAATACAGACTATCCTGTTCCTTTGTTGTGTTTTTGTCCCTAAATATAACTCAATATTGTGGCCATGATCTTTGCTTAATGGTGACCTTCAAGCTTAAAAACAAATTGGCTTTGTGGTTATATAAACACACACACACACAAAGGCACTCTGCTTTCTGACAGCAGAGGTAAAAATCCATTCCCCCCATAGGCTTTCTTGCTAAGAAATAATAAGAATAAAGTAACAAATGTTTTGGCTTTCCTGAGACATTTATGGGAAGTGTCAGAAATGCTGTTTTCCTAGCTTCTTCCTGAAGGAGCTAGGGAATCACATCTTTAGCATACACATCTTTAATCCTAAATGTTTCCCCAAGTTGTTGCATTCTGTTTATTCCCAGTTATTGCCTTTTTTTTTTTTCCGAATGTAAACCATAGCATGCAGCCTGAATTAGGCAGTCCTTTCTCTTTTCCTACTGTTTACCTAATTAACCTGTGGCAGAGACAGAATTAATAGAATTCAGGAATTTTTTGATTCTCAAAGTGCCCCATCTCTCTCTGGTCCTTTAAATTATCTTTCCTGCCCCTTTCCTTGTCCTTCCCAGCCTCCCTTCTCTGGTATCTTAAAACCATTCCAGGATACAAATCAAGGTGTGTGTTATTGAGGGAAAAAAAAAGTTTTCAGTGCTTTGGCTATGGATAATATTGAAGAGGTTTTTATTCTACTGATTTGAAACACAGCAAAAGCTAAGGCAAAGAAAATATTTTTAAGAGGGAAAAAACAATCCGAGTTTGCCAATGGGGTGGCTCTCCTTCCTACCACAGGATAAAAAGAAAGCCTGCAATGGCTTTTCCAAGATTTTGGGTTTCAACATGATTTTATACCAGGAAAAGAACTAGTATGACTAATCTCTAAAAAAAAGGAAGATAAAGAGATTGGTTAAGGAGCCTTCAAGGCAAACAGTGGTCATCATTGTAGGTCCTTTGTAAGTCCTGGCAAGATATTCTTGGGGAGGGCTGATGGCAATTCAGCCTTTGACTTCCTCAAGGCTGGGATTTAACCCTGAAGGGAAAGGAAAAAATGTGAAAACCTTCTCCTGTGTTGCACTGCAAGTGCTTCTCAGCTCTTTCTTTGGGCAGGAGCAGCCAAAGGTTAGAGCCAGCTCTGGCAGAGATTTTGGGAGCCTGACAGCACTCCCAAAAAGCAGATGCTGTCCCGAAGGCAAAGAACTCTGAGCTGCACCACTGAGCAAGTGAAGAGATGGAAGAAAAAGGAGCATTGGCATAGGAGGCTCCATAAGGAGACTTTGCTCCTTCGACAGAAATCACTCCTGATGAGAGCAGCATTTTCAGCATTGCTCTGAGATGTCAGTGAACCCCCTACACAGCTCCTTGGCATCTCTGCTGAAACTCAGATGTGACCTGTGGGCACGACCTTCCTGTGCTTTCTTTCCAGAAGGCTTAATTAACTCCAGCTGGATTTGCAGGAATACTGAGGATTTTCTCTAGGAGCACAACCTCTTGGAGCACAAAAGTTCTGACAAACACCTGGAGTTTCTGACAGCTGTATCATTATCTCGCCTTCTTGTGAAGCCAGGAATAAAAGAGAAATCTTCTGTGCTGTATGTGTTACTTCCCTACACTGTACTTTTAAGCCACTCAGACTGAAAATTTCAGTTTCTTTTCTATGCTCTTATTCTGAAAACTGCAGTTATTGGTGTTTACCTCTGGCTTCAATTCTTATGGATACAGGTCTTCTCTGCATGATTAATCACATGTACTTCTGTGAAATAGCTTTTGTAGTGCTGCTTCTTCCCCGAGTGATATTAAGAGTGGGTATTTTCCACAGTTGTGCCACCATTTTTTCATGGTGCTGCCTAGTTTAGCTTTGAAAACACAACCACAAGCGCTACTACAGGTTTAAGAGTTTTATCACCTGCAGGATCAGCCAAACGGAGTTTTCCATGTAAGGAAATCCTCTTGAGAGGTTGTCTTTCCCAACTCTAGTTTCTCATCCAAGTCCTAGACTTAAAACAGTTATTTGAAGTCCCACCACAAGCATGTGCAAGCACGAGGCAGCTTTTTCTCCAAACAGCTCTTCTCTTGATCATCATCAGCTGGATTTCCAGGCTGCTCCCTGGGGATGCAGCAGGACCAGCAGTAAGCACTTGCTGTTGTTTGGTATCAGCTCCACAGCATATTTCAGAAGGGCTTGTGAGGCTGTAGTTCTGAGAGGTCTGTACCTCAAGAGCAAGCGTGAGTAAATACCTAAAGATGCAGTCAGTCTGCTTAAAGGGCAGAGTTCATGCTAGATGGGCTCCTAGAGTAGAAGAGAGAGATTCAAGCACTTGAGAAGGTTTCTGACAAGCTCCAGCTATGGATGACTGGAACTATTCAGATCTAACAATTTGGTTTGATCATATTTCTACCTCCGATAAGACATTTTTTGTAAATACAAAACATTGTGCCCACTGAACTCCAGCATAATTCTTCATTTTAGAAAGTCGCTGAACAATTTCCTGGATGAAGCGATACTGAACTGAAAAAAACCCAAAACAAGCACTTGACAAAACCAAGAAGTGATAAAAACCCCTCAGAGTAAATACAAGTTTATGGTCCTTTTTCCATGAAGCATCATTTATATAACAACATTTATCACATCTATATAACAACAGTTTTTAAATTATGACTGTTCATTCTGTATGACTTCATGAAACAGCATTTCAGAGGGTTTTTTCCCCAGCAGTTTCAAGCCATGAAATGCTAGAAACCCGGCAAGGCAGTTCTCTCAGAGCTTGTTCCCACTGCAGAGCAGGCACGCAGTGTTGGTGTGATCCTGCAGAGTGTGCACTGCAGGGATCTGAGCTGCCTGCTGCAGGAAGTGAGTAACTCACTTTGACTTCAGTGGCAGTTACTCATATCCTGTGAGAAGATGAGTGGGAAGGGGGGAAACACACAAGGAGAGGAGGATCCAAGAAAAGAGGGAGACTGTGGTGGGAGGGAGATGCACTGACAACCAGTGAAGCCTTAGTCATTTGTGGTCCTCACTTTGTGGCACAGCCTAGAGAAATTAGAGAAATTTCTCATAATGGGGGGAACACAAGTGGTAGGACAGTAAGATGATCCCTAATCTATATAATTTCCTTGGGTTTCTTTTTACAGTTTATCTTTCAGTCACATAGAATAAAATGAAAATGTTAAATCCAACTTCAAGTTTGTGTTAGAAACAAACACTGTACGTGTGGGGGGTGGCTGTGTACATATTTATATGCACAAGATACAGGATTGGGTTTGGATATTTAGGGGTAAAGCTGGAAAACACACTTAGGAGTTAAAGCCTTCCTGCATGCATTACTTCAATTATCAACCCTGACTTGCCTTTGCTTTATGGATCAGATCCAGGAATAACTGTGTGTAATACTTGACAAGAAGAGCCCTTACTGTGTGCAGCAATGTGTCACTTGGGAATCTAGAGAGCAATTGACACCTACATTCAGGCTTGCCCAGTGCCCAGTTCAGGTACAGCTGGATTAATGGCCACAAACCTTGGGCCACAAGCTTTGGGCCAGTGGTGACAGGAACACAGCAGCTGCCTTTGAGGGGGCAGGAACCATCTGTGTTTCTACAACATTTACTCTGCCATTCCAGCAGAGACATGAAGGGGTTCAGACAATGCTCAGGGAAAGGTGACTGCACTAGAGGCAGGCTTGGATCCAGTTTTCCCTGACATTTGGTGATTCTAGGGTCTGGCATTTGGGTTCAAGCTGGTGTTTTACTGCATAGTGTGCATGGGCCAATAAACAGAGCTGGCTACAGCAGCCCCAGCTGACACCGGCATTCCCCAGTGTATATAGCTGGGATTGGATTGATTTAGTCCCTTGCTTGGATCATTAATTTCTGCAGTAAGTCTGGGGGCAGACAGGGAGCATGATGAGAGGCTGATCCATTGCTTCCCAGCAGAGGCAGTTCAGGACATGCACAGCTTGCAGCAAACGGTATTGTACCAACAGACCAGGCTGTGCTCACACGTAAATGCTGAATCAGGCTCAGAAAGAAGGCCAAGTCTAATGCACTGCACTTAAAATGCTTCCTGAAAGGTTTTGAAAACATCCAACATCAGTGGAGATCGTGTTCCTAAGAAATGGGTTCAAAAGAGGTCAGGACAGGTTTATTTTTATATTGTGAAAAAGCCAGAGGCACTTTAAAAAGTTCAGCAAACCACTTGCCCGCCATTAAGGAGACCAGCAGTGCCACCTGGAATTATTTCTTCTCCTTTCTCCTTTCCTTTTTCCTTTCCTTTTCCTTTTCGGCAAAGAATCCCCTTCTCCAGACCTTGACAACAGGCATGATAAAGCCCATGGCTAAGAAGTTTCTGATCTCCTCTGGAAGTTCCTGATTACAGCTTCTCTCTCCTCAGACAGCAGCTCAGTTGTTCTGGAGGAAGCAGCATGAATGGTTTTTGGGCAGCAGAGCCAGCTGCAAGGCTGATGGGTTTTGGGAGGACAGTTGTGCCAGGTCCTCGAGGGCAGACAGCCCTTGAGGGAGCACAGAGAAGTGACTGGAGTGAGGTGCCACGGGAGTTTAGCAGACACAGACAGCACCTGCCAGACACCCACAGAGGCCAGGCAAAAATGGGATGTGAAAAGCTTTGCAGAGTGGATGTAGGAAATGCTGGGTTGAGGGGGAGCATCCATGGGATCAAGCTGGTGAATCCAGCTGCCTTAGCTTGAACTCACTGTAAAGGTAGAAGGGGTGATGGGTCAAGGAGACCAGATGCAGAAATAGTAGGTTAACAATTGTGTGATGCCTGCAGTATGTTATATTTATAATCTATCAGTGATTTACTCTCCTCCCTCTTTCTATCTCCCATCTTCTGACATGGAATAATTTTGCTGTACTGACATACCTCAGTTTAGAATAATCATCTGTATTTCTCATGAGTCTGGAAATAGTGTCTGGCCCCAGGGAGTGTGGGACAAGCACATAATTCACTGACCAGAAGCAAGATGTACCAAAGTCTCCTCCAGACACCCACCCTGGTTCTCAGGTGACACATTGATCAGCCCTAGGGGAGAGAAGTTGTTAAAGGATGATATTGTGACCTCAGTACTCAATAATAAAACATTGTGCACAATGTTCACCTTTTGTTTTCTATTATCTGTCCTATATTTATTTTAATTAGCCACCAAATCTGGCTGGCTTTGTCTGGGGGCTTCCTGGTTCAAGTCTGTTCCAGGAGTATTTAGGTCAAGCCAGCCTACCCTTAAGAGAGGCATGAATTGTAACCCTCTGAATGCTGTGCCTGTGGAGTGAATCTGAGAACTCCCTGAAGTCTCTCAAATGGGATTATTCTTCTCCCTGCTCAGCACCTGAAGCCGTTTTTAACATTGATACGCCAAAGTAGGTATATCCAACCCTATGTGATAAGTAAACACAGACTTGGGAATGATGTATGTCTGCAAAACCCCTGTCCCACAGCCTCTCTGAAAAGATCATTAAAGAAAATGTTGAGATCAGTGAGAAATGTCTGGTCAGCTTAACCATTAACACAGACAGAACTGTTCAACCTTCTTTGTAAAGGCAAACTTGTGGGCAGCTCTTGTGGGATGACATTTTCCTTGGGTGACATCACTCTACAGTAATTTCTTGAAAATACTGTGATGAAACATGCAAGGAGAAAACTATTCTGACCTTCCCAGACACCTGTGAGTCATCCTAGACTGCTTTTTCTACCTCCAAATAGAGACAGTTACAAAAGGTAGTTTTCTGAAAGCTGACAGTGACAGAGGCACTAATACAAAGAGTAATTAAAGCACATTGTTGATATATTCTGGCTCTCTCAACCTTTCAGGCAATCAGGCTATTTTCCCCCCAACTTATACCCATTTCACAAAGTTTATTCATTGTATATCTCCATCCTTTGCAGTATTAAGGCATGCAAGCTTTAAAAACCTGATTAAATGGTTTCCTGGTTTTTGGAGCATTATTGTGGTCTGTGAGCTGGTGCACCTCACTGGCTGCATGGGAGAGAAAATCAGCCTCAGACAGGAAACTCTTAAAATACAGCTTTCATATTTTAGTCTCATGTCCCGAGGACACTGTGGCCTTGGTCATCGTTGTGCCTCTGCCCCTGGTGACAAAGGGACACATCTGTCTCTTTAGGCTGCTGTTGAATTACAGCAGGCCCTAGTCCTTCCCTGGTCCTTTTATCCTATCAGACTGCAGGCACAGCTGGAGTGTGGTGGACACAAGGACCCTGTCTGCATTGGGGAACCTGATTGATTTGTCTTTTGAGTAAGTTGCCCCATGCTTGCCCTTCACACACACATGTGCCACTCTCCCAGGTAACAAAGGCCAACTTTGTCCCCAGCTGTCACTTCATCTTGTGGCTGGCATGAAACGGAGCGGTTCTGTGCTTCTTTGGGTAGATCTGCTTAAAGCTGCTGCAGGGACATGAAGGAAACCCCTTCCCACTGCTCCAAGGCAAAATGCTGCGTTTGGATGGACAGAGAGTAACACCTGTCCCTCCAGACGGGGTATCTGTGCAATTCAGTATTGCAATAATAAAACACTGTGCACAATGTTCACCTTTTGTTTTCTAATAACTTTTCTTTGTTTATTCAGTTTAATTAGCCACCAAATCTAGCCGTTCTAGGGGCTTCCTGGCTCAAGTGTCTGTTCCAGGAGTATTTAGGTCAAGCCAGCCTACCCTTAAGAGAGGCATGAATTGTATCCCTCTGAATGCTGTGCCTGTGGAGTGAATCTGAGAACTCCCTGAAGTCTCTCAAATGGGATTATTCATCTCTATGCTCAGCACCTGAAGCTATTAGACCTGGGGTTACAGACTGTTCTGGAATGGGAAATCTTTGCATCCCTTTTCCACTTTTACTCTGTGTCTCTGTGCAAAGACTGGAAGCTGTGACTCCCCCCTCCCCTTGGGTATATTGACTCACACTAGAACATGAACCACATCCACACATTCTCAATCTGTCTGTGTGTATGAGTGACAATTCGAGTGATTCCAGGCGAGGTGGAACATTTTTGAGAGAAAAGCCTGGCTTGGAATCTAGTGTTTGACAGAGTCGTGTGTGGGTATCCCTTGAAAACTGTAGGCAAACATGACCACAAACAGTTTAAACAGAGACTCTTTGTTCTCTACAGCTCTGTGTTCTTCTAGACTAGAAGACTGACCTGAAGATGTGCTCTCAAAGGACTGAGCTGAAGATTTTGAAAGAAAGGAATCCATCCAGGTGGTCACAGCAAGGAAGAGTGTCTCCTCGTAACCAATTTTGGCACACTTCTTTCCTCAGCACAAGGGTTAAGGAGGGTTAAAATACCAGAACAATGCATTTCTGGCAAGTGCAGCAGCAGCCTCTATTGTGTCTAGTCGAGAGTTCCTGAGTACGTCAGGATTATGAATCATAAGTAAAAAAGTAATTAAAAGTTGTGCAGTGCAATGCCTCCTCACAAACATTTCAGTACAGTCCTGCACTCCCATTTCTGGGAAATCCCATCCCCTTTGGCCTCTGTGGGGCAGAGTAATAAATCTCTGCTAACACCAGAGATCAGGTTTTCTGCGTGTGCTGGGTCAGAATTAACGAAACAAGGACTAAACACAGGATTAAAATGGAAGGAGCTGCCAGAGTGGGCAAGACCAGCTGCACAGCACCACGTGGTGTTCAGTTCCAAAGAATCCAGTGACACAACCCTAACACGGAAACCACACCACTGTGACCACCAATACTGGAAAACCACAGGAAGCGAGCACAGGTGATCAAGGGCACTGTTAAGATGCCCATTCCCTGCAGGAGTAAGAAACTTGTTAGATGAAGTTCCTGGATAATCTAAGAAATAATCCAGTTCTATGCTATGAAGCGATAACAAGTAATTTTAACAATCCTGGTCACTAGGCTGGGGACAATGTTTTTTTGAAAAGCTGTATGTCACAACACGCTTGCTCTGAACACAGGTGAGTCTGGAAAATGTACAGTTAACTGCCAAGATTCTGCTGTCCCTCAGTGTCAGATGGGATGGACAGAGAGGAACCACAAGTTCCCTTTATGAGGGGAACAACAACTCGTTTGCACTTTAACTTCATTATTTCAGAAGTTATGTTATTGCAGCTTTATTCTGGCAGCCACCAAGCATAAAAAGCTGTGCAGGATATAGGCACAAACCTGCTTACTGTGGTCAATATTACTTCATTACTCTAATGAGCAGATTAATTTCTAACTCTGCTCCATAGGATTCTTCCTGATAAATTTTCTCTGAAAGGAATATTTTTTTACATTTTAGCCTACAATTTACTGTGTATTCCACAGCCCATCAAAGTCAGGACTTCAGACGATGTTAATATCCACTGTTACACAACACACAATTAAATATGACCTAATCATAAAGAACAAGTCACACAGTTCAGGAACACTAGCATCTACAGATGCCAAGCCATTTTGTTAAATCATACAAGCTCATGACAATTTTTGTGAAAAGAAAATTGATCCCTCACTACCCAGCCACAACTAAGATTAAGAACACTGCCTTTTATCATGCCTCACCTCCTGAATTCCTTCTCCTGTTAGAGAGGTTGGCAGGGATTAATTACTCAATTACTTTTAATTGGTCAATTAAGGACCAGGTGGAAGGAACCACACAGGTGCAAGTGGATCCCTACTCTTTCACCTGCAGCTGCTGCAGAAAACCTGCAGAGGAAGCAGCCAAACACAATTGCTCTCAGCTGAGAAATACTAATGCCAGAGCAGGATTGCCCTCTGCACACTTGAGCACACCAGAACAAGTCAGAGCTACTCCTTTCTGCCTCACTGGAGGATTTCCCTCTCTCACAGCGCACAAGGGAACTCCTCCACAGCCTGTTGGAACCACAGGAAGGATTTCTCTTGCTGTTGACCAACACCAGCAAGGGCAGGTCCCACCTTGTGGTGCTCCCTGTGGATCTGTCTGGCACACTGAAAGCCTCAGGACTTGTGCATCGCCTGGGAATGCCAGCTCTCCTTTGCAAAACCACTCAGGTTTTGGCTCTTGGATGCCTGAAGCAAGCTGGAGAGCTCCACCCAGATCCACTGTAGGCACCTTTCCATAGCTGGCTCCCACAGTACGAATTACAACCATGTAATTTGAACCAGTTCCATCACTTTATGTTCAAACTCAGTGCCTTTTGGGGAAGGATGACAACATCATGCATCCTTTAGAAATCAAGTTCAGGTGTGACTTGGCTTCTCCATTGCTGAGGCTGAAGGTATGGCCATGCTGCAGCCTCAGCCCTGACTGATGCTGCAGGGAGAGAGGAGGAGGGACACCAGATCTGCTGTGAGGGGGCATTACACACTCACTCACTGCCCTTGAATTAATCCAAGATGTTTTTTCTTCTTCTCTGCAGCATTTCCCTTCCATTATTTTACCCAGTGCCTCTGTAAATCACACAGGAGCTGCACAGAGAGGCACATGCCCCACTTTATGGTGCCCAGGACAGTCAGGATGCCTCCTTAGCTTTACACACACGTACCTGGTACCAGTGAAATAGAGGATCTGCTTCCACTCCATCAATCACCATTTGACAACAGCTGGATGATTCTGGTGGCTTTTCTGTAGCAGAAGTTGGACAAATTACTGCACTCTCACCGTGCTGCTACACAGGGAAAGATTCCTGGCAGCAGCCTACTGCCGTTTTTAGAACACAACCAAGGGAAAACCTCCATTGCCAAAGCTATGCCTTGAATCCCAAGTCCAGTAAAGACCCAGGGTGCTCATTGGTACATACTGAGAGGTTTATCTGAACACTGCCCAGTTTTCAGAATTAATCCTTGCTTATAGTTTGCTGATATGAGCATTCAAAATAAAATGGCAGGCTGACTGCTAGGAGAACCCACACTTTTTCTGATACCTCTGGGAAGAAAACAGAGAGAGGGAACCAGGTTTTTTTTTTTTTCTTTTCAACAAGGTTCATTAGGTTAGGAACAATTGTATCCTGACTGCCCTGACATTTTTCCTTCTGCATCCACCTTCTTCAGAGCTGAAATAAAATCTGCCTTCCCCTGTTTTTCCCAATGGAAAGCACCAAGCACATAAGCCGTTACTTCTTCCTATTCATCATTCCGCAATACCTGGAGAAAGCACCAGAGAAACTCCTGCAGAGACTTCACCTCCACGATCTCAGGTGTAAGAGCCCTCTTCTTTTGAGCTCTTCACTTCAAAGATGTTGTGCTCTCTTTTCATGAATGTGGCTTCTCTCTCTTGGATCATGGCTTGAGAAAACAATTGGGATTTTTCTCTAGCACTTGTGGAAAGTTAATGTGCATTTAATTGCTTTCCCACACAGCCATAGAATGGAGTACATTTTTTCCTGAAAGAGGGCTTTTATTCCAATCTTTTCTTTTTAAGTGGGCAGGGTGGAGGAAGGATGTCTCAGAGCCAAATTACACAGTCCCTACTCAGCTACAAATTTCCACTTCACAAAATTAATTCATTTAGGCCTTCAGTGAAGTGTGTAAGAGGCTAAACCCAAGACCCAAGTAATATTTACAGTAAGCAAATATCAAGTTAAAATGGTCAGTGGAAAACTGTTTGCACTGTTGTGTTATGCTTCTTGAGTGTCAGGTATAAACAGAAATTCAGAAGAAACATGGTGTAAACAGCTGTAAAATAGACAATCCTTTCTGCTCAGATCAGGAGGTGAATGTATTCAGCTACTTGTCCATGCTGGTTGAGTACAGCAGCAGCAAGAATATAAAATTCCTGGTCTAGCTACAGTGAACAAGCCACATTTCCTACAAGGCTTTCCACGAAACAAAAATAAACATAAAAGCTGCATCTAAGTGTACACAAGCAGCATGTAGTCATTGTCAAGCTGCACTCCTTCAAAGCATGCCACACTAAAAACACTGAAACAGACAAAAACTTTCTGAAGATCATTTCCACTGTGGATGCCACTTACTGCAAGCACCTAAAATGGTGCCTGACATACCTGGAACGTGAAAAAAAGCTGGCAGACTTTGTTTTCTGTGCTCTTTGTTGCTAGAACATGGGTTATAGGTAAAAAGTTACTGTCAGTCAATCAATAATTTGTTTTTAAGTCAATAAAAGTCATTCAAGCTTTATTCCATAGATCTTAAAGAAAAAGAATAAAAGTTTTGCTCTAGACTCAGGTTTGATGCCTGAAAATTGGGCTTTCATTATTTCTTATGTATGACTATATAACAAGCTATGTAAAACACAAATACAATTTATTTCTGTAGAGGAGTCTGCCTTTGTCTAACAGTGAGTCAGCATCATCTGACAGATCAATTTTCTCTAAGTGTAGGATGTGGATTTTGCATATCACACTCTCCAAGGGCACCTGTTGGAAACTTGGGTCGCTACAGCATGGAATTTCACACCACACATAAGGTCAACTCAGTGGCCGCCCAGCACATCACAAAGTCTCATCAATAGGAATGAGGCTGATATGAGATACCTCAAGTTTTCTGCCCTCCAGATCTGCCTTTCTATAACGGGGACACAACATTCCTTAACACTTTGTTGGTTCTTTCTGAAGCTGTGTCTTGTATCCACAGGATCAAGAGGAGAGACCTCAGGTGTCTAATTCCACCTCCTAAGCAGAGGTCAGTCAGCTGTGAGGTCAGATGAGGTTGGTCAGAGCTTTAAGCAGCCAAGTCTTGAAAAACCTCCCAGGAATTTCAGCCTCTCTGGGGACCATGTTGCAAAATTTACTTGTCCTGATGTTGAAAAAGCTTTTCCTTGTGACCACTCTGAACCTCTGTTGTTTCAATCTCTGTCCACCACCATCCTCCTTCTGCCAAGCACCACTGTGAACAGCCCGGCCCTGTCTCTCCATAAGCCCCCAGAGGTGTGGGCAGGCTGCTGTTAGGTGTCCCCACAGCCACCCCTTTTCCCAGCCTAGCTCCCCTCATGGGGGATGTGCTCCAGCCCATGCTGACCCTGGGGGCCCATAGCTGTAGGGAGTGTTCCAGGTGCACTCCAACACGTGCTGAGCACAGGGAAGTGATCACTTTCCTCGATCTCCTGGCTGTGCTCCCACTAACACAGCCTGAGATGCTGTTGGCCCGTTGTACTCCCAGGCCCAGCTGCTGGCTCATGCTCAGCCTGCTGTGTGCCAAGGCCCTGAGCTCCATCTGAGCAGAGCTGCTCTCCAGCCTGCCAGTCTCTGGCCTGTATTGTTGAAAACTACCAAAAACTTTTGGTATCAAATCTGTGGGGATGGCCAAGACACTTCCCTCATGCCACACACAGCAGAAGCTCCCAGATCTTCCAAGATCATCTTCAATAGAAGCTAAGATTAACTCCATATAGACATTAAGCTAAAATAATGTTAGTGTACTTTTCCTTGTATCTTTAAAAACAAGTGTACGAATTTCTCTGTATTCTTGTCTCTGAAAAAGAGAACAGCTGCTGCGAGGTGTTCCATTCCTCCAAGCATGGTTGTTTATAGTAAAGAAGACTAGGTTTTGATCAGTTGCTTATATTTACTAAATTGATTCCAAGATCTTTGCCAGTGGGCTGCATGGATTCCCAGCATGAGATGCTCCTGGCTCATGTGAAGTGGTTGAGATTGTTTTTCAATGGAATTTTCCACTATGCTCTGTACTATCTTTCTTCAAAGCACAGTTTGTTCACTGGGCAGTACTTCTTGTCCACAAAACACGCAGAACCATTGCCCAATAATTTTGTTTTCTTCCCACATGCTTTACGTCCATCTATTCTCTTGTCTCAACCAAAGTTTCCTTTCACAGCGCTCTCGCAGGTAACCTGATACGTTTGTTACCAGCTGCTGCGTCGGCTTTGTCTCCCCCCGCCCCCCTCTCTCCAGTTTGGGAGGCAGTCAAGGCTTCTCAGTGAAGACACAATGCCACACAGGCTGGGGATGAGCAGATGGAGCAGCCCTGGCAGAAGGACTCAGGGGTGCTGTGGGTGAGAGCTGGCCCTGCCCCGGCCGTGTGCGCTGGGACAGAACCCCCTGAGCTGGGCTGAGCCCCAGCGTGGGCAGCAGGGGAGGGGGGATTCTGCCCCTCTGCCCCGCTCTGCTGAGACCCCCCTGCAGGGCTGCATCCAGCCCTGGGCCCCCAGCACAGGAAGGACAGGGAGCTGCTGGAGCCAGTCCAGAGCAGGGACACCAAAGGGAGCAGAGGGATGGAGCAGCTCTGCTGGGAGGAAAGGCTGAAGGAACTGGGATTGTTCAGCCTGGAGAAGGGAAGGCTTTGGGGTGACCTCAGTGTGGCCTTGCAGTGCCTGAAGGGAGCCCACAGGAAAGATGGAGAGAGACTCTTGGCAAGGGCCTGGAGTGACAGGACAAGGGGCAATGGCTTCACACTGACAGAGAGCAGGTTTAGATTGGATATGAGGCAGAAATTGTTCCCTGTGAGGGTGGGGAGGCCCTGGCACAGGTTGCCCAGAGAAGCTGTGGCTGCCCCATCGCTGGCAGTGTCCAAGGCCAGGTCGGATGGGGCTTGGAGCAAGCTGGGATAGTGGAAGGTGTCCCTGCCCATGGCAGGGGGTTGGAATGAGATGATCTTTAAGGTCCCATTCCATTCTATGATTCTGTGATTCCCCCACTTTTTCTAATGTACTGAAAGTAGGAGTGTTACAAATGACACAGACCCAGTAATCTCGCATGCCCTACAATTCTTGCCTGAGTACAAGGACATCACTACCATTGCAAAGTGTGCTCTGAGCAGAGATGTTCAAACCCCAACAGCAGCACCTGGACAAATCAGTACATGACAGAGGGCAAAGGAATCCGCATCTCCAGGCCCCAAACTCACGCTTTGTCCATTAGACAGCTGCAGCAAACCAATGCTTTCCCTCCTTTTTTCTGTCAGACCCAACAGAAGATACACACCTTGCTGACCAAGCTGCAGACTGTGAAAGAGCAGGTGAAAATCTACAACAGCTGAAGTATTGAAACATCAAACACGCTTACGAGGGAGCTTATTTATACCTCTGGTTAAGGTTTACTTCCAAGTGTGACCACCTGTTTGATGCATAAACAGCAGCTAGAAGAAAGAGATTCCACAGTTAGGCAGTATCAGGCTGCAGAAATGCACAGTTTTCAAGTATAAAAATATAGAAGGCTATGAAATGAAAAGAACTGTGGTTCCTGAAGATGTACACTGTCTTCCACAGTTCCCAAGTTAACAAGTGTGTATTCAATATATAGAAACAGGTGGTTTTGATCATGAAATGAGCAGATGTTTTGTAGCAACAAACAACACCCTGCAATAACAAGGCTGGTAACTCAAAACAACAAAAAATGACCAAGTTTAACCCCAAGTTCATGCTTTGAACCTGCTGGTTTGGTGTTGGGGTTTTATTTTAAATATCAATAAGAGATACTGGTATTTCTATAGTCCTACAACAAAGAGCAAAAATTCATTCAGTGATTGAGTGTGTGAGGATAAAAACACCTCTGTAGAGCACCTTGGGGACAATGGGAATCTTGCTGCTTAGGATCACATCATTCATGTGGCAGCCACTGCTTACACTGAAAAGCAACTTTATGTAATAAGCTATTTTCAGTTTTCTCGCTGCTAATTTTTACCCAGTCACCCAATGCTTCCTCACCACTGCCTGCTTTAGAGGCACTCACCAGTTGCCAAGAGAATACACAGTATCAGCAAAAGAAGAGAAATAGCACAAGCAAGTAAGAGCAAGTGTGTCAGTGGCAACAATGGAGTCAAAGGCTCATTTGTGAGTTACAAACCATAATAAATGTCAGTATCAGACACCTGCAGGTTTATTTCTTTGTAAATGCGATGCCAGTGACAAGAACAATCACTCTGCAAACATCAGAGTTTACTTATCCTTTCACATGCTCTGCAAAGGGTGGTAAACCAGCCAATGAACAATACAAATGTTTAATTACCAGTGCTGTTCATTAAAACAGATGACCATCATTGCATTCACAGCACTGACTCCAGGGAACTCTGGCCAACTCAAATGTGTCTGGGCTTACAAAAAAACCATACCATGACTATAGTGGGATTAACTTATACAAATACTTCTAATATGTAACAAATTCGATTGAAGTCATATTCGCGAACAGAAAGCTCGTTTCAAGTCAAGGAAACACACATCAGATCCGGAGCAGAGTCCCTGTAGAAGCGTTTCTCACACAAAACCCGCAGAGCCGCTGCTCCCAACGCGGAGCAGAGCGCGGGGCAGCCCCGCGGGAGGGCCGGGCCGGCCGCTCCATTCCCGGCGCATCCAGAGGCGTTCCCGCGGCTCTCGGGCTGGGCCGCGCTGCCCCCTGGCGCTACGAGTTGGGCAGGGGCTGGCTGTGGGAGCCGCTCCGCGTCTTCAGCTGCGACTGGGCGATGTCGGCCAGCGCGCTCTGGATCTTCTCGAGCAGCACATCCCCGCGGTACACGACCTCCTCCAACCGCGCCGCCGCCTCGTGGTTCTCCTCCTCCAGCCGGTACAGGCTCTCAGCCTTCAAAGTAAAACCGGCAAGATGCCCAAAGATTTTGGCTTTTTAGGTATTTTTCATATATTCGTACCTCTGGAGGCTACTACATAGTCCTATTATTTTTCCTACCCTTTCCCTTTAGAACAATAAGCTAACCCTTCTAATGCACACTTGGAATTCTGTTTAGTCTTATTACAAAGAAGAAGCCTGACAAGGACGTTTTGTTTTCAAATCAGAATCTGAGAAGACATAAGAAATGGGGCAAAGAAGGCCCTGGAACAACTCCAGTGGGGTAGAACCCAGGGAAAACTACCTAACCAACTACTCTTCTAATCGGACAATATTTATTACATATGCTAATTTGTTAAACTTATAAAATTGTAGAAATTTGATGCTGGGTATGCCCATGACCATCGGGACACCTGAAAGCTTCCAATAAAGGCCTGTTTTTTATTTTACTATTTTAACCTTGTTGCAAGAGTTTCCTCTTTTGATACTAGGTGACAGGGAAAATCAAGGATCTTCAACAGAACCCTAAAGTGACTTTGCTACTCAAGGATGCTGAGGGAATAGCTGATGCTCCCTAAAAAGAGAAAGGTTCTCTTTTAGCCCCTCAGTTATATCCTAGCATCTTCAGAGCAACTTGGTACAGTTTGCAACCTAAACCAGTGCATACCCACAAGGAATAAAAAAAAAATCAACACATCAAAAAAAAAATAGGAATTTTAGCTTCTTTCATGCTATGACTCTTGGCTCAGTACAGCTCTTCTTCTGAGTATTTATCCTCTAACGAAAGCATCTCTACTCAGCAGAACTGAATTTAAACCTTTCATTAAATAGCATGTTTCAGATGAAACTGTATTATTTAACCTCTTCAGTATCAAACTGCTTTTCAGTTAGACAAAATATAGTGAAATAAAACATTTTAACTTCAAAATATTTCAATACTTTAAAATATTTACCAAATTTAAATCGACTAAAACTTGTTCTAACTGAATAACAGAAAAGGCAAAGCAAAATAGTTACAAATTGGTATTTTTTTAAAGTAGTTATACAGGCCCTTACTAAGTCCTACTTGAACAAGCTGGCAGATTCTAGCCAGATATTCAACTTGTGTTCTGCAGGACTGATGTGTTTAATGAAGGTTAATGTAAGAGTGAAGGATTTGATAGCCCTTGGAGGGAGGCTCAGAGAAGGAAGGTGGCAAAGGTGAAAGACTGAAATTTAGAATGCAGCTCAGTGACTTCAGTCTCAGTTGTTTAATAGTTGACTGCAACTAATTCACAGACTAGAGCAGAATTTTTACTGCCAGCTTCACCAAAATGGAACTCAAAAGGGGTAGGTAAATTGTGTTGAGCATTCGTGTAGCAGCTCCTTTTATCATTTAAGACAAGACTCAGATCTGAAACACACACCAAGACAACTTTAGTATAAAGAAAGCAGATCAGCCTAAGTACATTTCTATTAACCAAGTATTACCTACCACTTCTCAACCAAACCTATACTGCATATCTGAGAGTGTTTCAAGTACCTTCAACACCGTTTCTTTGAAGACTATCAGAATACTTAATACTGCACCAAATTAAGCAACAGAAAATAAAAATCAAAACTGGAATCTAAGCGATGGAATCCAGGTTAATTTATCTTAAAACCCCACTAGACAGAAAGTAGCAGAAATTTTTGTGACATGAAGTTCTTCACTAAGACAGCAAGAAACCTCTAAGGAAAGCATATCCCTACTGGATAACCAGCTCCTCCTTCTGGAGCAGCCTGCTTTACCCACATCAGCTGCCACTTTGATCAGACCCTGCTCAGTCATGGAAGAAACTGGAATTTGTATGCAGAAGGCATTCTATCTTCTGCTATTAAAAATGCACTTACATGAAATTATGCCTGAAAAGTGTTAACGAGCCCAATTAGTACGTTCAGCAATTACTGTGACTGGCAAAGTTTCCAAATTTAACCTCCTCTGTTTAAAACAAAACGTGATGCCACTGCCAAGTCATTTCTATTTGGCCCATTGGGTGTTAATCTTTTGTAAAACACTTTTGAATGGTTACAGAGTATCAATGCAGGTTTAAACCTTCAGGTGATCTTAGAGGTGATCATCAGGTTTGGCAGGGAAACAGCACTCTGCATCCTTTATGCATTCCAAAAAGAAAATACTTGATGTAATCTAGCCGTTAAGAATCAAAAAGAAAAAAAGATGCTTTTTCATAAATAAAATATGTGAAATAACAGAAAAAAAGTCCCCCAAAATAAAAACCAAGTTTGGCTGGTTCAAAGAAAGACTCCTTGTTATCGAAAAGTGTTGGAATTATTTTGTGACAGAGGTGAAGAACTTAAAGGACACCCTGCAAACTCTTGAACCAATGTGGAAGAACAAAAGATTTCTGTAAAGTGTTGGTTCTGCAGCTACAAAATGGAATGTGAGAAAATATGAAGTATTCTCTAAGGGAAAAAAAAGAATAAAACAATGCATAAAGCATCAGCACTGTTCCATCTGTTCTGCTAATATCTGAAAAAAAGGGTGAGCAGTTTCCAGTATAGTGGTGGTGTGATAAAACCACCTTTTTTTTTTTTTTAACATTCTAACAGAAAACTAAGTTTAAAATACTGAGTATAACCTTATTTAAAACTAGATGCAAGTTCAGTATTTCCACTAAGCCTACAAAGTACTCACAGGCTACCCTCATGAAAAATTCAGGTTTGTATTAAAATAGTTTTTCAACAACGACACGGCCTAGGGATGAAAAAATTTGTTTAAAAAAAAAAAAAGAAAGGAGGATGTTTGCCTTCAGGAGTGTTGTAATATTGGAATTAGGAAAACTCCTACCTGCAAAGCTGCTGTGGATTCTTCACTGGGCAGGGAATCTATGAGAACATCGATATCCTTGGCAGTGCGAGCAATCAGAGCTGCGAACAGCTGGGCATACTCTGCACAAAACACAGCACAACTCAGGCAATCACTCAGGGAATTATTACAAACAAGCACAACTCTGCTGTCACAATGTTCTGCAGAAAGCGCAACCGACACCCATTCACGACTTAACCTCCATCACACCACGAGCTACGGGAGGAATTCTTTGCCGAGCCCGGATTTCGCATTCCCGAGCGCTCTACGCCAAAGCACGTTCGCATTTAGCAGAGACAGGAAGCCGGGCTCACCTTCCGTGGGGTTCACGGGCTGATCCTTGTTTATGGCCGTCTGGATGTTGCTGAAGGAGGCGGGGGGCCGCACTGCTGCAGCACTCCGATGGCGTTACAGAACTGGTCCGCGAGCTGCCGGCACAATTAACACCGCGTTAATCACCCTGCCCCTCCGCTACAGCCACCTCCGGCTCACGGCGCATCCAGCCCGCCGCACCATGCCCGCCGTGCGGAGGGTGCGCACCCCCCCACCCGCGGCCGTACCCCCGGCTGGGGGGCTGCGGCGGGGGGCCGCATCCCCGCATCCCCGCCCGGGCGGCGCAGCCCGTGCCGTGCCCCGCGGCGCCGGGGCAGCGGAGGCAGCGGCCGCCTCACCGAGTTGACGGCGTCCTGCAGCTGTGTGAGCCGGTCCGCCATGGCCGCGCCACCGCCACCGCCCCTGAGGCCCGGGCACGCGGGGCGCGAGCGCCGCCTGCCGGCCGGGAGGAGCGGTTGGACATGAGGGAGGATCCATTCGCAGGAAGGGGAGGGGGATCGGACATCGGAGCGGGCTGCGCAGGGAGGCGCTGGAGTCACCGTCCCTGCAGGTGCTTGAGGAGAGCCTGGACTTGGCACCCAGTGCCATGGTCTGGCTGACACGGTGGTGGTCAGTCATAGGTTGAACTTGATGATCTCAGAGGTCTTTTCCAACCTAAGTGATTCTGTTACTGCCACGGCGTGGGCAGCTTTTGCTGTGCAGCAGTCGCTCTGATCCGAGCTGAAGGCAGGAGCAGCGCTCAGGTGCTTCATTCCAGCCCCGATCTGAGCAGGCATCACGTCCAGCAGGGAAAAGCCAGAGTGTAGTGTCCCCAACAAGCCAATTTAGAGCCAGCATCCGGCCTCCGTGGTCGGGGATTGGAGAATAAATGCCATTCGTGCCAGTCAGTATGTGCTCGTGTTTCTCATCTCTGACAGCTGGGTACAATGCCAGCCTTCCCCCAGGTGGACCTTAGAGACCATCTCTTTCCGACCCCCTGCCACGGGCAGGGGCACTTTCCATTACCCCAGGTTGCTCCAAGTCCTGTCCAGCCTGACCTTGGACACTACCAGGGATGGGACAGCCACAGCTTCCCTGTGCCAGGGCCTCCCCACCCTCACAGGGAAGAATTTCTTCCTAATATCCGATCAAAACCTAATCTCTGTCAGTTTGAAGCCATTTCTCTTATCCTGCCACCACATGCCCTTGCAAATCACCACTGCAGCCTTGTCACTGATGCTGTGGGTGCAGCAACGATACAAACTAATCCGCCCAAAGTGTTTTCCCCGATTTTGTTTGCCTGCGCATGTAAGCTGGGAGGTGGGGCCCCTTCACGCTCCTAAGTTAAATCCCAAGTCCCAGGCTGCTGGTCCAAGCCCCACCGTGCATTTTTAGGAGTTGGCAGCGGCCGAGCGCTTCCCCTCCGCCCCCCCCGGCAGGGCCCTCCCGCAGGTGCCTGAGGGGGCGGAGCGACCCCTGCTGGGCGGGCCCCGCCTGCGCCCCGCCCCAGCTGCCCGGCCCTTTCCCGGTCTCGGCCCCCCTTTCCCGTTCCCTGCGCGGCGCTATGCGGGTGTCGCCTTCCCCCGCGCTGTTCCTGCTGCTCCTGGGGGTCCTGCGCCATGGCGGAGCCTCAGGTGAGGGCGGCGTGAGCCGGAGCGGGGAGGCGCGTGGGGCTGTGGCCGCCATTAAGCGGCCGGAGGAGCCCGACTCGTACCGGGAACTGCGAGGCTGTGCCCGGGTTAATTCCAGCGGCACGGGGCTTGCTGCGACTGCAGAGCCTTTTGGGGTGTTCCCGGTGCTGGCGGGGCGACCTGCCGCTGTCTGGAGGGATGTGCAGGAGTGCGGATCAAAGCTCCTGCGGCGCTGCAGAAGCGCTGTGTGTATTCGTGGTTATCTTAATCTTTCATGCGGACAAGGAGAACCACCCTCTTTTTTCCCCCCTTTCGCTGCCCCTCCGCTTTTTTTTTTTTTTTTTTTTTTTTTTTTTTTTTTTTTACACCTTAATTGCTGTGGACGCCGTAATTTTAACTCTTCCATGGATAATTCGGAATCCTTTGAACCCCGCCGTTGCGGAGATGCGGCACAGCTGAGGATGCTGGTGTAGGGCTGTCTTCGCTGTGCAGAAACAAGGTGGCATTCGCTACCTATGAACATGAGCTTACATGGCAAAGGGAACACGGTTAAAAGTAGGTTTGTCTTTGGTTGGTTGGGTTTTTTTCCCCCAACCATGTACAGGTGGTCATGGGTTCCCACCACTCCCAGTGGATGGTGGGTTGAAAAGCGCTGTCGCTATAAAACTAGGGAAAGGAGCAAAACCTACAATTGGCATATTGATTCCTAAAGTTACTTGTTGTTTGTATTGATATAATCTGACTTTATTTGGCATAGGCTTATTTTGTAATGTCCCTGTGTTCCTGCATGTGACTAAATTATGAGTCCAGAGTTAAGTGTGTTGTAATAAGTGTAGTTTGGGAAGATTTACAGTTGCTTTTTTTTCTGGTTAAACTCTTATCTGTTCAAATAAAGGAAAAAATAAACAGTTTCCTCTCAGAGATAGTTCAGAGATAAGCAAGCAGCCCTTCTTGTTAGGGCTGATATAAGCCTCCTCCTCTTAGTTTTGCTTTACTTTTAAACTTGTTTCTAATCATAGAATTGTTTGGGACTTCATCTCGTTTCAACCCCCCTGCCATGGGCAGGGACACCTTCCACTAGACCGGGTTGCTCAATGCCCCACCCAACCTGGCCTTGAATGAATGAAGCTTAATTGTCCCAAAGGAGACTCTTGGGATACTTTGCAGGGATGCAGGACAGCATTTGGGACCAGTCCCAGGTGTGGAGGGCTTCTCTCTGCCCAGGTCTCATGCCCAAGGGAGATGCCTAATGGAGAGCCAAGTATTCCCTGTTTCTTGCAAGACCTGAAAGCTTTGGCTGGGCACCTGATGGTGACAAGCAGGTTTGAGAATGAAGGCTCAGGGTTTTTAGACCTTAGTGTTTATATTAAAGGATGCTAACAAGCAGTTTGTCTCCTGGACTTGATGGAAATGGGTCATGTGTTGAGTAATTTTTTTACAGTATGTAAAAAGGCAAGGCAACTGTGAGACTAAGCAAACTGCTTTGCCTTGAAGGAACCTGTTGCTGTTTTTCCTTGCAGGATTGAGGGTGGAGGGAGAAAGTATTTCCCTTGTGAAAAGCTAATAAGCTGTGTAATTTGTGTACCAGACACTAGCTGATCATTAGGCCCTTTAAACAAGGCCACTTGCTTAATGGTTCACTGATTTGAAATTGTCTTGTGGTTATTCAGTTGTGGACACCCACTTTGCAGGGATGGGCTCTGCTGACTCCTGTCCTTGAAGATCCTGCTTCATTTTAAAAGTGTTGATTAGTAAAATCTTTGCATGATGGCCTGTGTTACCTCTCTGGGTTTCTGATGGTCTGCAGCTCTTCAAACTTGGTCTTTGTGCAGAGGTGTTTTATACGTTGTGTTTTGTTGCGTTCCAAGGAGCTCTGTCCTCCTGAGGAGGAGTTCAGCTGGCTGTGTTTGCTACATCCAGACCGGGTTGTTTAGTGTTGGAAAAACTAGAGTGAATTTAGAGTGTAGTCAGGACTGAGCAGTGCTTTTTTAAAGGGAGCTTATCTGGGTGAAACTTGTTTGTGCCAGCGGCTTAGTCCATGCAGAGACGATATTTTATGATCAGAGGTTCACACAAAACTCTTCTCTCACTTTTCAGGCTGTAAGGACCTCTAGCGTGTTGAGCAAAATAGTCCTCTGGATGGGAATGGTGCAGATGGTGACAAGCCACATTCTCTGGTGTCATCTGCTTTGAGCATGAAGCTGTTCTAAGCATGAGTCTCAGTACACACACAGTCAAAGTTCAGAAGCTTTCAGAAATGTTCCTGCTTCTTTTGGGAGTGGGGTGGGTGCTGCCTTTTTGGGGGGGTCCAGTACTGTAGGAAGACAGAGACCTTGTAGTAGGGCTCTCCCATCATCGGTGTCTGCATGGCCTTACAGGTCTGATAGGATATGGCTCCAGGCTTTATTCTGTTAAGTAACTGTATGCTAATGTTTTTCTTACTCAAACTGGTTGTCAGTCTGAGCTTGCACTTCATCTTCATTAAATGTCTTCATGTGACTACTTGTTGTTGTACACCCTGCACTGGGAAGTTCTCCTTAGCTCCTGGAGCTTGCTTACATTGGGTTGTTCTGCATATCCACTGCAAAGTGCTCGGCACCCTGTAGAAATGTGTTTTCTCTGACTGCACATAACTTCTCTGAGGGAAGCATAATGTTTGAGCATGGCTCTGTAGGTGAAGACTGTTCTGTATGGGCAGCAGTGGCATTTCTTCAGTTGTGCTTCTTACTGGAAATTGGACTGCTAGGTGTAACCAAGAACCCCGTGTGGTTAACTGCTCTGTGGTGATGGGGAGTGACACTTGGCTATTGCAGCTGGAAATGTGGTTTACTCAAAGCATCAGAGGAGCCAAGAGATTGGCACTGAATCAGAACAATGGAAACGGTTCAAGCTGGGTGTTGCCTGTTGGGGAAACTGTGTGTCACAGGGAAGGGATAACAAATGCAGAGGCTCTGGAATTGACTGTCTTGTTGCTTAGAGTTAGGAATAAGGACTTTTGATCTCAGAAGAGTTCCAGGAAGTTCTGTTTCTTTGCTGTCTTTACTTGTTTTGCCCTTCACGTGAGAGAAGAGATAGTGCAGTGCCTCTGTTCATCAGTTCTGTATGTGGGACTATCGGTGCTCCAGTTCTGCTGCTGGTACTGTGTATGGAGTAATACATGCTCAGTGCTCCATCTTTGCTCTGCTGCTGCTTGGTTTCAGCAATGCTGACTTCCTCTGAGCATCTGTTCAGTTGATAAGCTCTGTAATAGTAGGGGTTCCTCTCATGTATCTAACCCAAAATTACTCTGATGTGCAGTGACTGTTACAGTTCTTCCTACAGGGCAAGGAAGAGGGGTTGCCTGGCACCTTGGAGTGTTCCCAGACCTTCACTGTTGGAAGCAATAAAACAAGTTGGGATGCCTGGATTTTGCTCCTGTCTCTGTTGCCGACTTGCTGGATCAACTCTCTTGCTTGTGAGGTGGTGTTAACTGTGCTGCTCGTCCTGCAGACCTGTCTAGTGGGCCACCTCCAGGCAGATCAAGCTTGCCCAAAGGAGAAGGTTGCATGCTGTGGCCAGCACTGTGTGGTCATGGAGGTCTCTGTGTCCGTCCTTCAAAGGATATTTGACAAGACTGAGCTCTCTGTGGCTCAGGGAGTCTAATACCTGTCTGGTATTAGAACCAGAGAACTGGTGATAGCAATAGGCCTGGTGAATTGTGAGCTGGTTAATTTAATCAATTAGTCTTGCTCACCATCTTCCCTTTCTGTCTCAGTGCCCCAGGAGTGACTTGTTCACGTGACAGAGATGGAGAAGGCTGGAAGGGTGCTGTGCTCTGTAGCTGTGGAGCTCTTCCAAAAACTTCTTAGAGGGCTCTGTTGCTCTGCAGTGCTCGTCATCTTTCAGGCCTGACTGGAAGTGTGGTTTGAGGAGCCTGTGAACAGCAAGCTGAACAATACTTGTGTGGTGGGTGTAGATGTTCTTGTTCTTCACCCTGAGTCTCTGCTCTTGTGCCCAGACTTTGGGATAATGTGTGTCACATGTGCTGTTCTCGGAGCAGTTATGCAAACAGTAAAGCAATATAGAACACCATACCTTAATTCACCACGCTAATTAAACTTGAGAGATTGCCTCTGACATTTAGAGTCTCATGATCATGCTGAAGTAGTGGCTGTGTGTCTTGCTGACGAATCTGTCCTTATTTATGCAGAGGCTCCTGGGTATGGGTACGGAGTGGAGGTGAGAAACAAGGTGAAGCAACGCAGTTTTTTCCCCTTGATGTAGATCACACAGAGAATGTGTATGGTTTCAGCTTTTTTCTTGAAAAAACATCTGAGTGTGAATGTCTTGCGGTTCAGGAAGCTCTGCTGAAGGTTTTAAACATCAAAGAAAAATATTTTTCCGGCATTGTAAGCTTTCACTGCAAACTTCTGAGTGTATGGATGTATAGTCTCTGCCTTCTGAATGCTTTTCTTTAGCATTCATCCTGCTACTTGCATTGAACTTGAGCTAATGAGGAAAGATCTGAGGATATCTGAATGCTGCTCAAGGGACTCTGAAGAATCAGAAACTGAAGGATACACAAAGTTTTTTTTGCAGCTTTAATTTTACGTTAAGTACTATGTGGAAATTTGGTGTAGAAACTTCTACCTTAACACAAACTGCAGATGATGGAACAGAAGAATGGAGAGTCTTTCTTTCCTCACAAGTGGTTTATGATTCCCCCATATTTTAGCTGAAGTTTTATTGGTGATGCAGTACTGGCATTAATTGAATTTTGGAAGTGAGCATGTAAGGGTTGAAGTTCCTTCCTTCACTGTGTAGCGAGTGGAGGAGGCATGAGGATGGGAGCTCCCCTCTGTTTACATAGCAAGAGGCAAAGAAACTGGCCAATGATGGCAGTTCTTGGCAGGAGAGAGAGAAAAGTAACAGGAAAGCAGTTAGAGAGTACTGGGTATAGTTTCAGATAAGAAAACTGTCCCTCCCTTGTGAATGGGAGCCCCCCTGTGTCATCAGCAAGTGTCTGTGGGATGGTGCTGCTGGTGACTGTGTTAGGGTACTTGGCAGTATCAACCCTTTCCACCAGAGGCAACTTCACTGAGGAAGTATGTGTGTATGTGTGTGTGTGTGTTTAGGCTTGGTAAGTGTTAGGTCTGTTTGGGTGCTGCATGCAGGCAGAGGAATTCAGGGAAAAACCTGGAAGGCATTTTGCAGTCTGGCTGCAACCACCAACCAAAGAGCATCTTGTAGTTTCTCTGTGGCTGCTTCGCTTTCCTCCCTTGGCATCCCCTGTCCCTCCAGAACCTAGCACAGGGAGAAGCCAGGCTTGCTTGCAGGACTTGAATGACAAGCCAAAGCTGATTCTCAAAGATCTTACATCCTAGGTCATGTGGTTCTCTTTAAATTAGAATGACAGTGGGTCATGGGGTTATACTCATTGTAAGAAGAAATGGTCTAGGTTGTGTCTAGGAAAAATTAGTCAGACTTTTAGGTCTAGAAATGGGGATGCAGCAGTCCTAATGACTAAAAACAGTTTGGCAGCAAAGAACCATGTGAAATAGCTGAAAGAGGGTAAATGTATGTATGTAAACTACAGATTTGACTGTCTTCTAGAAGTTGACTCCAATTCCCATGGTCTGTAGGAATTCACCTGGAAAGTCTGATGGATATTGTGCAAATTGGCTGGCTGATACAAACATAGTGACCTGTGTCTGCCAAAGGTCAGGCAGTTCTCAGTATCTTGTCTTACTGTCTTTTTGGAGTGTAGCTGGCTGGTTGGCTGAGCTGGTGAGCTCAGCTGTATCAAATCCTGACTCCTGGTGGGAAGCCCTGTCCCTGTGCTCAGGTGAGTGCAAGGCTGCAGGGCAGGTACTCTGGCTGTGCTGGTATCTGCAGGTACAGCTCTGTGTGCAGCAGTCTCTGAAACCTTGGTACAGCTCACAGGATGAGAGCAGCACAAAGCAACATCCTGCTCTGCTCCCAGCTGACTAATACTGGGCTACTGGAAACTTCCAGGCCTCCCTGGTAATTGCTTCCCTCTGGACGAAAAAAAAAAAAAAACAACTCTGTATCTTCCTTTTTTTGTAATGCAGGTCTTCTTGAGCTCTCCTTGGGAAAATTCAGAAATGTGCTACTTAACCAGACCAATCCAGTGGAGGCTGTAATCAGGAACATCGCCAGCAACGTGACTGTGGTTATTTTTCAAGTGCATGCCCAGCAGAGTGATGTGGTGATATCCTTTGATAAGGTAAGAGTGTCACTTCTGTTAAGTGCTGCCTCTCTTTCAACAAAAGACTTGGCTCTGGTACATGCAGGACTAATGAACTGAAGCTGTATAAATAATGAGTGTCTTTTATCTGCTTGGCTTTTAGACAGTATTACTGTAGCTTCAGAAATCCTTTCTTGTACTCAGATGTTGTAGCTGCTTTTTTGAAAAACTGAACGCTAAAGGAATTTCAGAGCTGGCTTGAAAATATTTCAAGGCACTTTATTTGGTGGAAGTGGTGCTTTTGTCATGTGGCTGTACTGACTGCTGTCCATCAGCTTGTCTTATTAAAACCAGATCTGTGTGTGTGCCAGATGCCCTATGCAGAATCACCTTGGGATGTTTATTTGTCTGCTTTTTCCATGGCTTGGATCTAACCACTGCAGATACGATGCGTTGTTATCCCAGCTCCTTGTCCTGAATCTAATTCTCCTTTGGTAACACATGGAGAAATTCCTCCACAGTACTCCAGTGAAAGCTGCTGCTTCTAGACAGCAATAAAAGCATTCCTGCTGCTATACCCTGTGTCCCAGTAATGATGGGACAAACTGAGGCTAATCTAAAATACTGATTTTTGTTGTTGTGGTGGTGGTGCTGGGAGGTTCTCACTGGTATTTGAACAGAACACTTACTAAGCTGAAGGTGGTAGATGGTGTCTGACAGCTGTCATCCAGTTCCCCTCTCTCCATCAGCATCTTTGAAATCAGAATATGCTGAGTGCCAGGAAGTATCCTGGGAAGCTTAGAAGATGACTGACCTGTAACACAAGTCACCCAGCTCAGCCATCCTTGTACTGGTGAAACAGCCAGGATTACAGGGCTGAGGCTTTACTGTTACACCTGTTCAATCTTTGCTTACCATTGCTAGTATCTTCTGCTGCCACTTCAGATCCTCTTTGCATTCACAGGCCTTACCAGGCCAAGGGCTGTGATGCATAAATGCAGCTGTACTGCTTTTAGGGCTGGCCTGCCTCTAGAAATAAGAAGTTGAGCCAGACCTTGAAGTTTGACAGGTCCAGTGTGCTTCCTTGCAGTGTTGCCTTGGGTAACTGTGGCTGCCTTGGCCAAAGGCACTTTCCATGCTGAAAATGTGACTGCAGGTCAGCTGGTTGTTCCAGCTGTGAGACTGTGATACTGTCATTGCTTCCTGATCTTTCCTCAAGAGCCCTGGTTGTGGAAGGGATGGTGGTGCTGGGGATTGGGTCAGTAGCTGGCCTGGCCCCAAAAAGATCTGGCATTGCTAGTGTTAAGGCAGCTGTCATACAGTCATCTCTGTTCTGGTGGAGATGGGAAGGTGCTTCTGTACACTGGCTCCCAGAACACTTCCTTGCTGCTATCTCACAACATTTTGTGAGGGATATTCCAGCCCTTTTACATTTTTACTAGTCAATCCATTGCCAGATCTACTAGCTAGATTTCTCTGCAAATTGCTTGTGATTATCAGCTCTTTAGTAGTCCCACACTTGTCACTTGGGGTTTTGAGCCTGAGCCAGGCAGTGTGTGGTGTCAGAGCTCCCTTTTTTCACCAGCTAGGGATGCCATCCAGAGGGACCTTGACAGGGATGAGAGGTGGGCCTATGAAGATGTCAGCAAGGCCAAGTGCAAGGCCCTGCACATGGAGCTGGACAATTCCAAGCACAAATACATCTTGGGCAGAGCCTGATCTGTTGTAACTGGCACTGATGTGTGTGGCAGGACTGGGCTCCTGTGATATTATCAAAATATAATCAAAATACAGTAGAAATCTTCTCAATAAGAACTGTTTTTTTCTATAATTTGTTTTTATGCAGACTCCATTGGTGAACAGCTCAGGAACTGGGGTGGACAAAGGGCTGGTGTCCATCCTTCGGCCAGAGCAGACCGTGTGCACGTGGTACCTGCGCGCCCTGGATGCTGGCCAGGTGCTCAGCACTGCCATCTCCATTCCCTACATGGAGAAAGGTACGTGCTCAGGGCATGCCAGCTCTGCTTAGTCAAGTCATCTGTGGAATGAAGTGTTGACCTTTCAGTCTTACATGGTGGAAATCTGATGGAGATACCAGAAATTCTTCTGAAATGGGCTGAAAAAGTTTTTATTGTCACTGCTGAATTGTGAGTTGTGTATAGGATGTACTCTGTGGTCTTGCCACAACTCAAGCCTTAGAATAGAAAACTGCTGTGCATGTGATCATGGAATCAGAAATCTGTTTGGATTGGAAGGGGACCATAAAGATCATCCAGTTCCATCCCCCCTGCCATGGGCAAGGACCACCTTCCACTCTCCCAGGTTGGTCCGAACCCCATCCAGCCTGGCCTTGGACACTGCCAGGGATGGGGCAGCCACAGCTTCTCTGGGCAACCTGTGCCAGGGCCTCAGCACCCTCACAGGGAAGAATTTATTCCTCATATCCAATCTAAATCTACCCTCCTTCAGCTTAAAGCCATTCACCCTTGTCCTGTAATCCTAGGCCCTCATAAAAGTTCCCTCTCCAGCTTTCTTGTAGGCTCCCTGGAGGAATGGGGAGGCTGCTGGAAAGGTCTCCCCAGAGCCTTCTTCAGGCTGAGCAGCCCCTACTCTGAGCCTTTGCTCATAGGAGAGGTGCTCCATCCATCTGGTTGTCTTCATGGTCCTCCTTTTGACTAACTCCAGCAGGTCCACATCCTTCTTGTGTTGGGCTGGGGTCTTGCCAGAGCAGCAGAGAGGGGCAGAACTCCCTCCCTGGCCCCGCTGCCCACTCCTCTTTGCGTGCAGAATGCTGGTGGCTGGCTGGGCTGTGAGCACTCGTTGCTGGGTCATGTCAAGCTTCTTGTCAGCCAACACCCCCGAGTGCTTCTCCTCAGGGCTGCTCCCAATCCATTCTCCACCCAGCCTGTGTTTGTGCTTGGGATTGCCCTGACTCATGTGCAGGACCTTACAGGAGCTTGTATTCTTCTGTTCCAGCACTCCAGTCACTGGAGTCACCCATGTGTGGGGACCTGTCACAGGCTGCAGTGAAACCCTTTTGCTGCCTGCAGGGCCAGAACCTGATGATTCCTTGTGGTCAGCAAGCAGACAGTGCCTGCAAGTGTATAACTGCAGTTATCTTCTCTGTGTTCTAGATCCTATTCCTGGGGGCTGCAATCTAGAATTTGACTTGGAAGTGGATCCAAATATCTACCTGGACTACACGTTGGTTGATATACACATCAAGTTTGCCCCTGCAAACTTGGGATATACCAGGTGTGTGGAAAACTTCAGTGCACTGAGAAAGACCTTTTGTCCTGTGTTTGGCCAAAAGGCTAAAACAAACCCTGCTGTAACAGCTGAACCATCCAGCTGCTGGCAGGAATCTTGTTTGCTGCAACAAATGTAAATGGGGAGAAAGAGGAGGGGAAGAGGTACTGCAAGAGAGAGATAAAAGTTCTCATTACGTCTTGTGGGGGAGGTTATGCCACTTCAGAAATGCAAGCAGTCAGCAAATACTGGATCTTTCCATTCCTTGTAACAACTTGATTTGTTTGAGGAGCAATTGTGTGTTGCAGCCAGTTTTATTTCTTTACTAGTACTGAAGCATGATAATAACCCAGAGCTTTGTTTAATTTGAGACTTCAAGTTAAAAGGCATTATTTCCTGAGTGGTGCCTGGTGTCACAAGTGATAGGCAGGGAATTGGGAAGACTGTGTTTAGAACTGCATGGAAAAACAAACAGTAATGTTGTGGTCTTTGGCTGTTGTGGCCTCTTGGAATTCTTGTTATGGTAATTCATAGGAAGCCCCTGTAAGTGTAAAGGCACGTACCAGCACAGGCCCCACCTGTCCCAGGGTGGTTCTGTGTGATGCTGCTGTGCTCTGTGCTCACAAATACAGTCCAGCTTTGAGTTAGCTGCTGGTGTGCACCTCTAAAGAGTAGAGGCAAATCCTGTGGACAGGTTACTGCTTAAAACCAACGTTAAGTTCTGGGGGCTTGTGCTGGGCACGTGGCTGATTTGTTTTTCATTGCAGAGGAGCAAACCCCCCCTCCTGTGATTCAGGGACTGGTCAGAACTCGCGGTGGCGGCTGCGCTACGACGTGTACCAGTACTTCCTGCCGGAGAGTGACCTGTCTGAGATGGTGCTCATGAGCCACATACGGAAAATGTCTGGGGTGCAGAGTATCAAAGCCAATGGCATTAAGGTGAGCCTGAAGCGCTGGGTACCAGCTGTGTGGCAGTGGTGCTCTCTTGTTTTCTCCTCCCCTGTGCTTGTCTTCCTGGAGGGGAGATGTAAGCAGGCTCCCTGGCCCTGCTGGCGAGTGGAATGGCAGCCTTGCCTGCCTCAGAGGCCAGACCTGGGTCAGTAGGCTGGTAGGGAACCTGAACTGTATCTGGAAACGGGGAGGAGCAAAACATAGGAGTGGGAAAATCTTTTGCCCTGTCAGAAAACACAGTAGTGCTAGAGGGGAGGCTTCCATCCTGTGAGCCTTTAATGCAACACAGGTACTTAATTTTCCAGATGCTTACGCTGACAGCTGATGACAAGACCAATGTCTACTTCTCCTCACTTCCTGGACAAGGTGTGATCTACAATGTCATAGTGTGGGATCCTCTTTGGAACAGTTCTGCTGCATACATACCTGTGCATACATATGCCTGCAGCTTTGCTGACCTGGTGGACAACTGCTCTTCCCTCAGTAAGTTGGGAATTGTATGTCCTTGCCAATTCCTCTGCAGCTTGTTGTACTCCAACATGCTAACTGTGCTTTAAGATTGTTTTTCTAATGTGTGCAGGAGATCTTTGTTTTACACTGTGTGTATTTTGCTACTTCATGGTGAAGTCTGCTTCTTGGTTGAGCAGAAAGTCTAGAATGATGAAGTAAGACTAAGGAGAACCATTAGCAATTAAAGGTTTAACTTAATGGGGGTTTAATATGTGGGTTGCAAATGTAACTGAACTCTGTAGTGCCACTCCAGCTGTGTCCATTTCAACTGGATACATCATTTCAAATCATCTGTATGACTGCGGATGCTGAATGTGAAGCTGAGTTAAATAATAATAAAACACAGACTAGATTGGGCTCCAGCTGGATTTTTCTAACTGTGCGGGTGCTAACAGGAATCAGTAACCTGCAGGTGTTTTGAAAGGAGGCAGTCACCTAAAATAAGAGTGAAGATAATGTCAGCAGTAGTGGAGTGACTGCCAAGTCATGCTGCTTTGTACAAAGCTATATAATGATGGAATTTGAGCAGAAACAGAGCAAAGCTGCCACTCCAATTCAGAATGCAGAAGTGACACGAGTAATTGGTAGAATCTGGTTCATAAAGTAAGGTTTGTCCTCATTATTTTCTTATATACTGTAACACAAGTGACTGTTGTCAAACTCAGTATTGTCCTATGACAACGTGAGACAAATTACCTAGGCTAAACCTCTCTAATTCAGAGCATATGGAAAATGTGGTTTACGTCTGCAAATAGCTTAAATATAGGTAAGAAATTTGCCTAGAAGACTGAGGTGAGCCATAATGGGATGCTGATGATCATTTTTGTTGCTTGGCAAATGTATGAGAGGGAGACAAATGGTGAAGGCTGTAGTGATTAAGCCTGTAGTTGCTGCCTGGGTCACTAATCCCATAGCACTGATTTTTATAGATGACTGGATGTCCCTTTTTTTAAAGCTGAGCAGAGGATTTTCAGGCAAAGTTGTATCTGTATTATGAACAAGTTACATCTACTTACAGAAACTTCTCTTGAATAAGGAGGAAACTCTTGATTTCTTAATCAGTCTGGGACTATTTCAATATTCTGTTGAAGATCCTACCAGGACAACTGTTAGTTCAGGCACTGCAGATCTGACAGAGTGGCAGCTCTCAAGTTGTCAGTAAAATTTGTGACAGCAACCTGACCTTACCTTAATGTCCTTGTTGGGACTGTGAGGTGGAATACTCCACTAAACTTACCTTTCTTCTTGTAGGTAAACTCTCTACCAAAGTATTCTTCACTGCTTTTGCTGTTCTTGGTCTTTTCACCTGCTTTTTTGGACACAGATTCTGGAAAACAGGTACTGAATATTTCATCTTGTCTCATTGGAACTTCATAAATGTTACTCTGTGTAACTTAGAATGGTGGTATTACTACCAAGATGCACTTGATAGTGATGCTGTGCCAGTTACGTCCACTGCTTTGCTTTTATAGGCTCTGAGCCTTTAAGCTCAGAGCAGGAAGTTTCTGGGATGCAAAGAATAGAAACCTAGAACTAGGGTGCATTCTGGGCAATATAGCTATAAATTTGTAATTTTTTACTATCTTTGGTGCTTGAGGACAATGAAGTGTTGTCTGGCTCTCTTTTTGTGAGCTGCTGTGTTCCTTCTCCATTGTTATATGAAGATATCTGAAGATCCATTGAAGTGGGCTTGGTATGAAGCCTGCTAAATACTTTTTCCTTCTTTTCTAGACTTATTCTTCACGGGCTTCATTGTCGCAGCATTCGTCTTCTTCGTATTCATTACAAGGATAACTGGCCTTAGTTATGATGGTGAGTAGATGTGTCAGGATACCCAGTGCTCTTCCCAAACTATTGTTATGAATCCCTCAGGGACAATCTCAGCTGTGCTGTTGGCCAGCCACAGGAGGGATAGCAGAGGGATGCCTGGGTGCTTGAGCTCTGATTGCCATAATAACTGAATATGCAACAGAGTAAGTGTTGCTTCCAGCATCACAGTGATGCAGAATTAATAGCTGTATTTAATTTCAGCATCTATCCAAGGAAGATCAGAGGTGTTTGGAAACTCTGGAAATTTGCAACATACTTTCTTCCTACTTTGACAATGCATGGACCTCTGTTTCAGGTCAAATGCAGGTTTCATCTGTAAAATGGAAGTAGGTAGTCTGCACCCAGCTTGTTAGGCAGAATTAGGTCTTTGTCTGTCCCACCTCATAGAATTCCTTTTTTGATACATGTGCAGTAGCTGTAGCCACCTGAACTCCCTGGGAGCTCAGGGTACTGATGTACATGGTACCAAGGCCTCCATTCCAGCCCCCCCTGCCAGTCTTTCAGCAAGGCACACCCAGCTGTAGGCTGGCATCTAAGTGAAGTGCATGAAGCAAGTTCTGATACTTTTGTTACTTCATGCAAACTCTCTGAAAAAACCCAAACAAGCATGTAAGTAAAGCTGCTGAACATGTTACTGCAGGAACTGAAGTTTCCAGAATGCTGGAATTTTCTCTTCTCTCTTTCAGCGCGTCTTATTTTGACAGCAGTGGCTGGAATTATTGGAGGCCTGCTTTTGGTTGTGAGCTGGTGGAGATTTGGCTCTGTCCTGCTCTGCATGTTTGTTATTGGGCTTGTGTTGGGATTTCTCTTCTCAGCGACACTCTTCTTTACTCCCATAGGTAAGCACGGGAATCCTCTGCTTGGTGAGTGCTGTGTTCCTGCTGTGCTACAGGCACACTGCAAGGCTCAAGAGTGAATGGCACTCTCTGGTTTATCTTAGTGGGATGTTTAACTTTCCCTTTCTGGTGCTGGGAGGCATAGAGATGGACCTGAAACCTTCTGTAATTAAAACTGCTTGAAGAAAAGGAAACATTATTTTGCAGAGAACTTGGTGACTCTTCCTACTTAAACTGTGTGCTATCTCTGTGACACCAGTTCTGCTCCAGGCATGCACTTGCTCTCTTGTTGTCTGTCCAGAACAAATCCCAGTAGAAAATCTACAGTCTACTTTGAAGGCTTCAGGCATAAAAGCTGTAGACAACTTGCTTAGAAGCCAGTAAGCCTGCTGAGCTGGAGTCCCTCTGGGACATCAGAGCATGAGCTGTACTTTATTGTAATTTCCAATCTCATAACTTCTCTTTTTAAGGTCCCTTGGTGGGACAGTTTTTCATTCTCCAGTCATCTGTGTTTGACTGAAGCCATGATTCTGTGATAATCCATGCAGTCCCTGGTTGCTCTTCCTTGGAGTGGAACAGTAACTCAGCTAGAGGTCAACTTGTCCCCTCTGGTTAATCCAATCCACAGGCCTTAGAAGACAGAGCAAAGAAGGGTTTGAGTGATTTAATTTTCCTAGAGCCAGAAGAATTTGCTGCCTGGTGGTGTTGTGATGGCTACATTTGCACCATACTCTGGAGTCAGATGCAGATTTTTAGCTTAGAAACCCATATTGGGCAGCAGTACTCTGGTACTTTTCATTCTTACCAGGTGAGGAATGTGAACATTGTCAAAAATCTTTGTTCCATGGACAAGATCTGCTGTTCCAGCACAGAGTACAGGACCTGTGCTCAACTGGGACAGTTTTTTTGTTCTTGAGTAACTGTTCCAATACATCTTAAACAGTCAGGATCTGAGCTCAAAAGCTGGGCTTTTCAACAATGTACTCCAGGTATTTCTGAACGTACAGAATTTTGGGGGGGAAAAGCTGACCCCCAAACACTTGTGAAAAAGGAAATGTTTCCCTCACTGGTGAATATCGTGTCCTGGCAGGAAACTACAGGGTCTTCCGTGACGATGTGGTGTTCTGGGTGACCTTTACCTGTGTAGCCTTGATGATTCCAGTGCTTTTTATTGGCTGCCCAAGAATTGTAAGTAACTGTGCTGTCACCTCAGGAGGGAGGGAGAAGGGGGAGGGGTCAGACTTCTTAATGCAAAACCATGGGATGATACGTACAGAAAACTTTGCACAGCTTTGTGAAGCTCAGCACAGGGCCAGTTGCAGGCAGTTCCTGTTCCCTATTTGGGCTAAATGGTCCATAAGGAAAGGAATGACTTGTTGTAGTTTTGCACACAACATCCACTGCATTTAATTGACTTCTGCTGTCTTATCAGCTTGGCTGTGTAACAGGTGTGTACAGCCAATTTATCACAGAAGAACTGATAAAAATTACAAAATACTTGTCCAGAGAAGCTGTGGCTGCCCCATCCCAGGCAGTGTTCAAGGCCGGATTGGGAAGGGCTTGGAGCAAGCTGGGATAGTGGAAGGCATCCCTGCCCATGGCAGGAGGTTGGAACTGGATGGGCTTTTAGGTCCATTTCAATCCAGGCCATTCTATGATTCTACTGTCTTAAGGAGGTGGGGAATAAAGCATGTTCATCAGCCTCCTAAAGCTGTGTTTTTCTTCCTGTCTAGCTGAACATTCTGGCCTCTGGAATAGTGGGCTCTTACACAGTGATCCTGGCCATTGCTTGTTACGTCTACACAAGCCTTGCTTACATCACCTTAGACCTGCTCAGAAGGGTCCTCAACAATTACTTCAGCAGAGCTTACACCAACGTGCCTTTTCAAAGGAATGGTGAGTCCTCCTAAGACTTTATTCTCTTTTTAAGGAGGAATCATTGCCTCTTTGGTTCTGTTGTAAACAGTGAGTGAGGGCAGGAGGGGGATGTAAGGAGAACACAGTACAGTGTGAGATTTAACATCCACATGAGAAATTCCAGTCCTTCAAAAGCAATACTGAGTAGACTTAAAGGCAGGAACCATCTTGCAGGTGTTGTGACAAAGGCCCTTGTGGTGCTGCTCAGACTTGGGCTGGCAGATTGCTGAGGAGTTTGCAGAGTGGGCCATCAAAGGCCTGATACAGTGAAGAGACTCTTCCTAACTCACTGTGTGTCGTGGCCTCTGCATGGAGGCACTCTGGGCATGTGAGGATGTGGGGATGATACTTCATTCCTTTCTGTCACTAAACTAGTGTGTGTGTTTGTGCTTGGGGAAAGCAAGGAATGTTCTGCATTGCTGCAGGCATCTGTTTCTCTTTTTCCAGACTTCATCATCCTGTCAGTGTGGGCAATGCTGGCCCTCAGCGGGGTCACTGTGCAGCTCCGCCGGGAGAGGAGTGAGGTGCCCTTCCCACCACATCCCTATCTCACCTGGAAGAGGGAAAGGGAGCGTAGAAGCACCAATGTCTTAGACCCCAGCCATCATATCCCTCCCCTGAGAGAGAGGATCCACAACAAGCTGCTGCATATCAAAGTGTTCTTCCAGAAAGACCAGCCAGCCGGGGAGAGAACTCCACTGCTTCTGTAACTTTCCAAATAACTGGTGGGAATGGAGAGGGAGGATCTGGGAACGGTGAGGTGATTACCAGCAACCAGTCAGTGGTGCAGGATTTACCACTGCTGATTTGTCCTGCTGAATAAGAGATTGCTGTTTGCCCAGCTTGGCAGAGCAGTTACCTGTCCAGTACACTACATGCTGTTTGTGACTCTTCTGTGGCAGGCTCTGCCTGCTGCAACCTGCCTGTGTCCAGCTGCAGGATCCTGTACTCGTGGCCAAGGACAGGCGTTGATCCTGTGGGGTCTGCTTTGCTGTTTGGGTACATGAAATATCAAACAGGCCTTGGAAAGCAACCTGCTGATTGTTCCCTTGCATGTGGAAACCTCTGCTGAGGCAGTGCCTGACTCGCTCCTAAGAGTGAGCAGCCTGTCCAGCTGTGAGGGGAGGGCCAAGGACTGGACACACAAGGAGTTCTTCCAGCAGGAACTGAGCATCTCCTTCTAGTAGAGGTACAAAATGTGTGGCTGCAGACACACTGGTTTCCAAGAAGTGTTACTGAACCTTGCAAGCTGAACTAAATGACTTGAATTGAAACTGCACTGAGTTAACTGTTGTACGTGTGCAGTGTGGGGCTTGGGAACAGGGACTGATCTGAGATAAGAAGATCTTTTCCCTCACTTTTGGGTGGTTCTGTAGCAAGCTGGTCATCTGGTCTGTGCAAAGATGACTGGTAAGAGAACACAAGAGGTTTGTGTCCCTGTTTGCTTTCTGAACAGCCTGTGTCTTGTTTCTGCTCTGGTGTAGTCTCTTTTTTGATGGTGCTGTCATAAAAGGAAAGAGTAAATAAGCTGTTTGTAGCCAGTGGTAATTTTTTCCCCTGGAGTTGGCTGAAACACTAATTATTTATTTTTAATCATCTTTTAATTTTGCCTTTAAGGGGTGAAAACAGCATTCAGCTAGCAAGATACTGACCAGGAACCTTGCTGACTGAATGTGGTCCTTACCTATTTGAATTGCATCTGCTCAAAGCAGAATGTAGTATAAAAACAGACAAGGGACCAATCTCGTGTGGTGGCTTTATGCTCTTCCTTAAAAAAAACCCCAAGAGCCATTTTCAAAATGCTAACTGGAGCAATGTATTATTGGCTCATCCCAAGCAGACCTGAGGCTGTTTGACCTGTGCTTCCCCCCGTGCCCCCTCCTGGTCTCCAGTGGGGGTCTGCCATGCACTGAAGGATGGCTCAAGTCTCACGTCCTGTACCTTGACACAGGTTATGGTGACTCTTCCTCCTCTCCCTGTGTCTGAACCTGCAGTGAGGGCAGCCAAGTGCACGGTCCTGCCTGCGTGATGTGAGTGGCTGCTCAGGTGCCTGCACGGAGCCTCCATGAGGGAACTTTCCAGGGGTGGAAGGTTAAGCTCTCAGCCACCACCTTAAATTCTTAGTAGGAAATATGTAAGAAACAGCTTTTTCTGAGGAAACTGGCAAAAGAACTTTTTCTGGGAACTTGGTTGGAAGTTGAAACACCCTGGTATAGACAGGACTGAATGACTTTTAAATGGCTTTTCTTTGAGGAGTGAGAGCTCAAAGACAGTGTCCGAGGTGACTGAACCCTTCTGATGTTTAGACAGACAAATCCCATCATTGCTTGGAGCTGGACCATCTGCCTCAAACAGCAAAGCAAGGCTGAAATCCTGCAGTTTGGGTCTTGTTGCCCTGTGCTGTTGTGTGGCACATGGTGTAAACAAGGAGCTCTGCCCCGGTTCTCTGCCCGTCCTCCCTGCACTGATCCTGAGCATGTCTCTGCCATGTGTAACAGCAAGCAGCAAACACTTCTGTGGTATAGAAATGCTCTTAAACATGTTTACCTTGGTGGGTTTTTATAACTGCTGCGATTAACATTGTGCAAGAAACAAGTTTAACTCTAATTTTCTATATCTTTTATAATAAAGATGTCTTTTCAAAGAATATTGGAACTAAAGGGGTCTCTTTGAATTCAGTGGTGCTTTTACAGTTTAGCTTCTGCCTTTGATCTTGTAGGGGAGAGTTTGCTTTGAAAAATTTCTTCTTGCCAAGGGCTGAGGTGGGGGAGCTTGGCTGGCGTTGCAGTGACACCCAGAGGCTGTGACATGTGGCATGTGCTCTGTGCAGCCACTGAGGGAAGCACGTGGTCCAGAGAGGCTTTCTTTTGTGAGCTTTGTTAGATGAGGCTCTAGAGAACAAAGGCATGGTTGTCATCCCCTTCTTGCCTGAAAACTGGTGTGCAAGATCACATAGGAATTCTACAGCTAAGCGGGCTTTGAACTCTTTTTCTGAGATCCTGACTTTCCTTTCTTTAGTTCTGCCAAGAGATGGTTCAGGAGCTGTCTTCCATAATTCCATAAGCCACAGTGAATAACAGTGGTGATGATCAGAATACATGAACTGATCCACTGCAGTGTTGAAGGGGTATTTTCAAGGCTTTTTTTGTGTACCCCTTGAGGTCCAGGGTGAGATCTATTTAAGGTCTCTTTAAGGTCCCTTCCAGTACAAACCCTTCTATGATTCTGTGATTCCCTTCTGTCCTTGCCTAGAGCTGTCCTTGATCTGGAAAGGCTTCCAAAAAAGAGGGAGCCCCTCCAGAGAAATCAGTAGGCTCCATCTCAAAATGTGTACTTTTCACTGAGCTTCTGAGCTTTTAATCTCTCTGCCTTCTGACCCATCTGCAGCTGTAGGTCTGCAGTGATCTTGGCAGTGTTTTTTGGGGCAAGCTTTAGTGGAACTTTGGTTCCTGGTTGGTTTATCCAGTGAAGAGTCAGCATAAGAAACACTGCGTCTTTGGGCACGCAAGGTGAGTATTGTGTTAGGTTACTTGTCCCGACTCAGAGGCTGGAATGCATTGATAAATTGATATATCCAGATTTATTTGAATTTTGCCAATATCCATCTGGTTATGTTGTCCCCTCCATATCCTGGACTAGAAGGCTCTGGTGTCTTGAGTTTTCTCTGGAAACAACAGCTCCCATAACACTTCTGTGTCTTCAACAGATGCTTTTTGTTTATGCTATTTACTTTATTGCTCGCAGACCCTGTCTGCTCTAGCCCCCAGCTCCAGGCAGCCAGCTGACTCCTGCTGAGCATGAAGGGCTTTGTGCTTCCTTGCATGCTAGGGGAAGTCAGCTTCAAACCAGAGTAATAAATAAGCTCATTTTGGGGGTGAGAGGGAGTGGCAGGAGAAGAGGGTTGTGTAAAACTTCCCTGCCTGCTTCAGAACTGGGTCTTCAAAAGGCTGCCTCATCAGAAGAAGCACCAGTTCCAACTTTTCCATCTTACCTGGTGAAACAACAGATTATCTAATATGCTCAAAATGAGCTGGATTCAATTTTTTTTATCCTGAATGCTGAAGGTGAGGGGGAAAGCAATACCCAGGAAGCGAAGAAGCACAGATAGACAATAGTAGGAGGGAACTGCTGATTGCTTAGCCAGGAATGTAATGAGTTGCAGATGATGAGTCATTTAATAATTTGTTTACGATGTTCCTGAATGTAGTGTTGGAAAAGGGAAGGTACTGATCACGCCACATCCATTGGTGTGCTGTGTTGTTTGAGCTTCCCAGAACTGACTTCTCAAAACCAGCTCTACTGCTGCTCACTGCTGGAAGAGCCAGCCTCAGGTGTATGGATTGGGAGACTTCTGGTGCTGAGAACACTGCAGGGAAATCACTGTCTGCCGTTCTTCAAAAAAGTAAACCTTCACCTTGGGAAAGGGAAGAGACTGCAGCTGGAGTTGGTGGGTTTCCCCTGTGCCTGTTCATGGCTGGTGCCTGAGCAGTGCTGCCAGCACGTGCTTCTTCCAAGACTGCAATGATGAAGTGTTTCTCTCCTTGCTGGGCACTTGGTTAAGGCAGATGTCAGGTGAGGTTTTTTCTGAATGTGGGAAATAATGATAATCTCTGATACAAGGGCCACACTGGCTCCCAATGTCTGGGAAAAGGAAGGTGGTTGCAGGCAGCAGGAACTCAGTCCCTCCTCACATACAGTTCCTGTTCAGCCCTACTTGGGCTAAATGGTCCATAAGCAAAGGAATGACTTGTAGTTTTGCACACAGCATCCACTGCATTTAGTTAACTTCTGCTGCCTTATCAGCTTGGCTGGATAACAGGTGTGTGGAGCTGATTATCACAAAACTGATAAAAATTAGAAAATACTTGTCTGGAGAAGCTGTGGCTGCCCCAGCCCAGGCACTGTCCAAGGCCAGGTTGGACGGGGCTTGGAGCAAGCTGGGATAGTGGAAGGTGTCCCTGCCCATGGCAGGGAATGGCACTGGATGAGCTTTAAGGTCTCACCTTCCCTCTGCCCTCATGCTGTGAGCAGCACCACAGTGCTCTCCTGGCCAAAGTGACCACCGGTTGTGCCACGGACACTCAGACTCCAGGATCTCCAAAAAGAACAAGTGCAAGTTTTATACTCAAACAGCAGACTTGGAAATTCCTCTTTTAACCAGAAAAAGTGTTTAAGGAAACTCCCTAAGCCAATGTAATGGCTTGGGTATTTACACAGGGATCTCACTACATGTAACTCTGCATGAAAACAGTGCCATTAGTTCTGTATTTTACCAACCTTCTAATCCCACGTGCTTGTTAAAAAGTCAAGGCTTTTTAAAGCTTTTAGTTGTACAAACCAGCCCCATTTAGTTTCAGTCTGCCCTCAGCTGAACAGCTGCCACATAGAACAGTTTGGGTTACCTTTCCTTTTATCCTGTGTTGCCAACAAGGCTCATCTCAGACCCAGTATCTTGCTTTAATCATGGAGACATCCATGTTTTCAGTCAACTTTATTGACAAAATAAGTTTACTGTACAGTACACAATTCTAGCCATAAATCCTTTTCAAGCCATCTGCATTACAAAAATAACAGGTATGCAATGAAAAATAGTCACTCCACACACTGTGAAGGCTCTTTAAAATCCTAAAGTGATCAGGGCAGGGGAATGAAAGGGGAGATATATCAAATGTGAAGACTAGGAGTAGATAAATTAAGTCACATTTTTGTTTAATTTACAAAAATAAACACTAATCAAGCATCATTTCATAATAGAGCAACCTCAAAGTACTGCCACAGAACAACAACCCTCTTCTGTATTCAGAAGCCAAACCAGAAGTCAGCCATGAAGCTGAATTCAGCATCAAATGGATAGAAATGCCTCTTGACACCAGTGCATGGCTGAAAAGATGCTTCTAGAAACAAGATTTTCAACAACTGAACCCAAAATTCCTTGTGAGTTTGCAATAACAGAACACTCCACTGAAAAAAGATGTTGCTTCTGGTAAGTCAGCAGCTTGCAAGCCACAGCAAAAATGCAAAATCTAAATTAGAGAAGCACTGGCGAGGCTTTACAGATAATATAAAAGCAGACAAGAATATTTTGTGCTTGAGCAAAAATGTTCCCCCAGAATTTCCCCTAGGCTGTTTCACAAGTCTGGAAATGGCCATAATTTTTTTCCATGGATGTGAATGTCCTCAGTGTGTTCTTAAGCCCAGCAAGAAGCCTAGCAGCAGCTTCTCCATTTCTAAAGCAGGCTGTGAGAATGGGGAGACCTGATTTACCTGTCCTTTCAGCACATGCATTAATTCACTGAGAACAAGCATTTACTGCCTGCTAATCCTCCTTTCTAACTTTTTTCCTCTTAAAAGCATCACAGGAAGGAGCAGCAACAGAGAGAACAGGACAAAGGTACTGAGCTGCTCCTAAGTGAGCCCAGTGATGCTGAAAGCTCCCCCTTAGGCCTGTGGAACATTTACCTTGAGCTCAGGGAAGCTGTGGTGGTGCACAGAAAGCTGCACTGAAGCTGGCACACTGGGAAGTGTTGGATGCTTGGTTCCTTCTGTGTTGTTGTCACTGAAAATCAAACTTGACTAAGTGGTAGCTGATTTCAGGATAGCTCAGCTCATGTTGCTTGGTGGGTTATTGAACAGCCAGAATGTTAAACTGTGGGTGGCAGCTGTAGTTCCACAGTTTTCTGTAGCTGACAGCTTTCACTCTGCTTAACTCACTTTAAAACCTTCTTGATGACTAGTTAGTACTGGAGAAAGGAAAATTAGGAGTATTAATTGCAGGCTGCCAACTCTGCCATGAAGCTGCTTCTTCCTTCCTCCACCCCCACCCCCCCCCCCTTTCTGCTGCCACTGCTTGGGTGCTTTCCAGTTGCCATTCCTCACTTAGGAAGTTTGGGCAGGCAATTGGAGAAGAAAGACAAGGGACTCTTGTGGCTTCTCACTGACAGAGAACTGAGCTGGATTTCTTCTCCTGAAGGTAAAGGCTGAGGCAGAATTGTATTGCTACCTGTGTTGCTGAGAACAACAAAGTGGGAATAGCTCTTTCCATGTTCTCACAATACAATTCAGTGTGCGTATTTTAAAGAATCTTGTTTCATTTAAAAATTCCAAACTATTGATGGACAGCATTCCTCATGTTTAAAAATTGGCCTTGTATTTGAAAGGGATACCCCAAGGCTAAATGACAGAAATCCTTACGTGTTGCCCCTCCCATCAAAGAGGTTTGTTGCAAAATGAGAATTTATTAAAACCAAAACAAAAGGAAAAAATGCTATGTGGATCATGCACAAAGCATATTCATAAGTTACTACTTTATAAGGCAGAGATCAGACTTGAAATCTTACCTTTATTATCTAAGAGGTGCACTGAACTTTGCATGAGCAATAATTTATATAAATTACTTGAAATCTCACCTTTTATCTGTAAAACAAGTTCATATAAAAAGAATTTGCAATTCAGCAAGTGCATTAATCCATTTCCTACTGAGGTTAGATCTATGGCAATCAATCTGTCACTGAGGGTATTGCAGAATACCAGCTGAATTTATGTCACACAGTATAAAAGCCACTGAGCTGGAGTTGGATGCATTCTCTTGCTGGTGCCCTATTCAGTAACAAGTGCTTGACCAGTGCCCCCTGATGCTCCATTGGTTTAAGTGTGCAACTGAAGCTTGCTGATTCCCAGAGTCCTTAGCTTTTCCTCAGGCTCAGATCACTGCTTGTCACTAATCCTGACAGGGACGTGCTCTCTGATGCATCCTCTTTCTTCAGGTTCAGAAATGATTCTCTAGTGATTTGAAGAATTTCTCTCAAGCCTTTGTTTTCTTGCTAAAACCAGAGAGAGAGAAATGCATTAACAGGACTCCAGAAAGAAATCAGGGTAACTTAAAACCTCCCCTCTACTCCAAACTAATGCATAAGGAGTAAAACACTGATTTGAAATCTGTGCTGTATCATCTTCTCCAAGGGAGCAAATGAGGTTTGTGACGCTCCTGCTCTCTTGGATGGGCTTTAAGCATCCCCTCCTTGACATGAAGCTGTAGTGGTACTTCCCCTCCTCCAGCAAAGCAAGGGTAACACAACAGCAGTGAGTGACTGGGACAGTAACTCCATGAAACACCTGGGAGGATCTTTACTCCCTTTCATATCGGTGCCCCTGCAGCTTTCTCCTCACCTCAAGCTGGGTGATGCGCTCCTGCTCTTTGCAGCCATGCCTTTCATCCACCTCAATGGCTTTTCTCATTACTGCTGCCATCTCTGTAATTTGGTCCACATGCACTTGCAGCTCCTGAGATACAATATTTAGTAATATCTTAGTAATATATTTTCTGCATTATTAAAAAAAGCAAAGCATTCAACGTGATTTAACTGCTGTGACTTTTTTTAACACAGACCTCAATTGTGGAAAACAAATTCTCTCTAACTTTCCTGTGTGGGCAGCCACAGTGGTCTTGGTTATTTAAATAAACCTGGTTTGCCCCACAGTGATCCCTCTCACTGGGATTTGATATAAGCTTAACCAACTGTGATCCTCAGCCTCCAGATGGCTGCAAGTTGGTGCCATGCCTGCCCTGACCAGGCAGCAGGGACTGTGCAGCAGGAACGGATGTGTGTTATTCTGGAGAACAGCAGGGAAAGCCATATTCCAGTTGTCTGAAACCTGATCTCCAGTACTAGCCCATGGATAGACATTTTTTGCTAAAAAAGAGTAGGTGCAGTGGTCATCCTTACAATGTCGTATGTTACAAAACTCAAACCTGTCCTCCACTTTCTAGTTTAGATTCTTTTGCTTGGATCCACCTCCAACTCCAGCTTATCTGGGCTCTGGACTTCAGAGGTTCAGAAAGAAGGGTCACTGCTGCCTTTCCCTGCAATGCTACATGAGGAGCCTGTGCCACTCTGGTATTCACTGCTGCTCAGTTAAGCCAGACAGTTTAATGGTATTTCCAGCAGCTTTTATTTTTCAACCTGTCTTTTATTCCAACTCTGCTGTGATGCCAGTCTAGTTGTGCCTGACCTGGCCTTTGGACAAAATCCACAATATTTATTGGCTATTATCAGGAAAAGTAGGACAGGAGGGCTCAAATGAAGGACAGTAGAGGCTACAGCTAAATCCCACCTTTAAATGATGAATTTGATGGGAGGTCTACATAGCTGGCAGATGATCAGCTTGCTTTTAAACTAGCACAAAGAACTGCCTCACTTGGACCATACACTTACCTGACCAAAACAAATACCCTTTACTAAAACAAACATCAGCCCTTTCCTCCCTGCCATTCCAACTGCCCCAGCTATAATTTAGCAGTTGTTAAATGCCTACTCTCAATGTGAGGGGGCGGGGAAGAACTTGCTGTAAATCTTTATTTTCTTCTCAGTTTCCAGTGCAGGTGATGACATGAAACTTTTTTTTTTTTAAGAACTCACAAATTTAGCTTGACAGGAAGCTGTGGTCAGGCAAGGATGTACCCTTGAGAAGGACTGGGTAGGAGCTGTGGGTTTCAGATATACTGCTGTCCTCCCTACTTCCTGCATTCCCAGCTCATGTAGGCTCTGGATCAATGCAACTTTGGGCCTGTTCCAAGGTCACTGATGTTAGGTCAGATCCTAACACAAAACTAGAAGGCTTTCCTCTGGAAGGCACACGTGGAAAACTTAGATGGGGTAAAACCAAAGAGTGCAATGAAAGTGAAAGCCTCTGTGTCTCTCCCTCCCTTCTTTTGTACATGTTGGGTTTTTTCTCTCCTAAGAGATAAAAACCAAAAAGGGGCCACACCCATTTTAGGGCCTTGTTTCAGCTGAGCAAATTCAAGCAGCACACTTAGATCAGGGTCACTATTACCAACACACCCTTTTCTCTTGCAAACAATGCTATCAAAATTAATTGTTGTTCTGTTTCAAGGAAGTGCTTCTTGATCTGCAGCAATCAATGACCTTGTAATAATCTGTAAACAGGCACTAAAATAACAGCTGGCACTTGGGAAAACAGCATTACTGGGAACAGGGAGCTTAACTCCTGGACTATAATGGATTTTTTACTTAACAAGAGAGAAGTATTTAAAAAGTGCTTCAAGACTGTTCAGTCTTCCTGAGTACGAAGCCTGAGCTAGAGAATAAATAATGACATTCCAGAAATCCTAAGTATCAGGGTAAGGGTGATATATCTTTTTCATCAGGCATTCATGTAGGAAGAGGTTTAATGAAAATGTTGAAGCCTAAATCTCCTGTTCCAATTATACCACGAGATGTTATTTTTTCTTTTTAGTTTCTTTTTCTTGTTTTTCCATTGAAGTGCTCCTAAATGAACTATTACAGTCCATTTCAGGATGGATTTAATTTTACCCTCTTGTGTTGCTTCTCCTGAAGCTGGAGCAGATGCTATACCATATTCTGAGGTAACTTCTGTTGAAAATCATCTATACCTGTCATTTTTCAAGATTTTATGTTAAAGATACAGTTCTAATCCAATAATTTTTTTCATACCAAGGGCACTAATTACACACTTAGGATGTTGTAAGCAGGCAAGAAAGAATCAAATTCTTAAATTTTGTCTTCCCAGTAAGCAGACCCTAACTTTGCTTTGCAAACTTAAGTTAGCTGTGGTCAAAGGTTACTAAACACTTAGAACTTATGTCTACACAGCTGCATTGCTCTAATGATTATGTTACATTTTCAATGACATTTTCAATACTTTGCTGAAAAGCTCCTGTTTGGATCTGTTAGTGACCCAGAATAATGAATTCCCCCAAAATTTAAAAGTCCTTTTGACCACTGAATAACTGAACATATACTTTTGTTTCCTGCTTCATCCAATTATTCAATGGTCAAAAGGACTTTTAATTTTTAAAAATTATTTACAATATTTAGGGAAAAAATATTTGAATATTGAATTTAAAAAGCTTGTTCCTCCTACTCTCTGTAAGCACAGGTTTACTAATTATTTGTTGGTGTCACAAGCATAAGTTAAAGCTGGTCTAAAACTCTGAATATTAGTAACCTCTGGCAGTGTAACGCGGCAGTTGCCTTAAAGATGGAAGTGAAGCAAAAGTAAATTAAGCAAACACAGTAATGAAATGCTACCTGTTGAAAGTTTCAATAAATGAGAAGCTGGTAAAGTTGACTTATTCAACTGATAGTTTCCTGTTCACGTTGCATGGAGTGGATTACAGAAACTAGGACTTGTACAATGACACAAAAATTGACATGAAGTGAGCTTTGAATCGATCCACTACAAACTAAGGTGTAAATGAAAAACAAAGCAAAAAACATCAATGAAGTTATTACCTTGGAATGCTGCTCTTTTAACTTCATTATTATACTTGGATCATCCTTTTTGCTCGCCATAAGCAACCTGAACATCTGTTCTCTGTACTTGCTCATGATGAGTTCCAGAGCAGACTGGTGCTCTTCGAGAGATGTGCGCAGTTCTGCCAACAGAATTTAAAATGCATTTAAGACTTTGGCACAAAGAAGCAAATCAAAATGCACAAGTATTTCACCCTGAGAAAACAGAAATAAGCCTGTAATTGAGTGTCCCCTCTCCCTGCACCATAAAATCGACAGAGGCTCTGCAAATGGTTTTGATGGTGACCAGCTTGGGGACAATTCCTGGTCAGTAACAAACAGTCTTTTGTTAGTGTGACTTTGTGTTCAGTCCCTCTGGCTGACAAAAGCCATCTGCAGTGTGGCTTTACCCCAACCACTACAAGCTACACTGTACAAAAGGCAGGCAGGAATTCACAGATCTGTTTTAATCTGCAGCTTGGTAAAACCAGAGTTGAAAAATGCTTCTGTTCAAAATATACTGAGTGAAAGGATAAATGACCCTGAGGGAAGACTCATCTTGAGGCAAGACTCATCAGAATCGAGATCACTGAATCTCTTGCTGAATGGAGCTGTTAGAATACCTAAGGCTTTCCAGGAGAAACAGTGCATTCCTAGTGTACAGAATTCCAGAAGGAATTCATACTCTGTACTTATACCATAACTTGTCCTGACCGCTCTTATTATTTTCAGCAGTGGTTAAACGTTTCTTCAAACAGATCCCTATATTGCAGAATTAAGTTCTATTTATCTCCTCACTTGTGCTGGACATTAGGTAAGGACCGAAAAAAGTAATTTTTCCCAAATCTCTCTTTTTGTTCATCAGTCCCAGAGGTTGGACTTTAGGACTCTTGAATTGTATTATGATCAGTTAAACTGACAAATTGAAATTAGAAGAAAAAATTTCCTCTACAGCTATGTTTTGAAAGAAGATCAGTGGTAAAAGTCTATCTCCAGTGGTACAGGCTGGAGCTTGAAAATGACAGAATATTCATGTTTTACCTTTGTTTTCCTGTTGCAATTCCCTAATCTGTCTGTTTTCCTGCTGGATACCCATCACTAGAGTAGACCGAGGGCGATGTCTTGCTACTTCATTGAGCTCTTGGACTTCTTCCTGGTACTGGTTATTACAAAAACAAACCAACAAGGCACAGCATATTTGATTAACCAAGGGCAGGCATTACTCAGCAGGTCACAAAGCACCAGTTCTACTGTCACTCAGAGTCTGTAACCAGGAAGACAATGCTTTCTTTTAAATAATAATATCAAACACACACACCAGAGAGTGTTGCACACATCCTGTCCTTTAGAGACGCAAAAGCATCACCTTTATTTTTAAACAAGTTTCATATCTTAGATGTGTGTAGTGGATACTATTTAACCTTCAGTTAATGCAGGCCAAGTTCACCATCAGGTAATTTAAAACTCATAGAGATGTGGTAAAGACAAACCATGAGGTACAAACCTCTTGACATTTACTGTGGCTTCCCAAAACCTTAAACCACAAGGCTGTGTGGGTACAAGTCACTCAGGCCCGAGTCAATAGATCCTGACTCCCAATAGATGGGGAAATGTAACACCCTTGATCTGAAGCCATGAAGCCTCTGCATGACTAGTTTTACAGGGCTAAATTTCATGCAGGGTTTTATTTTATAGGCCCATTAACATATCTTGGGTTCATTAAAGTGACAGGATGAACTCCCATATGGAAAGTCACAAGACATCTTTACATTTTCGCAGGAGTTCTCTTGTCAAAGTCACACTCAATCTAACAACATGCCTCGAGCATCTTAACATCAGAGTAGAAATGAGCACAAAAAAGCCCAAGAGGCTATTTGGAAATAAAAGGAGACACTGCAAAGACAAAGTATTCTGTACAGAAGACATGACAGAGCCTCTGTATGATTAAGTAGATATGTTGAAATTAATGGAAATGTGTAGTATTGCACCGGAGAGCAAACCAAAAGACACCACAGAGTGGTTTGTAAGATACCAAGTCTGTTTCTACCAGTGTTCTTCAAATAAATGCTTGTTTTCAATATTTAAGCTGCAGTAACTGTGAAAACTTTTTTCACAGGCTCCAACTATATAAACAAGCTATTTTTAGATGAGAGCCACACCTCTAACAAAAACACCAAGTGTGCATTACAGGATTAACCCAACAGCATGTTCCTTCTGTGCTGCACCGAAGCACCCGGAGGATGTAAATGCTGTTATTCCCAGGAGCAAGAAGGGCTGGAGAGCAGACCTGTTTCATGGCTTCCACCCGCTTGTTGAGCGCCGTGGTCTGCTCGATGAGCGCCTCGGCCGCGCTGTCGTGTTCCCTCAGCCGCTCCACCAGCGCCTTCGCGTCCGCCAGCGCCTTCTCGATCGTGCAGCTCATTTCTGAACACAACAAAGGCACCTGCGTTGGCACCACAGCACCTCTGCCACACAGCACAGCTACCGTGGGGACAGAGCAGCTGCCAGAGGCAGGGTACTGAACACAGGAAAGCTGAGCAGTGCACGTGCTTCTGGCAGGGTGATATAGAAAGGGAAAGAATATTACATGAACTCACTCATTTTTTAATGCTACTTTTTCTTTAAATGTGCTCTCCTAACAGCCATAATTCAGGATAACTGAGGTATAAATCCAGCACAGAAGAAAATGCTGAAGGATTACAGTGGCCTGGAAGATTCTGATGACTTAAATCAGCAGAGAAGGAGCAGCTCAAACTCACAGAGTCGAGAAAATTGCTCAGGGAAAGCTCAGAAGATGAAAGGCTTGTGTTTTGTTCATGTCTATAAATGAACACGAACATCACTGCATGGAATGGAATTGTGACATTTTCAACAGCATGGAGAAAGACAGCAGCTCAGCTAAGGAAAAGAACCAACTGCATCCTTTAAACACCAGCCTTCTAACTGCAGTACTTGTTTACAGGAATTATGGATTGCCAGAACTGCCAAACTTGCAAAATGCTTGTGCCTACTGCCAACAATACTGACCTTTACACTACATTTTTTCATATTCATGCTTGATAGATTAAGTTTCAAGACCAAGATTTTCAGCCTAAGTTTTTATTTTCTTTTAAGAAACCTTGGACTCGTCCTACTGAAAAGGAAATCTATTTAAGCTTCTTGAACAGATTTCAGCAATCAAACAGCAGGGATAGAGGTTTATGAGATTTATGGGCCTTGTTGACATCAGGCTTACTATTTGGTTTAGGAAATGTTCTGAGGTACAGAAAGAATCAACTATATCCATTTCTTAGCTAGGCCATTTGTGAAAGTAAAGATTTTTGTAAGCATTAAAGATTATTGAGTCTATCCTCAGCTATGTGGAAAAAAAAAATCAAGTTGATTTTCTGACTTTCTCAGGCACCTTTACGAATCATAGCCCAGGACCTTTAAGCCAAGCTTAAAAAACTCCTCAAATTCGCCTCAACTGACCTTTTGCCCCTGTCTCAGGTAAGTAGTAGAAAGAAGGATATTTCAAACACTACACATTTAACCTGTGTTTTCTGGGATTCATGTGCTATCAAAAGCATTAGCATTAGAAAACAACCCTGTTTATCAGGCAGAATTTTCATTTAACTTTCCATATGATGTATTTGAGGTATCAAGGTCTTCAGCAGACTGCTGTGTTATCACGGGTAGTTAATTTATTCAGCCTGACTTAGCAGTTTGAGGGCTTTCAAATATGACATGCAAAAGAATCAGACTGCATTGTTTTTAGGGATCTGTTTTCCTTGCTCCTCCCTCCAGTCAGATTTCTTACAGAAATATCCCAGACAAAAGATGACCTTCCACACTAACTGGCTGAACTGCTACAGAAATTGACTTAGTGAGATCCATGGAGCTGCTGAAGAGCAGCCTTTAACTCAGCTCACAGTCCAGGAATTCTCTGGCCAGTATAAACAAAGCCTCTGAGGCCTCTCCATGAGCTGGGAATACTTTTGGCATTCAGACTACAACGCACTTAACACCTCTGACAGTTTGTCTGCATCCATATACATTTTTAAACAGTGTATGTTTAACATATGCACGTTCTCGTTTTTTTCCCCAGCCCAACCACACCAAAGAAAAAGAAGCTGATTTGTGGCAAAGCCACTGATGTCCCTTTTCCCAGGGAATGTGCTGGGAAAGACGTGTGGAATGCAGCCCCACAAATTCTGCAGTCACTGTCCCCAGTCAGGCCAGGGCCCAGCTCCAGTTTTCAGGCAGCATTTGTACCTCAAAAAGCAGAATCATTATTTGCATCACGATAATTCACATCGGTCCTAAATCCTGGCTATGGTACCTTTTGGGCAAGACAGTGGTCCTAATCCTTCAAACTTAAAGTGCTCTCTGGCTGCCCGTGGGAAACAAAACCTTTGCCTGATCCTGGAACTGAGCTAAACCTGTGAGTTAGCCTGGACATTTAGCGGGTTGGAAAACCCCAGTTATTCAAATATACTTGATTTAAGCAAATTCTTATCACGTATTATTTTTTATGAGCATGACTATGGGAACTGAAGTTAATGATTCCTGAGCCCTGCCCTACCAGAGATGCCCAGCTGCACAGATGCTTGTTAGTGCAATCTTGTCAACAGGTAGCAGAGCAACAACTCACCCCAGCAACACTCCTACTACACACTCACCGCCTGTCACTTCCTGCTATTTACTAATGGCATCATTACCAAATTAAAACCAAAAAACAACGCCAAAGAATTAAGATCTCTGTGCGACCACAGCCGCCTTCTAATTTTCTGCCTCTTTCTCTCCATCCTTACTGGAAGCCACCGTTTCCCACGGCTTGTGGGTTTTGTTACCACAGTCACCAGTTTGGCAGCGCTGAGCCAGAATGCAATTTCCAAGGAATTCCAAGGAATTTAGGCTGGTGCAAAGGTCCCGGCGTGACAGGAACATCCCGGGCACGTCACCGCCGCGCTCCCGGTGTGACAGGAGCATCCCGGCGATGTCCCCGCCGCGCTCCCGCTGTGACAGATCCCGGGGTGTCCCCTCCGCACTCCCGGTGTGGCAGGGGCGTCCCGCCAGTGTCACCGCGGGAAGCGTCGCCTCCTCCCCCCAAAACGCGGCGACATCGCGACGCTGAGGCGCGACACCGGTGCCTGTCGTGACACCGCCGCGAGCCGAGACACGTGAGGGGTCCCCGGCCCGCTCCGGCCCGCGGGTCTGAGGCGGGGGCAAGGGGCGTCCTCCTCCTTTACGCCCCTCAGGGCGCCCCGGCCCTGGGGCGTCCCAACGCGAGTCCGGCCGCGCTCCCGATCGCCCAGCGGCGCCCCCCCGCCGAGCTCCCGATCCCCTCCCGGAACTCACTCATGCCCGGGGCTCCGGCCGCGCCGGGGGTCAGCCCGGACCGGCCCCGATCGGTGTCAAATGGCGGCGGCAGCGGCGGGCGGCGCGTCCCGTCCCCGCCAGGGGGCGCCGTGGGGTGGGGGCGGCACCGGCCGCGCGCCGCTCTCGCGAGAGGACGCCCCTCCCCGGCCACAGGCCCCAGATCTCGCGAGAGGACGCCCCGCCCTCGTATAGGTCCCGAGGCCTGCAGGTGTGAGCCGGGCTTTGAGCCAAACCTCGGGATTTGTGTTAAAGTGTACATCAGCAGCTCTAGCGGGACATTTAGGATTAAGCAATTGTATTGTGAGTAGGTTTAGATTGGATATGAGGAAGAAATTGTCCCCTGTGAGGGTGGTGAGGCCCTGGCACAGGTTGCCCAGAGAAGCTGTGGCTGCCCCATCCCTGGCAGTGTCCCAAGGCCAGGCTGGATGGGGCTCTGAGCAAGCTGGGATAGTGGAACCCCATGGCAGGGGGTTGGAACTGGATGGGCTTTAGGATCCTTCCCAAGCCAGGGAGGGCATTGTGTGATTCTATGATCGAATGCTTGTCTCATATTTCACAAAAAAAGGGAGGCAGTCTGAAAATAAACGGGCTGTGTGGCTGAGAGCCATCAGGAGTGAAGTCCGCAGAAATGAGCAGTAACTGCGGGAAGGTTCATGCCGGCGATCGCAGTCACCCACCCCCTACCAGAAACAAACCCCAGACTCAACTGGTGAGAGCTCCGGCTGCGCACTCATGTGCGTGAGAAGCCAGAGACGCAGCGAACGGGGCTGGGTACTCATTAACAGACAAATTACATAACTTGCAGCCCATGAACGCTGATGCTTCTGTTTCTTAAAATGTATAAATAGTGTGACGTTTCGATGATCGAGGAGCCTTCTGCGGGAATGCTCCACCTCCTGCTCTCCGCATATTTGAACGCAGAATTCCCACGCAACCTGGAATAACACACGGACCTCCCGCCCCTCCCTGTGCGTGCCTCACCCGCAGATGTCGCGAGAACACGGCGGCCTCGGCCAGGCCCTCCCACAGGGCGTCCCGTGCTCTCGCGAGATCGCGGGCTCCTCCCCCGAGCCGTGCGGGGAGCGCCGGGACGGGCGGGGCGTCCGCGCCCAACGCGGGATCGGGGTCGGGAGCGGCAACGGGAGCGGGGCCGGCACCGGCCTCGGCATGTCGGGCGAGTGATCCCGGCCGGGCGCTGTGGCCCGGGGAGGTGCGGACAGGGGCCGGGCGCTCCCCCCGGGGGAGCCGCGGTGCCGGCGGCGCCCGTGGCCGCGCGGGGCCCCCGCGGGCTCAGGGGTGGGCGGAGCGGGGGGGGCTCCGGCCGCCTCTCCCACCCCCGCGGGCGCCGGGCGCGCAGGCCGGACCCGGGCCCCGCGCTCCCCGCCGAGCCGCCCGAGGAGGGGGAGCAGAGCGCTGCAGGGACATGGAGGGCGCCCGGCCGGAGGCGCCCGCGCCTGGCCCCGTCTAGGGCGCCCCGCGGGCCTCGTCCCTCCTCCTCGTCGGAGCGGGGCCGCGGCCGCGCCCGGGCGCGGCGAGGAGCGGGACCGGGGCTGCTGCACCACAGGAGGAGCCGGCCCAGGTGAGAAACACTTGCTGTCCCCTTAACGCTTTGCAGCGGCGTTGCCCCGGCCCTTCGGGCTCGCCGAGGACAGGCTGCGAGGCCTCGGGCCGGGCAGGCAGCGGCCGTGGCTCACGCCGAAGGGGCCGCGGTGAGCCCCGCCAGCTGCAGCCGAGCACGGGGCCCAAGCCTGCTCCTCTCCCTCCCTCCGAGGAAGCCGCCGTCTGACTTCTGTGATCCTCGTTGCTTTAATATTTTTTAGGCTTTTCAATGAGCTTGTATGTATTTTTTGGTTCTGTGTATTCTGTAATTCAGCAGAAGTACATGGAAAAACAAATTCTTACGGTAGAAATTGCCGTTTTCGGTGGTGCCCAGCGACAGGAGGAAGAGTAGTGGCCATAAACTAAAACACGAGAAGTTCTACCTCAACATGAGGAAGAACTTCTGTACATTAAGGGGCGGCAGAACCGTGGAGCAGCTGCCCGGGGAGGGAGTGGAGTCTCCCTCTGGAGACATTCCAAACCCCCGTGAAGGCATTACCCGTTCTAGGTCACCCTGCCTTGGGAGGGGGTTGGACCGGCTGATCTCCGGAGGTTCCTTCCAGTTGTAACTGTTCTGAGATTCTTATAATTTCACACTTGGGATATTTGTCAGTGAGGTGTTGAAGTACAGATGCAATTATTCGTTTAAAAATAAAGATATATTTAGCAAAGACAGGACTGAAAATCGGCTTAAAATTCTGATTATGCTACTTAAAGGACTTTAGAGCTTCATCATAAATTAATTTTTTCCACGTTACTTATTTTAGGAAATAAGCTTTAAATAGGAAGCAGTTTCTGTACTTCTTCTTTAAAGTTGGTTTTAAATAGAGAAGTGGGGAGAGTAATACTATGCATTTTTTTTGCCTTTTCAGCAATATAATTCCACTTTTCTCTGTATTTTTCCTCCTGAGGAAAAATAGTTTCTTCTCATAAAAGATGTAGTCTACTAAATTTGGACTCTTAAGACCTGCATATTTCTAGGATGTTATGTGTAGATTGCACAGTCATCTTATGGTGTGTTTTGTTTGGTTTTTCTGTCACCATGTGCAATTTCTTTCTGCTTTCGGTGTCTGTTTCTTTCAGGAAGAAAATGAAAATATTTTCTGAGTCTCACAAAACTGTTTTCGTTGTGGATCACTGCCCCTACATGGCAGAATCATGCAGGCAGCACGTGGAATTCGATATGTTAGTGAAGAACCGTACCCAGGGGATTATTCCTCTGGCACCCATCTCCAAGTCCCTGTGGACCTGCTCAGTGGAGTCATCCATGGAGTACTGTAGAATAATGTATGATATTTTCCCTTTCAAGAAGCTGGTAAGTTCTGCCAGCCATGCTGCATATCGTGCTTGATACGTGTTTTATTTAAGTCTTTTAATCTTTGTGGTGTTTAGAATGAAATACCAAATATAGTTTATCACTTAAAAATTTATTTTTGCTGTTTATATACTTTATAGTCCTTTAATTGGTTGTGGTAGTATATGAATCTCATTACGTGTTTAATTTTGGAACCTTTCCTTGTCTTACTGCCACTTTACAACTTGGTGCAAAACACAGAGAGCTGCTTTAGGGCAACTTAGAGATTTATTATTGTGCTCTCCTGAGCTATGACTTTACAAAAACATGAGTGAAGTATTGTCTCAAGTTGAATTTTGTTGCTAAACACGTGGTAGCGCTCCATAAAAGTTGTGGGATCAACTTTGAAGGAATTCTGGGCTTTAGGAAGAGGTAGGATCATCATGAAACGAGAGCTCCTGGTACACACAGCTCCTTGTTTAGAAGACCATATTTTCTTAGTGATGTTTATTAGATCTTGATAGATACCTACCCCATGATGTACTGTGACAGATGTTGGAGAATGATGTGCAGTTTACAGTATTAGAATTCACTTTATTTTGTAGCTGTTCTACTGGAAATATTATCTGATTCTTAAAATGCTAATGTTTGGAAAATCTAATTTGGTGTAGAAAATGATTTTGTGGCATACAAATATAAGTAGAAGTTGTTCATCATATTACTAAGGGGAAAACTGAATACAGCAGGAGTGTGTGATTTTTGTGGGTTTGTTATTTTGAGTTTGGCTTGTCATTGCATGTTATCTCCCTACTATCAGAAAAAGAAGTGCAATTCGTGTTTGTTTGGATTTGGGGAAGTAACAATGCAACGGCTGTTATCTTAATGTGCTTTTTTGATCCTTGTAGGTGAATTTCATTGTCAGTGACTCTGGGGCTCATGTGTTGAATTCTTGGACTCAAGAAGATCAGAATTTGCAGGAGGTATGATTTGTAGCCGTTCTTTTGTTTTGTAATTCTGACTTCATTGTGAAATAAACATTTTGTTCAGTATGAAATAACTCTGGTTGATTACAGTGTTGGTGGATCTAGTCTGAAATTGTTGTATAACAGAATTTCAAGTAGCTGCCTGTGAGCCTGGATTATTCTATAGACAAGACTTGAAAAGAATCCAATGTCTTTAAGTATAGACTTAAATATTTAAAATTAACGTTATGAAGAAATTAGTTACGTATTTCTTCTGTAATTTGGTGCTGCTTCTTGAACTTAAATTCTTTTTAAAAACATTTACATGAGAGGCGAATAACCTGTGTTAAATACATTAATTGTAAACATCCTCTTTGTGGTCATACTGAAAGGGCTCATTCTCTGAAAAATTTACTTTATGGAGGAAATGCATTTCCAAATTCTCAGAAAATAAAAGCAGAAGACAACTAACAATGTTAGAATGTCCTTCAGATATTTGATATAAGTTGTTACTGTGGTCAGGTGTTTTTCTGTAAAAAATGAGAATATTTAGTCACAATGAATAAATTGAATTGCAAAGGATAATTTAGGGCCAAATGTTTTCCAGAAAGCTGCCAACATGATAATGCTCATTAACTGTTCAATTGCTTTTGTCCCAGCAATGTTGATTTGCATGTCCAGTGTGTTCAAAGGCTGCCTTTTCGCTGCTGGTTTGAACGCTGTGGGAGGTCCCTTTGGGTAACAGTTGTTTGTTGTGCCCAGCTGATGGCGGCGCTGGCAGCGGTGGGGCCGCCGAACCCGCGGGCGGACCCCGAGTGCTGCAGCATCCTGCACGGGCTGGTGGCGGCCGTCGAGGCGCTCTGCAAGATCACCGAGTACCAGCACGAGGCCCGCACCACGCTCATGGAGAACGCCGAGCGCGTGGGCAACCGGGGCAGGATCATCTGCATCACCAACGCCAAAAGGTGGGGGAGATGGGAGTCTGTGGGTGTGCTGGGGCTCCTGCCCCTGCACAGAGCGATTCCAGACATTCCCACAAGGGTTGCAGGCAGCTTCTTTGCACAGGTCCTTGTTAGAGCACTTCTCACCTTATCAAAGGTTTTGTTTATGGGGGTCTAACAGTAAAAAGTCAAGTTTCAAAGATTTCCCGCTTGAGACAGTAGAAGAATATTCAGTGGCTTTGAAAAGGAGGATTGATGAATCAGCCTTAAAAGAAATCCACCATTTCTTTGTAGTGACAGCCATGTTCGGATGCTGGAGGATTGTGTTCAGGAGACCATTCATGAGCACAACAAGCTTGCAGCTAACTCTGACCAGTGAGTATACTTTTTACAGAGTGTCTTGGATCCTCTGTGAAATACGGATGTATTTTTGTCACAAAACTCACTCTGATAAGCTATTTGAATGAATGTCTGTGTGAAGCAGAAGGTGATGAATCATGATATCGTTGGCTGATCATTATCTTTCCAGTATCATCCTTCATTCTAATAGGACAGGATTTCTTTAGCTTGTTACCCTCTACATCTGCTCCAAAATGAGACACATAACTATACCTTGTTATACACTGTGCTTTTAATCACTAATTCATCTGGTGCAGTTTTTCTTGATAATACTGTATTACTTTAATGTTTATCTTTCTTTGACTAAAACAGCTAACTTCTTTGAAACTAGTTTTTTTAAGTTTCTAAATGACTATTGCCTGGCACTTCACTTGAGATAAAGAATCTTGAAATACAGAGTGCATCTCCTCTGAGAAGTCTTTCTCCACCATATGTTTTGTCTAATTAAACTCTGAAGTGTTTGGCCATGGGACTGTGTTGCCTTGTAAAGTTGTAGTAGGTTGAGATCGTATTCCTGGTTGCTCCTCAGGCACTTTAATAGCAGAAGCCGCAGTCTACTATTTTTTCCTGCTGCAGTTGTAGTTTCATGGATGTATAAAGGGTCTTGCTGGGGAAATTAGGTGTTAAGTCCATTGTAAAGACAGGAAGGTCTCATTCCTGTAGGTAGAGGTGTGGTACAATATCTGTATCACTCCAAACTTCCACATCAGTATATCAGCATATATCCTATTACATGTCCCATCTCTCTATGGTGTTTGGGGTAGTTGTTTTTGTGTTCCCTGGAGTCCCCTCATTCATACCTACACTTGGAGACACAAATCCTGTGTAGTGTCAATATTCAGCTGAATAAAGCTGAACAGATTGCACCAGTTAAGGACTTACTCCATTGATGTGTCCAAAAAGAAGCACAGTGCTATAGCATCTGAAGAGCAAGAAATGTTAGGCTTTTATTTTTAATCTGGTAAGAACTTACTTTGAAGTCTGTGCTTTTGAAAATCGTATCTGTAACCTAGTTTCTGCAGCACACTTTCAGAAACAACATGCTGTTAACATTTGTTATGATTCTGTGCTCTAGATATCAGAATTAATTTACTTTTAAGAGATAGTCTGTAGCCATACTGTAGGCTAAGCAAAATGTTTTTGTTTTTAAGTCTAATGCAGATTCAGAAATGTGAACTGGTGTTAATCCACACGTACCCAGTTGGTGAAGACAGCCTTGTTTCAGATCGTCCTAAAAAAGAGGTGAGGAGCTTAAAATGAGAAAATTTATCCCAGGATTAGGAACCATGTCAGACTGAAAATAGTGCAAATTATTCTCAGTTGTTCAGTAGCAAAAGCACATGTGGTGGTTGTTTGAAACCAAGTACATACAAAATATCTGTAATATATTCTGCTGTTCAGAAGTCTGCTCTGCATTTTAATGTGCTGTCTGTAAGAAAAGACTCCAGAAAAATATCTCAACATGAAAGGCATGTAGTGCTGCATATTATTTGGTATATAAAAAGGACTATAAGGGGCTACCTTCCTGTGATTCATTTCTACAGAACTCTGCTGTAGTTGTGCTAAAAAATTGTCAGTGGAAGATAGTAAATTGACTACTTCTCTCTAAGGCAGTCACTGGGTTTGGGTCTTGGGATTTCTTTTTTTGGTTGCTTGGGGGTTCTTGTTTTAGGGCTTTTGGGGATTTTTGTTGTTGTTGTAATTTTTCTTGTGTTAGTTTCGTTTTGTTTTTGAGCCCCAGCCCAATGTTCTTGTTGGCTAGGGAAGAAATCAAGTGCATCTTCTAGCTTGTGTTTATTTGCCTTGTGTATGTATGATGCACTTACAGGTAGACATCTAAAAATTACTTCGCTAAAAATTACTCAGCAGGTAAAAGAATGAAAAAGTTTGCCCAGAGCTGCTGTTAAGATTTATTCCCCATGTTGTGGTACCAATTTTTCCTCTTAAGAATTAGTGACTCACATTTTTTAGCACACTTTTTTTTGTAGGAACTGCATCTGTAGCATAAGCTCAAAATTCAGAATGCAAATAGTTTTTGCTTCTTCCTTGGTAGTTTCCCCTGGCATGGGTTTTTGGGTGGTAGTTTTAGGAGTATAAATGCTTATTTGAGAGTTGATCAAACTGTACTGTTGAATGATACCCCAGCCTAAACCTTGAATTCCATATATCAATTTATTTCAGCTCTCCCCTGTTCTAACCAGTGAGGTGCACAGTGTCCGTGCGGGGAGGCACCTGGCTACAAAACTGAATCTTCTGGTACAGCAACACTTTGATCTGGCTTCAACCACAATAACTAACATCCCTATGAAGGTAATGTTGTGTCTACAGCTCTGTGTTAACCAGCTGCATCACTTCTAAATGTGTTTGAAAACTTTTGATGTTTATTTTAATTGACTTTTTACATTGTTTTTCTCTCCATATCATATTTTCTGTTTTGTTTTTTTTTTTCTTTTATTAGCCCACATTCAATGTCTGTGACCAGGTTAGTAAAAATAAAGAAGGGAAAAAAAAAAAAGTAAAGAAGGATCACAGAACAAAACATTGTATTGCTGAATCTCAATTTTTGATGTAGCAATACAAGTGTTATTTCAGTTCTGTTTATATTACTTTATATAAATACAATCTCGTTTACTTCAGATCAATTTGTCTGTGATTCTTTTGTCTTTTTCTAGTTGTGTTTAGATATTCTTGACCCTTGTGCATTATTATAGTGGCATAGTGAGTCTCTTTTTCCTCTGTTTCATTATCATGCCCACCCAACATAAAGGTGTTTGTAACTAATAGCTGCTTTTTGACCAAGGGTTTTCCAGTGAGTTTTCTACTCTGAAGATCCATAAACATGAGATGGAGACAGGATATACATAGTTAAGAAAGATAATCAGTTAAGCATCTTGTGGTGGAAGTTATGTCCATATATTTAATTTTTTTTGATACTTGGAAATTAGTGTGGTTGAGAATGTCAAGTATTAAGTTGACAGTAATTTTCTGATCAGGCAGCAAGAGACAATTGAGACAGAAGTGTCAGTATTCAAACAAAAAGAGCCAGGGGCAGGTAACTTCCATGATATAAAAAATTCATTAAGTTTTAACACAGTCAATCATTAATTGCATCTTTGAAAACTAGCAGTATTGTATGGATTTTATAAGTTAAAACATGATACCAAAATAATTTTCACAGCTTTTATGAGTTTGATGTGGGTCATGGCATAAATGTGACTTCAGTTTGCAAATACCTTGTCTGTAACTTTCTGACCTGTGTGCTGCTGGTGTGCCTCTCCCTTCTGCCTTTGTCCATATAGTAATAGACTATGTTGGGTTCTCTGTGGTTTTTTTCTTTGTTTTTAATTGTTTTTCTTTTTAAACTTGGAGTAAATTATTAGAGTTACTGTTCTGTTTTTGCTAATCCTCTGCAGCTGTTTAAAGATGCAGTGTCCTCTTTACAAAAGTACATTTTTTTTAGTTATAAACTTGTAGCTGCAAGTGCACTTCTTACCTTAAGCTTAAGAAATAGTAAGTTCAAAGTGTGGGTTTTGATTTGGATTCTTGATTCTTGGTTATGAAAAATAATTGTCACTCCACCCTGCAGTGACCCTTTGTTGCTGCTCAGTAAGCCATAACTTCTGGTGTTTATTTAACATTTTGAAGGCTTCCTTAACTTCACTAATTTAAACAAAGTAGTTAAGCCTAGTTTTTACCTTTATTTGATACTCTGCACCCTGTGATGACACTTGCAAAAACATGAAGAGGGTTTAAAAAAAAAAGGAAAATATGAGGAAAAGCAGTTGGCTGCATCTTTAAATTGCTCAGAGAGCAAACAGTTTCCTCAACATTGCAATCCCGTTGTTGTCTGAGGCACTTGGAGGCTTTTTGTTTTCTTCTGGACTGAAAGGCAAATGTAGAATCATTCATTTAGGAAAATGCTGATCTCTAGCTAAAATATTTCTATTTCTGTCTACCTTTCTCTTTTGAAGGAAGAACAACATGCTAACACATCAGCCAACTATGATGTGGAGCTGCTTCATCACAAAGAGGCACACGTGGATTTTTTAAAGAGTGGTGAGTAGAAATGGTGCTCTGAAGGTGGCTTTTGATCAGCCTCTTTGGGAATATTCACAAAGGAAGATTGTGAGCTTCAAATCCATGTAAATTTCAGGCTCAAATAGAAAATATTTCAATTATTCCTTGCAACCCAAAAAACTTCATTTGTAATGTTGGCATTAGAGTTTTACTCATTGACATACTTTAGTACAGCAATAGGAATATAGCAGTGAGAAAATAGGTGAAATTCAGCATATGTTCAGGATATTGCTGAGAGATTTGAAGGACATGTCAGCTTCTTACTGAGATATAAAAAGTAGGTAAAAGACCAGATGTGCAGGGAGATGTTACAAAATGAAGTCCCTCTTGTGGGTGTTTGTGCAAAATTATGCCTTGCACAATTGAGCTTTGTTAAGTAATAATAGTTTGCATCACATCCCACAGGCCTGTTTATGACAATAATTGCTTTGGAAAAAACAAGACTTGTTTGGCTGTTGAGCTTTTTTGTTGTATTGAAATACCTACTATCTTTTTTTTTTTTTTGTAAATTTGGAATTATTGCCTAGTATTCCTCTGGGGTGAATTTTTAATAGCTCAACTGAAATTAGAAAAGCACAACACTAAGCATTATGCAGAACTGTTTTGTTGAGGAAACTGCCTGATGCAAAACTTCGTTAAAAATCAGCTTGTAACTTCTGTATTAGTAGAATTAAATGTCATATGATCCATAAGTAACCATTTTGGGGAGTTTGTGCTTTTTTTCCATTACTTAGAGGAAGAGGAGGTAACTCCTTTGTCATCTCCAAGTGCTGCCCTCCACATTCTAGGGGAGTGGATGACTAAAGATTGATGAAAAGCACTGGGTGTCCCAGTAATGACCTCGGCCTCAGCTGAACTGGTGTTATGATGTTGAAATCTTGAAGCTTTATTGCCAGGGCTCAGAAGCAGTTTTGTAAAACCTGTTGGCTCAAGGAATTAGGTCTGCTAGAAGAACAGAGAAGCGAACTCTGACAGCATTTCCTCTCCACATTTTCCCCATCAGAACTTTGAGAGGAAAAAGTCTCTACTTAGCTGCTGTAAATTTTGGGTTCTTTCATTTGTTTCTAAATAAGTATTTCAGCTGTAATAGCTCTGGTGCTAGGAAAGCAGGAATTCAATTGCATTGGTCTTATTCCTCTGAAATGTTGCCAAGGAATTTTCAGATTAAATAAATTTGCCCTTCAGATATTCAGAGAGAGAATTTCTTAAATTGTTCCAGTTAATTTAATGGAAAATCCCCCAACTGTTACAAGTTACCTGCATGGCTGATAAGCACATCAAATGAGTCCTTCATGAATAAATGTCTTTGATAGGAAATAAAACCTGTTGTAAGATTAGACTCAACCCTACTGTACTACAGTGTTGCATGTTGATGTACCTGTGTCATTCCTCCCAAATATTGTGCTGCTGTAATTCTGAAACTTCTGCAGTTAATCCTGTTAATCCTTTCCTGAGACAATGAGAGTCAAAGATCATAAAGATTCTCAAAACTGTATAGAAGAAATGTAGTTTAATGTAAAGGAGTGTTGATAATAGGTGGTTTAAGGCATTTAGGTGGCTCTTGCAAGATCAGTGAGACCTTGTATGAAAGTACTTTAACAATAAAGCATCTGTGGTCAGTTGAATGCATTGAGAGAACTCAGGCTGAATCTGACATGGCAAAGAGACTGGATGATGAGGCCAAATACTTTTTCCCCAAAAAACTAAACTTGTCAGATGTGCCTTTAGATCAGTTTAATTGACTTTGGGAATATAGTATGTACAAGAAACAATCAGCTCTAGTGTTTGAGAGTTCTGATTTCTGTGTGCAAAATTTAAAAAAAGATACTGTCTTAAAAGTCCTGAGCATTTTAGCAGGAAAAAACTGCCTGTTATTGATAGAACTAAACATATGTGGAACTTTCTTACTGTCAAATCAAAAAATTAGGTATCTAAGTTTTAAATTTGCATTACATTGTGTATATGTTCATGTTACATACACTTTGTACCTTAAAAGTTGTTCTGCTGTAATAAAGAAACTAGTTGATCACCCCCTTTTTCTGCCTTTCTCTGCAGGTGATAATCACATGGGTGGCAATAGCAGAGAAGGCACATTTAAGGAAACTGTGACACTGAAATGGTGCACTCCACGAACCAACAGTGTGGGTAGGTGACACGGAATCCTCCAGAACTGGTTGGTAACTTGTACAAATGCGAGTACAGGAGAGAAAGGGAAGATCTGAGGTAACACAGGAATCATGTGGCCATTCAGCTCATGCACTCTCTCAACTATTAGCAATTTATGTTGACTCATTGAGCCAGCAGGCTGAATATACAGATAAGAGAAATAAGAGCAGACAGACTGTTCAGTGAAGCAGTTCAGGAGATAAAGAATTAGGGTTCCTGCTGGAAATAGGGCCTGGGAATGTGTGAGATTCTCAGAGCTGTGGGTGCTTGGGAGTCCTCCCAGTGAGGAGATGGTGAAAGGAGCGGACTTTGAGATTGAGAGGCATCTAGACTTCTTAGTTCTGCTCATTGTGGACTAGCCTCCTCCTCTTCCATTCTTTTATTTTGTGGACTGTTTTTTCTGACTCTGGAATTACACTCAACTTTTCTACTCGTTTATTTTTCAGAACTGCACTATTGCACTGGCGCATACAGAATTTCACCAGTAGATGTAAATAGCAGACCTTCTTCCTGCCTTACAAACTTTCTCCTTAATGGTAAATTTGTGTCCTTGGCTAATTATTCAATGTTTTAATTTTTAATTCTGTAAATAGAGCACTTAGCACATTTTGGTTTGTATAGCAGTAATGTCTATAGACTGTAAAAATGCTGAGTTTATTTTAACACGTCCTATAAATAAGAGAAGAAAGTTGTTAAATGTCCTCCAAGGCAAATATGTTTTGGAGCTTAAAGATGGGAGGAAAGATGCAAAGAAGGAACAAGTATTGAAATGGAGGTTTCTATGTTTCCAAACAAAATGGCATTACAAACATCCTTTTAATGGAATGTTTCCTTCAGTCAGGTCACTTGATTGTCTAAATGTGCAGTGGTTTTCTTAAACACTGTATCTTAGTGTATTTTTCCCTAGAGATTGTGTAGTGAAAATGTCCTTTGATTAATAAAAATGGTTAGAACCAAAATTAATAACATATTTCAGATAAGCACATGCTTCTGATTTTTGTCCTTTTTGCTTCCTGATAAAAAGAAACTTATTTGGAGAATGCACCCTTTTATGCTTGGTGTATTTTACTGAAAATAGGACAAAAGCAGTTTTATTTCTCTGCCTGAAGAACAGTGTCCATTTTAAGCATTAGCAAGGGGTATCAACTGATACCTTTATACTCAAAAGGTTATTTTATTACTTTTTGGAGGTTGCTTTTAATGAGAGTGTTTCTCCAGCAGGGTCATTGGAATGCTTTATGAATGTGTATCTTTTCCTAAAATAATATTGATTGGTTGGTCCAGGAGAGGCTTTTTGGTGTTGCTTTGTAAAATTTTAAGGCTGTTCTGTGTCAAGACAATGAGGAGATGGCAGTTTCTTGTTCAGCTGGGTGAGAACACCACCTTGGTGGGTTCAGATTCTTCTTGGCTGAGCACAAACCTGTATTTATGCAGCTCTGAATTTAAAATTGCAGCACACAGTAGCGAATGAAACTGATCTCCCTTCCACCAGGTCGTTCGGTGTTGTTGGAACAGCCACGCAAGTCTGGCTCAAAGGTCATCAGCCACATGCTCAGCAGCCACGGGGGAGAGATTTTCTTGCATGTGTTGAGCAGCTCCCGCTCGATTCTGGAAGATCCCCCCTCAATTAGCGAGGGGTGCGGCGGGAGGGTCACTGACTACAGGATCACAGTAAGGGTCTTTCTGTCCTACACTGCCGCTTCTATCACGGGACAACAGATGCAGTCATGTGGGAAGGAAATGTTGGACGGGACTGCATGGTCCAGCTTCCTATGTAATAAATACCTTGATAGATATTTAGTACAAAATACTACATTTGTTAATTGTTAGCCCGGCTTTATAAAATACTTTCTGCGTCAAGGAATGCCTCCTTAATGCACTAGGAGTGTTTAGTTTGTTCTGGTTCTAGAAAAACATTTTTCTTGGTAAGTTTCTTCTGTGGCTTGGATACACATAGGACTGTATCGTGCTTATTGTCAAAGGAGAGATTGCACATGAGTGGTGTGTACAATAAATAGAAAAGATGAAGTCAGCTTTGAACCCTGGTGTCAGACAATCAGCTGACATGCATTTTGTTTGTCCTTTATTTTTTTCAACACATCCTTGATATCTCTTGTAAACAAGCAGAAGTTCCTTCTGGAAAAAGTAATTCTTCCCATACATGAACTACCTTGCAGATCTGGAAGTCCTCCTCATCAAAACCCGTACATTGATTTTTACCTCATATTTCTGTGCCCCTGTGTTTGTGTTCCCCCTGGTTAATGCATGTCCATCTGAGAGCTAGAGACAGGGCTGTGCTTGGTAGGGTCAGGTGTGGCAGTGGGATGGTACAAAGTTAGTGATAAGCAAGGCTAAGCTGTTTAGCCCGTTCACTGAAAGTTTCTTTGTTAGAGAAATGCCTAATTGTATCTTGTTTGGTTATCATTAGGATTTTGGTGAATTTATGAGGGAAAACCGATTAACTCCTTTTCTAGAGCCCAGATATAAGATCGATGGAAGTCTTGAAATTCCATTGGAACGTGCAAAAGATCAGTTAGAGAAACATACTCGTTACTGGCCTATGATTATTTCTCAGACCACCATCTTCAACATGCAAGCTGTAAGTAACCTGGGCTGTGTAAATTTTTGTTCTGTTCCTAGATTGCGTCCCCTTGTCACTGGATGAAATACCAACTCTGTTGGGTGATAAATCCCTTGCCACAAAATCAGTTTATTTTCAGCTTTATTTCTACTGAAGTAACTGTATTTAATGCAGTAGATTATTGGAATGCCATTTAAATAAGGTGGAATATTTGAACCTGACAGCTGCAGTGCTGCTGGGTAAAGAAAGCATCTGCTTATACTTGGAGTTAGTACTAAACTGAGGGTAAGAGGGTGGGGTTTTGTTGTGTGTTGTTCCATTGCTTTTGATTTTATTCTTCTTGTTGCTCTCCTGTGACGTGCACACGTTTTCTTGTTCATTTCTGTTTTGTCCTGCAGGTAGTGCCATTAGCCAGTGTGATTGTAAAGGAAGCAATGACTGATGAGGATGTGCTGAATTGTCAAAAAACAATATACAATTTGGTAGACATGGAGAGGAAGAACGATCCACTGCCAATTTCAACAGTTGGTACCAGAGGAAAGGGGCCAAAAAGGTTACGTGCATATCTCTCTTTGTTGATGCTGGACTATTTTCAGAAATACTCTGTTGACAATGTTTTCATACCAAATTTTTGAAGTATGGCTAAAAATAATACATAGTAAACTAAATGCTGTATGTGCACCACCCAAATGCTGTGAATACTTCACCTGTATCATTTAGGGGCTATAACATTACTGCTGTATGTTAGGGAAAAAAGCTCTAATTTTATTGCCTAAGAATTTAAATATGTTAAAAAATATGAAATCAAAGATAGTCATCAGGAAGGGTGAAAGATTGATACAAATTGGACAAACAAAGTGGAATAATTTCAAATTAATAAAAAGGAAAACTTAAGTATATTATAAATGAACAGTGCATTAAAACTGGTATATATGAGAATAGTTAAATCCTTTTGAAACAGTTATTTAAAATATGGGGTGCTTCTTTAAAATAAGCGTAGAATATTCTGATACCTCAGTCATTTGGATGTGTTCCTTGTATTTTCAAGAATTGGTTGAAAAGAAATTCTGGTTTGCCTACATGACAGGGAGTTACTGACAGTAGTGTGGTGCAATTCTTCCTTATTTTTTTTAACCCAAATAATGTAATAATTCATTTGCTTTGTCAGTACGTGAGTGGCCCTCTGACATTGCATTGTTAGCAAGCACCTGAGAGATTTTACAAGTGCCTTTTGGCAGTGAGGTCTTGTGGAACAACATGATTTCAGTGGCCATAATCCATCTCAATTTAAACTTCACTCTGGGTGTTAACTGGGAAATGTTAATGTGATTTCAAGAATGGAGTAATCCCAGGAGGGGAGACTTTCTGTACAGGAGGACAGACGATCTCTTTGGAGTTATTTTTGGTTTGGGGGTTCTTTTTTTGTTTGTTAAGGTCTGCATTCATTAAGTAGTTGAATGACGCTGGTAATCCTTCACATGGTGTGTTTTTCTTGGCCTTTCAGAGATGAGCAGTACCGCATTATGTGGAATGAGCTGGAGACCCTTGTCCGAGCACACATAAACAACTCTGACAAACACCAGCGAGTCCTCGAGTGTCTCATGGCGTGCAGGAGCAAACCCCCGGAGGAGGAGGAGCGCAAGAAACGAGGCAGAAAGAGAGAAGACAAAGAGGACAAGTCAGAGAAGTTGGGCAAAGACTATGAATCAGATAAGCCATGGCAGGAATCAGAGAGGTACATTTTCTGGAGTGAAATCGAAGTGTAGCATAACTTTTGTTCTTAGTGGTTGACCACTTAGCTGGGTGTTTTAGCTTGAGGAGTTCCTGCTGTTGGATTCTATCATAACCGCACACCTATTAGATGTTAAACTGCTTTGTGGGAATCTAAAGCATGGCTGAAAACGTGGGACAAGCAGTTGTTTCCTTTGAGCTGTAGATAGTTTAGTGTTCATGTTGATTAAACAACCCAGCTTGATTTGGCTCTTCTCTTCAGCTGAACATAAGGATTCATGTCCATTTCCCTCCTGTCTGTAATTCGTGTTGTTATTGTAGCTTGTCTAAGTGGTCAGCACCTGTCAGTCTGTTCTGTGTTGTTCCTTCTTTCAAACTACTTTCTGAAGAGATCCCAAAAGCTCACAGTAATAAGCTTAATTTGCATGTGTTTTGTGCGTGCTGGGAGCATGTAGGATAGGAGGACCATTTCATCTACACTGCTGTCACCATGCTGATGAGCTTCCATGCCTTCCTGTGTATGATCATTGCTACAACTTTGCTTTCACACATAGAACAGAAATGGGGACTGAGATAAAAGGGATTTGGTGTAGAATGGGTCTGAATTCACCTAGAGAAGATAATAGGAAATTGTATGGTATTTGTATATGTATTTATTTTTATTTAGTCTTTCCTTCAAAATTCAGATACCAATTGTCTCAACAACTGAAGTGAAACTCTGTATTAAGAACCTTCCCTTTATGTAAGGCTTTATCCAGAAGATTATTTGGCTAGAATTCCCTATTGTTTGTCACCCATTCCAAGGGGTCAAAAGAAATTTTCTTATGGTATGGGTCTTGTATAATTTCGAGGAGTACAGAATGGTATCAAGAATTATGTCCTGCTCAAGCATATTTTTCCTTCCCTCTCAAAAAGGTTAAAAGGTCTTTTGGATCGGGAGAAAGAAGAACTGGCAGAAGCTGAAGTTATCAAAGACTCCCCTGATTCTCCTGAGCCCCCCAACAAAAAGCCTCTCATTACAATGGATGAAATACCCGCAGTTGAAAAGGCAAAAGGTAAACCAGAACAATTGCAACAGATTATTTCTTTTAAAGGTAGACGTTGTTGCATCAGTCTGTGTTTTCTAAAGTAATGAGGTGAATCATTTTGGAGTTAAAGCTAAGTCAGTGAAGATCATGTTTAATTAAATGCTAAATGCTGAGAAATTCTTGAAAAACGTGTTAACCTCACCAGGTCTGTGAAAAAAAGGGAGATGCCAAGACACTCTGTGGCTCTGCTGATAGACTCTAGGGTTGACAGGGGGTTGGCCATGTTCCTGCTGGTGCTGTTTGAGCTACTGTATGTGAGAAATGCTGTTTGAGGGCAGGTATCAAAAATCACTGTCTCCTGCTAATGAATATCAACTTGCCTAAGCAGTGCAATTGTCAGAACGGGCAGTTCTCACTGCCTTCTCTTCCTTGGTGTGAATTATTTGCTATCACAGTGGCTGAGCTGATGCTGAGATTCTGCATTTAAAGCAGAGTCCATCTCATGTGCAGCAACTCCCCAGCCATTATCACTTTGCATATTTTGGATTTATTTAGCCCCTGTTGTAAGGTTTTTTAATATTAGTGGTTTTAACATGTTGTATTACCATAATCTGTAATTCCTTTAAGATGTTATAATGATGTAATGTTAATTCAAAAATTTCATCACTTAGACTCTTTTTACTTACAATTTTAGGGCCAATGTCCTTGCTGTCTTTATGGAGCAACAGAATTAATACTGCCAACTCTAGGAAGCACCAGGAATTTATTGGTCGGTTGAACTCTGTCAACAACAAAGCTGAGCTGTATCAACATCTGAAAGAAGAAAATGGGTTTGTATCAGGAAATGCATCACCACCCACATCTTGGCAGTAGTCAGTGTGGAGTTTGCAGCATTAGATACTACTCTTTTGATGATTAAAATATCTAAATTCATTCCTTTGCTTCTCAGCACTGATGGAGAACCAGAGCAGTGTTTGCTTCTCTTTGCCTCTGTGCCGAGCAAGGCTGACTGCGGAGAGCTGGGCTTCCCTGTGCCTCAGGGACTGCCCTTGCAGCAAAACTCTTATTAAACTTCAGGGGGTTAAATAGTAGCTGAGGTATTTTGCTTGCTTTAGTTTCCGAAGAAATGGCTGTTACAGAAATATTGTTGATAATAAAGTGGTTGAATCTTAGGCTGTGCTGTAATGAAGTTGGCAGTAGTCTGTGTTCTATGAAAAATACTGGAAAACCAAACCAGCCTCCTCTGAAGGAAATAAGATGATGGTAGACAACGCTCAGTGTAAGAAGGGTGAAAATGAAGTCCTTGAAACAAATTGCCAAAGCTCAGATTTTCAAAATAGATTCTCTAGTTTTATGAATATTCTGCAGTCACATGAATATTTTGTGATTTGGTGAGGTTGATAATGGATGGGTTTTCACAGCTGAAATGTATCTCTGCAGAAACCTTTGCTTTATGATTGCTGCTTAAAGAAGTATTAAGAGGAGATAAGATTGCATATGTTGGGGTAGGGAGAGATAGGATAGTTAGTGAAGTAAAAAATATTTATGAAAGCATTTAAATGCAATTTTTTTTTTTTTAAGCTATTGATTGTTCTTTCAGTAACAAGCCTTACCAATTGTTGTCTTGCATTTCAGAATGGAAACGACAGAAAATGGAAAAGCAGGCCGGCAGTGAGGATTAATTCTGTTTCTCAGGACAAAACTTGGCCAAATAGCAAAAATATTTAATGCTGGAATTGCTCTTGGTACTGTTTCAATACAATTGTATAGCTCTGGTTTGATTGGTTTTTACATTTTTCTAGTCCTATTTTTGCTATGAAGTTTGAAATCTGCATATCACGTTAAACGAGCTGTGTGCAAATTGGAGATGTCCTGGAGTGTTTTCCAGTTGAGTTTTAGGATGAAGAAAACCTCTGCTGCCATGGAGTAAATCAAGTAATCAAAAATGTTAGTCAGCTTTAAAGTCCTTGCCCAGAAGCATTGGATACTATTTCAAAATCAGTGATGACTGTCTAAAAAGAAAAAAAAAATTCAAGTAATTTATAATAAGCTGATAACATTGTTAATTTTGGTTCATGAATACTTTTTATTTATATGAGGATTCCTCAGGAGTTCAGAATTATGGAAAAGACTGCACACTGAGTACCCAGACACTGAGCTGAGAGAGTGCCAGTCTTGGGTTTTCATCTGAGGGGTGGGAGGGTGAAGGGTTTTACAGGTAAAAATTGTTGGTTTAAGGACTTTTAAAAAATGGAATGTAAATGGTCTTTAGAAAGCAAAGCCTTTCAGGTTGTTGTGTTGGAGTTAAGGCTTTGTAAGCAGAAGTACAATAAAATTTTTTGCTAATAATTATTTTTTGATGAAGTGTGTTCTGTAAGGTACTTGTTATATGTCTGAGACACTGAATAGGAATGGCTGTGAAATGATAAAAGTAGGTAATCTGTCCTCAGTTTCTTTGAGTAGAGCCTCTTCTAGTGGGGAGTAGAATTCTCAACTGGGAAAACTCAGCCAGCGTCTGTGATCTGATCCCTTGTAAGATTTTGGGTTGTCTTCCACATGGGCTAAGGAAAGATGAATTATTGAGCTTTCCAAGTGTGTCGGCCTTCCTCTGATCTGCATCTGGCTTCTGTAAGCAACTGAAGGGCTCACAGATTGGATATCTTGCAGTTGATTGAGACACATCTTGGAGATTTTCTAGAAGTAAATCAATATATTCATATTCACCTGCAACTTTAAATACCACAGTTCCTGATGTATAGATCTGAACACAAATATTCTTCACTTAACATTTGTGACTGAATCCTTTTTTCAGCTGTGCTAAAGTACCGTGAATAATTTCAAGGTGATTATTCAGCCACTCTGATGCAGGTGTGTTTTCTGTTAAATGATTTTAGAACTGTTTTTACAGAGTGATTAAATAGTACTTGCATGGTAATATTTTCTATCATATTGTGAAATATTTCTAGCTTTTACAGAAGCAATTTGTAACTCTTGGAGATCCTAGTCTGAAGACTTCTATTGCTTTTATTTGTATTATTTCATTGAAAACAGAATGTCTTGCATCACCACATCTCTTGATACCCTATCTGAAATGTTCTGATGGAGAAAACTGCCACAAAATTATTGCTTCTCATAAGTCTCTGGGTTGTCTTAATGAGATTTTACTGCACATCACTCTGGATGTTTCTCTTGTTTACTAGAGGGGTTTTTAAGGCAGGGAGCTGGGGAGCGTGTAAATGTCAGCTCTGCAATTTGCTAGGCTGGAGAGTTAGAGCTGAAAAGCTCATTCTGTGCCTTGGGAATTGTGTTACATCTCCTCATGTGCCATTAATATTCAGCTGCACTCCTTGAAAATATGCACAGGCATTAAATACTTTATTAGCAGAAGAGAAATTTAATAGCACCTGCTATTAAAATACATATTTGTTTAGCTTGTTTACTAACTGTGTTCTCCACTTTTGGAGCATCTGCCAGGTCAGTCTGTTTGGTGATGAAATGGGCTGGGCCTGGTGACTGGGGGTCTGTATTTTAAGTACTTGGAGAGTCTTACAGGGATACGAGACTGCAAGGGCTGGTCTTTGCAGTTCTGGAAAGGGCATTCCATACTTCTCTGCTGCCCTGCACAGTGGCACTGGTGCTGCTTTGCTCCTGTTTCACACTCTGCTTTCAGCTTCAGGGAAGGTTTTGTCAGCTCTAAGAAGAGTTTGCAGATTAAAATTGGGATTTACAGATTAAGTAGTTTAATCTGTAATTATGTAATTGCAAATGCAGTTCATAATTAAGTTATGAATTGCATTTTGCTTATGATAATCTGGTAAACTGGAAGGATTTCAAAATGTTTGAAAAGTCCTTAGAAATTCTTTTGCAGAATTTTAGGAATTCTCTGTGGTCCTTGAACTGTCCCAGGTAGAAGCAGACAAGAGACAGTTTTACTGTAAAGAAGGCAAGCCTGGAACTTTAAAATGTATCTTTAAAGGTACATTGCACCAAATTACAGGAAGAGTTCAGTAGCTACCATTGCCTTTAGAAATGCTACATAGGATGCATTTACAGAAACACTAAAAAAAGTTTTGAAAGATTGAAAGGACAGAGACAATGTCAGGCATTTTTTGAAAACTCTAAAATTCCAAGCTAGCCTAGAGGCTCTATGGTTGTAGCACCTCTGAATTTCAATGGAAACATCATGTTTTGTAGTGGCCCTTCTGTGGCAGTTCTGCCTCTTCTATGTAAAATGTGTATTTATGAATCAGGCAGACACAATGAAGTGAGATTTGCTCAGCACTGACTGTGACCCCTCATCAGCTTGATGTGTATTTTCTTGTTCTTACTTTCATGGGGTTGTAATTCTACGCCTTCATCAGGAGATCCCTTTGCCTCCTTCACTTGGGTTCTGCTTTTGCCACTGTCTCTTTGTCAGGTGTAGGCCAAATATGTTCTATTCTAAATTGAAACATGGTAAAAATCACTAACTGCCTACTTATGTTTTTTCTATTAAGGGTAGCACCTTGTAATGCAATTTGTCTTTTTGTGGATTTGATCTTAATACCATTTAAAAGTTTTTAAAATTGAAGCCTCTGGATGTTGCCCTGGTTGTGCTGGGTGGTCGGAGCCTCTCAATAGTGGGGAGGGAGTTGGTATCTTGGTGGCTGGAAAGGTGGTGTGATGTGAGGGATTGGCCTGGGACACTGCTTGTGGGAGGGAAGTGGTCCTGAAGGTGGGATCCATAATGGAGGTGAAGGTGAAGCCCTGCACTCGTGTACAGGGGCTTTGCGAGGTCTCAGGGCATCCAGTTCCACATCAGCATGGCTTAGCTGGGAGTTCGTCTGAAACGACACAGGCTCTGGTCCAGGCATCCTCCTGGGACACCTGCAAAGCCAGCAGCCCACTATTGCCAGCACCACGCCGGCAGTGGCACAAACACCGCTCAGTAAGGCACGTGGGCTCCTCGTTGTGGAGTCGTTCTTGGCTTGGGGTGTTGGCCCAGTGCTGCTGCAAGGCCTGGGGAAGGGCTTTGTGCTGGCAGGGCAGTGCTCACTGTAGGAAATGCTGAAAGTCACATCGATTCTGTACTCTGGCAGCATGGCCTGGACAAAGCATGGGCTCACAGACCCAGCTGGCACTTGCAGTTTCTCCAGGGCCTGCTGCATTTCATCTTTCCCGCACCAGCTGGAAGATCTGTTGGCACTTGCACACAGCGAGCTGTTGTACCAGGAGATGACTGTGGAGCCGGGCTGCAGAGCTGCCAGTGCGATGTCTTTGGGGCTGCTGGAGTTCAGGAAGAGGGAAAGCTTCTCCAGGAACAGACCCACCCTTTTCCTCTCCCTCAGGAAAGAGGAGTAGCTGTTCTTGGTCCGCATGGTGAAAAGGTGGCACGGTACCTCGGGGGGCTTCAGGAGCTCGATGGTGAAGGATTCCCAGGCTGTCAGACCTCCGGAGTCCGTGGCAGACAGCACAAATTCCTGAGGGGAATACTGGAAGTCGATCTCCAGGGGATAGCCGTGCATGGCCTGCTGGGAGGTGTCAAACTGCAGCCAGCTCTCCGATCCCGACGGAGAGCCGTCAGCTGGGAGGATTTGTAGAGATAACTGAGTGGAGTTGCCATCTTCCTCATCATAAAATGTGTTGGCAGGTAAAGGGAAAAAGAACAGGCATCCGATGGTTGCTGTTAGGAATTTAATGGAATGAACAAGCTTTGGGGAAGTGTTTGCTTGCCCTTTAGAGAGGAGGGAGAAAAGGGAGGGAAAGAATTAGGAAAAAATTGCTATCTCTTGCTGGATGATGGCAAAGAAAACTTGTCAGCCTCAGGACTGTGGAGTGTGCTGAAACTGAAACTTATAACAGTAAAGTCTTGTCCTTGATCACATCTTAACCTCATTTGTTAAGCATTTAGGTATCTGTTTATTTAAAGAGCTGTAAATATCCTCAACAATATTTTGTCTAGTCCAAAATATTATTCAGGTCTTGTATAGTCCCTTCCCAAACAATAATATCTCATTCTAGTAAATTTTACACAGAAATACCACAACATGGTATTGTTTCATCTTCTATTTCCAGCATTAATCATGGATGTTTTTGTTTGGGGATTTTATGAGAGTATGGGTGCCTGGGATGGGATTGCTGTGAGTGCTGCATGTCTGCCTGGTTTGAAGAGTTCCAGAGAATTTGGGAGTGGACACCAGGTAAGCTGGAGGATGATAAAGTGTGGGGACAAATCTGAAAGGAAATTTCCTCTCTGTCACTGTCAGGTGAAGTTTGCTACCAGGCTCAAGGAGTGAAGAATCACAACACAGAGTTCCTGCAGCTTGTGGCAAAAATGGTCCTTTCTTCTTGCCATTTCTGGATCATGTGTATTTGTGCTTTCTACACTTATGATAAGGACTAGTAAAATCATGCCATCTCCTTACATATTACCTAATGTAAATATTAGAGAGGGATTAATTCAGGACACAAATATTTAGGTCATAAATAGTCTGAGGACTGCATGGGTTCTAATACAGGAAACCAGAGACACCTTGCAGGGTGGATGAAAAGGTTAATGGCAGCTGTGTTCAGAAGCAGGAACAGAAAAGTAAACTTGTTTTTACCTTGAGTTACAGTCTGCAGCTCTTGTGAAGCAGAACATGGAGGAAGAGTTCCTGCACTTTCCACAAACTGTAGTCTTTCAGATGAGGGAAACAGCCGGCTGCTTGGATCCAGGTGTGATGGCAGCAGTGTCTCACCCACCTCTGTGAAAGTGAGATCATTACAGTTCAAGGTGAAAGGTCATTTAGATCTATGTGAAAGGAATCTTATGTAAATAATGTGTCACAGTGTTGGGAATACAGTTTAAAAGCTTTTATGGCATGTGATTGAAGACCTTTGCCAGTTTCTGCCAGCACAGGAAGGACCATGGGAAGCATGCTGGGGTTCAACCTCCCCTTTAAAAAAGGAGAGAATGCAAGTGGCTTCTATCTCTGGAGAAGAAATTTTTTTTTTTTTTTTTTTTTTTATATTTTTACATGGCCTGTGCTTGCCAGAGCGCTAATAACAGTATTGTGTTAGGGCTCTATTGCCCATCTGCGGGATTTGACAGATCATAGAATCAAAGAATGGCCTGAGTTGAAAAGGACCTTAAAGTTCATCCAGTGCCAACCCCCTGCCATGGGCAGGGACACCTTACACTATCCCAGCTTGCTCCAAGCTCTGTCCAACCTGGCCTTGGACACTTCCAGGGATAGGGCAGCCACAGCTTCTCTGGGCAACCTGTGCCAGGGCCTCCCCACCCTCCCAGGGAACCATTTCTTCCCGATATCCAATCTAAACCTGCTCTCTGTCAGTTTGAAGCCATTCCCCTTTTTCCTGTCACACCCCACATGCTCTTGTAAAATAGTCTCTCTCCAAATGATGCTTGCTGGGACACCTGATTGCAAAGCTAAAGTTTTAGGCTTTGGGTACACACTTAATGTAGGTCTAATAAAGTTTTACAAATAAGATGGCTCTGAGGGGCGTTAACAAGGCTTGGAATTCTGCACTTCGTAACTGTTTAAAATCTCCCATGTGTACACTTTTACAGATTTAATGTAAGGTGATTCAGGCATAATGCCATGAATTTACCCAACTGGCACTACAAACAAACAATCTCTGTTGTCTTAACTTAAGCCTGAGTCACAGATTCACGCAGTTGAAAGAGAAGGCAGACTAAAAAGTGTGTCTGGCCTAATTCTTTACTCCACAAGATACTCAACTACTTCTCTGTCATTTTCGATAAATATTTATTCTTCAGTTCTTAAAAACCCTCCACAACGTTCCCCAAGCATCTTTTCTGATGTTTTATCATCCTTACTGTGAGAAAGTTTATCTAATGTCCAACTTAAATCATCTTAACTGCACTTGAAGGTCATTAGTGCTGTGTTAGTTCCCAGGAGATTCTGAGAATGCTTCTTTTATCTTTTAAGCAAAATATTATATAAAGCTATGTATTTTCTCAGTCTTCTAGATTAATGGTTTCAGTTTGACATGTTCTTGAGACCTCTGGCCATCCTTGTGTTCCTTTGGAGCTTTTTTAAGGGTCCACATCTTTCCTTAGATAGGATGGCCAAAGCTGGGCCTGGTCATTCAGCTGAGCTGTTATCTGCTCCCAGCTGAGCAAAAAAATTGCATTCCCTTATTGGGAAGACTGCTGCTGGCACCTCCCTAGTGCAGGGAAGTTGTGCTTTTGCACAAGAAACTGTGTTGAACAATTCTGGCAGGACTCAGGGCAGGAGAGAGGATAAAAGGAAAGTCAAATCTTAAACGTACCCGGTATGCTGCTGGGCAGGTGAGAAGTGGCATTAAATAAAGTCACCAGAGGTGCTTCTACAGCATCTGGCTTGATGCCTGAGATGATGTGTGCCTCCAAGGTAGGCTCGGTGACATTTGGCAAAATTCCACTTGTTCCCAGATCTTTGTCTGAAAGTGATTCCTTTGTGCCACTGGATAAAATCCTTGCAGGTTGTGGCTCTGTTCTGAGCATGCTGCTGCTGCAAGAAGGAGGAAATGTATTTGTTGGTCTGGATAACCTGGACTTGTGAAAGGCAGAAAAGTCTGGCACAGTAAGAACTGGAGCAGTGTCAGGGTGGGACAGAGTGATCAGACTTGGTCCAGGAGGTGCTTCAGCTTTACCAGGGACAGTGCTGGTTAATGTGTGAGGAAAGCTGGCTGAGGCTTCGGGACTAAAAAACAATTTGGAGTAGAGGGTCTGTGCTTCTCTCTGGGCTACAGAAGAAGCTGTGCTTTTCCCTCCAGCAGATGAAAAACCACTGGGCTGTGGGATAGTTGTAGAAGGTTTAGATTGAGGTTCACAGCCATTAGTGAAGACTTGGCTCAGACTGCTTCTTGCTGTGACAGCTGGGAATGTGTCATCGATGGGAGATGTGAAGCCAGACCAAGCTGTGGCCCTTACTGAAGCTTTTTGGAATAGTGAAGGGAGTGCTTCTGGAGAGAGGGATGCACCAGAAAGCTTTTCAAGTTCTGGAAAGTGGCTTTTTGCCTCATTGATGTAATCTGGCACTTCTGATACTGACATTTCTCCTGGCAAAGATGGATGTAATTCTGTCTTGGGAGAAAATGCCATTGCTGAGCTGTGAGGCCATTCCTGAAGAGTGTTTCTCACCCATGGCCTGGAAAGCTGCTCTGTGCCTGAAGTGATGTCCTGTAGGAGATGGTATGTGGATATCTCTGATTTGCTGGAAAGGAAATGTGAGTGTGTCTCAGGCACGTGAGGCTCTGGCTGCTCTGACAGCAAGAATGTACCAGAAGGTCTAGCAGGCAGCACTTCCAGTTCAGAGAAGAGAAGCCTGGTTTCAGTTATCAGGGAAGGTGACAGATCTGGGCAATGAGAGTCTGCAAACATAATGGGTACTGAGGGGTTAGTTGGCATGTCCTGTGCTGAGTCCATTTCTAAGGTGACCAAGCTTTCTTGACTTGCAAGGTGGATATTATTCTGCATCTTGTAACTTGCTATGGTTCTACTTTCTGCACAGAAAGTTGATGAGCTCTGAGTAGGTGACAGCACAAGTGGTGTGAGTAACTGGCTTGGCACAGTAAAGAACAAGGGCCTGGAAGCCTCTCCTGCAGCTGGTCTCTGGGTAATTCTAGTTGGTTTTAATGCAGGTGTTGGTGTGATCATTAATTGCCTGCGGTGTAGTCTTGGAGACTTTCTTTCATAATCCCCTCTCCTGAGTACTCTCCAGCCTGCAATTTCATACCCTAGAAGCTGTGAGAGGTGATGTGAGTTCACATTGTGCCGCAGGACTTGGATGAATTCACGGAGCAGGGCAAAGCCTCCGCACGTGACCGGCCAGGAGAGCCCCACGTAGTGGTTGGTGGTGAGGTCGATGTGCCCGGTGTCCTCAGCTAGAATGTGTGAGGCCCTTGCTGCTGGGCCTGGGTGCTGCAGCAGGGTCAGCAGGGAGCTGTCCAGGTGCAGGTACTCAGCCATCCTGCACACCATGGACAGGCGCTCCCGGACGTCCAGAGTTTCCGCTCCAGCAGAGAGAATGATTTCAGCAGAAGTGATGGGAGCTTCCTTCCCACACCTGACATGGAAAGTCCAGAATTAAAGTGGATAAGAATAATTCTTTTTACCCCTCCCAGTTTTTGTGAAGATCCCTGTTTGAATTCAGTAGATCATTGTTCAAAATTTTACCTCTTAATCCAAAACTTCCTTCTCCATGAATATATGAATGTTTCCCATTCCACTAACTTCACTGATCACTAAGTTTGTTCCCACTGCTTGTGCAGAACACAGCGGCGTGGTCTGAATTTCCCAAACGCTGTCCTCATTATGGAAGTAATTTACTTCAGAGATATTCCCAGTCCATTAGACATCAAATGTAGGTACTGACACTGAGAAAGTACCACCAGTGGTAACAAACAGTGTCTTATGGAGGCAATTTGGAGGCTCACTGGGAGCCTGCCTCTCTCCCTGCTCACAGAAGAGTTAGGAACTGGAACACGGAGGCTGGATGCCATCTGTACAATGGAGAGTCAGTGTCCCTGTGCCCATGTCTGCTGTGCACTGTAGCTCTGGGACAACAAAGCCTCCAGCTTTTATATTCAGCATGTGCTTGTTCAATATTTTGTGGGGTTTTGTTCTAGTTTTGGTTCCCTGATGTCACATTTCCACAGCAGGAAAAACCCGCCCTGTGTCAATTAGGGAGCACCCATCTCTTTTTTTTTTTTAAATAATTTTTCCCTCCCCTCACTGATTAGAGCAGAAGCCACGGAGGCCAGCAGTACTCACTGGTAGCTGTTTGGCATGCGGTTCAAATTCTGCGTTTCCAAGGATAAACTGCTGTCCTGCACATGGATGGTGAAGTTTCCAGCAGCCCTCAGTGTTTCCTGGGCAGGCACCCCTCCAGAGGCAGCAATGTTGAACAGGTACACTCCTCCCTCCCCTGCCATCGGCAGCCCTTGAAACGTGTTTGTTTTGGGGTTGAATTCCAGCCATTTTGGCAAATCTGCACCACTGGCTAAAGTGACCTGCTCCGTAAGAGGATGGCAGAGGAACAGAATTAGTGATAGGAAATGCTTTTACTACTCCAGTTTTACATACTCTAAGCTCTAGCTGGATAAAAGTTCAGAAACAGTCACAACTGATCCATTTGGAAATCTTAGTAACCACGGTGCCTTGGTTTTTTATGTAGTGCTTGTCTTGGGTGTTTTTTAGCATAGTGGCAACAGTTAACTGTCCATTTCCAAGACCCTGCATTCTTTAGACTGCAGGTAGACAAAACACATGTGTCTGTAGGTTGTTTACTTGCTCAGTAGGGAAGTGCTGCACCAGTAGTGAATGCTGGTGAGATTTTTGCCATCAGTTCTACCTGTTTCTAATACATTTGAGGCACTTTCTAGAAGGAGATGAATTCATTTTAAACATAAAGCAAATGTCTTTGCTGCAGGATTGTACCAGGAAATGTATTGAATAGTGTTACCTTGTACTGAGTTACTGTTCCCTGAAAGGCAAATGCTGGCACTGTATAATAGAATATTTTTCCCATGAGGACAGTTGCATGTGGGATTATTCCTTGCAGGCTCTTTGTTTCTTCCCATCTGTTGTTCAATCCCTTGGCAACCTCAGCAGGAGAGCTCACACAGACAGACAGCAGCGCAAAGAGAAGAGGGAGCAGGGGCAAGACTCTCAGCCCTGGGAGCACAGGGGTCCCCGAGGCAGGAGAGCTGTGCTGGATGTGCCCTGGGTACCTGCAGGCATCATCCATCTCATCCAGTGCCGCTGGCAGCTGGGTGCTGCTACTGGAGCTGTAGGGGAAAGAGAAAACCCAAACCTGTGGGCATGTGCTCCTCAGATCAGCCAGCCCCATCTCCCAGCGAAGCAGAACGCTGGCAAATGTCTGAGGCTTCTCACTGCATTGGTTACAGCCCTGCTGGTCTCTTTGGGCCACGGTGACATTTGGGGAGGGCTCTGGGCTTTAAGAAGCCTCGGTACTCACCATCACTGCTCTGTTCAGCCAAAGGATTTCCACGGGGAAACAAAGCTGGTTCATCATGCTTTTTAACCCAGTTGCCTTCAGTCTTGCTGTTGCTCCCGTCTCTGTTTCTGTTGTGATAAAAGCCCACTCAGAAGTGAAATGCTACACTGGGGCCTCATCAGGGGGGCCTCCAACATAGGGCAGAGCCAGGTGAACAGTGCAGTAACCTGACCCGCCAGGATTTGTGGTGTAGTGGTGACAAAAGGAAAGGTGAGTATGGCAAATGGCACTGATCACGGGGACAAAGGCAGGCTGAGACTCACTATCCTTCGTAGCATCGAGGGCTGGAATTCGATTTGCTATGTTTGATGCTGCTTCTACAAGAGAGGATAAGAGAACAGTAAAAAGGGCTCTCATAAACCTGTGAGTGGCTTCCAGCTTTTAGATGAGCAGTGCATACAACATGCTTGGTCCATCCTGCTAAGGACAGCTTTGTTTAAAAGCACGCAAGAAGAAAAGAACATTTACTAGCTCAAAAGATAGAACTGAGAAAGCATGGATGATGTTTTGGAGCCAGATGACTGCAGCAGCAGGGCAGGGAGTGCTCCTTTCTTGGTACAGCTCTGACAGCAAGATGGCTTGAAAACCACAGCCTGCTTTGCTTTGGCCCTACAACCCCAGTGGCCATTTATCAAGGAATCAGGTTTTGCTCTGCTGGCTTTTAACAAGTATTTTCTTGCTTCTGTTTGTGGAGGTGTTTGCAGTAGTTGCCAAGCTTTCTGTCGTGCTCTGTTGTGCAGATCCCTTCCATTTTAGCTACGAGGCGAGCGTGCTTTGGATAGAGCAAGAAGTGGTGATGCAAATCTTACATAAAGACAAAAATTGTGTGGTATCTACCAGAAGACAATGGCTTGCTAGTGCCTGCAGTGTGTTCCTATACTCTGGGAAAAACAGAAACCCTACTGATAGGTGTGCAGTGCTTGATGTCTGCTTTTGGCCAGAGATGAACATTTATCCAGCAAACTTTGTTTCCCTTGTAACCAAGATTGGCTCTGAAGAAATCAAAAGTTTGTGCTTCTTTGATTATGCTCAGCTGTGCTGAGAAACAAGTTACTACATTCACCTCTCCATTTTTCACTGTCAACATCTCCTGTGTTCCTTTCTCCTGCAATCCCTGGAAACAATGACAAGTCCTCATTCACCCCTTATGAAAAGAGGGAATAGGTGGTGGGGCAGAAATTCAAGTTGCAGATAAGGACTTTTACTTAGGGAGTATCATTCTTATGCAAGGGAATGGGTGCTTGACAGCTGATTAATACCTCCTAATGAATTTGCCTCCTGAGAGCTGAGTAAATATTGCCATGTAACCATGCATGAATCATCAGCATGCTCTGAAATGATGGGAATACTCCGAGATGCCTTGGTTGCTGTGAGCTTACAGGATTCCAAACCACCCCTGGAAGGGCAACATCTGCCCAGTGCAGGAATCCAAAGCCTATGGACACACCTGTGCTTCAGGTGGGGAGGTGCCAGTGAGTGTTCCACCTATTTGGGTCCTGTCCCTTCTTAGCAACATTTGTCCCCCTGGCTTTGACAGCAGCAGACATCATGTATTTACTCTGTAGTGTCACGTGAGGCAGAATATTTTCACAATGTTTGCTGTCATAGTGTTCTGGATATAAACTTACTGAAACCTCCCATGAATGTACAACGGCTTAAAATAATTAGATTTTTAAAATTTCTCTGGAGCCTCCCTGTAATCCTCACTGTTGTATAATTACTGAGCTCATAATGAATTGTTCTTGCTAAATTGCAACAGAGGCATGTGGCATTCTGTTGGGTGAATGCCTTTTGATAAAAACAAAAATGAGAGTGGGAGAGACACTTCATACAAGAGCGCGTAGTAACAGGACAAGGGGGAATGGCTTCAAGCTGCAAGAGGGTGGGTTTAGATTGGATATCAGGAATAAATTGTTCCCTGTGAGGGTGGGGAGGCCCTGGCACAGGTTGCCCAGAGAAGCTGTGGCTGCCTCAGCCCTGGCAGTGTCCAAGGCCAGGTCGGATGGGGCTCTGAGCAAGCTGCAATAGTGGAAGGTGTCCCTGCCTATGGCACAGGGGTTGGAACTGGATAAACTTTAAGGTCCCTTCCAACCCAGGCCATTTTATGGTTCTCTGAAACTATCTCAAATGTCACTCTCTGTCTAAATGCAGGGAAACTTGGGAACAAATGTAGCTAATCCAGAAACAAGGACCACTGGCTTGAGGTATTTACTTCTCACACAGAACCAAGAAATATCAAAAGTTTTATGGAATAACTTCATTCTCATGTGATTTCATGGCCAGAGTGCAGAGATAAAGGTGGGCAACTGTAATCCAAAGCTCACATGAATCAAACAGAATCTTTTTGGGGCACCTGTAAGTACTTGTAAAGACAAAAATAACTTACTTATTTTGCTCCACTTTTACCTTTAGACAATTTTTCCAACGAGTGTGTGCAACATTTACACAAATGCGATTCTGACACTGGGAAAAAAAACACCCCTTAATCCTTATCTGAAACACCAAAGGCCACACTGAAGGATACACTATCTTCTGTTTTCTTTTTGGGTGATCTTGTAAAATGGAAATTGTGACTGTCTTGTTTCCCTGTGCTGCCCTTGCCTAAGGCACTCTCTTGTCACTCCTTCTTAGAGGAAATGGGGAACAAATGTCCAATACTCCCCTGTCCATGTTTAGCAAGCCTGCTTGGCAGGGTTTAGGGTCTCCTGCAACATCCCAAATAGCCTAGAATGGCTCAGCTTTACAGCCTAGAACACAAAGGTAATGTTTTTTTAATGAGGTTGTTTTTTGTATCTATTAAATCCCCAGCACCTGGAATGAAGGGATTGCTTGGCAATTTTAGCTTCCTTTCAAGTCTCTGATATTCCAGCCCTCTTCTCTGCTGCAAAGGAAACCTAGGTCTTTTCCCAGTAGCCCCAGAAAACTCAGCAAGTAGAAGGTGACTTCAGAACAGTATTTTGGTGGTCTGATTCATTATTTTCGCAATGTCTGAAGCTGGCAGTGCTGGCAGCCCTGGCATCCATGCATTGGTAACTTGCCAGGCAGTTTCAGAGCCATTTGTGTGGACATAACAGGAAGCCTGGTAGTAGCACATAGTAGCACATTTTCTGTGAATTGTCCAGTATGAGTTTTCCACCTTTGACTTCCATTAAATTCTAGGAAAAGCCTCCTGTGTTGGAGTTGCCTAGAAACCTGTGGAGATATGCCTGCAAATTGGCTGTTGGTGCATTGAGTCTCATGCAAAATGTGGGGGATGTTTTTGCTTGGACTGTTGCAATTAACACGTTGACTGTTTCTGGAAGGCAGAATACTGGAAACTGGGTGTTGGGAAAGGCAGAAATTAATGTGGTGGAAGAAAGGAGCCTGTATGTTACAACCTGTGTGTCACAACCATGTCACTCCTGTGTTGCCAAATGCGAATAAATCAGAAAGTCAAAGTTTTGGTATCTGGGATAAGCATCAGAAAAAGGGTTGGGTTTCTTTTCATGCCGTTTCTTCAAAATAATGATGCACCCCCTCCCCACCCCCATTTTTATTAATTTTAATCATGCTGGTGTTTTATCTTTAAGCAGCTGCCTCAGGTTTTATTTCTTTTTCTCTTATTTTAAACCAAATGGGAGAAAGAGTGGAAAGGACAAAGGAACAACATCTGAGGGAAACCTTGTCTTTACTTGCTTCTACTTCTCATTCTGTTTAGCACTGGGAAAGTATTTTCACTTCCCACCCCACTTCCCTCCCAAACCCTTATGTTTCCTCTGAGAAATTGTCTACGTGGGAAAGTTTAAACATGAAAGTCAAGGGATGATTTTACACCAAGGTTAAATTTTAACTACCCATGTGAACACTGTTGTTTTGCTACAAGCATTTTTCCCCAAATTATGGTTTTCTTTTCCAGTTTAAAGCTCAGTTTACGACATTGCAAACTGATTAAACTGAGCTGGAAAAGGTTGTACTAAAAGGACTCAGGCACTTACAGAGTTACAGCTACATATGTAGCAGATAAAGCTTTCCTGCTCAGACAAGCCCTCACTATTTCATCCTAGCTGTTGGTTGGGTTTTTTTTCCTAGGGAGAGCTAAAAAGTGAGAAGAATTAATTTATTTCAATGATTTCACTTTCTAAAGCACCATCTTTTTGTCTTCCATTTCAGCTTCTTTGAAAATGAGGAAAACGGGTCAAATTCAAAATGTCTTCTCTTTTTTTTTTTTTTTTTTTGATGAAAGTTCATATTCTCATAAACTTTGAAGTAATATTAAATATTGGCCTTTTCAAAGTTATTAGTTATTCAATAGTTCCTCTAAAGGAAAGATCACTAGGTTGGCCTGAATAAAGATGCTCTGTTGTAGAAAGGTTTTGTTTGTGCTCTGTGGGAAGGGAGACAGGAGAAGGTGCTAGAGCTGCTAACAAAGCAGGACTTTTGCCTTCACACCTGTCAAATTCATTGGGAGACCTGCAAACCTTTAAAACCTCATTAAAACTGTGTCTTTCTCCAGCTGTTAATACCAACATGGGCTGTCACTTCAAAAGGGATTTTAGAAATCCTATCAGCTGATACCACTCGGAGCTGTCCTGCATGGCAAAAAGAGCTATTGGCTGAAGTCTTCTGGCAAAGTCTTCGTTGTTGTTTTAATTTTTTTTCTTTCTGCCCTTTTTCTGGTCAGATGGAGGAGTCTGAGCAGAGCTGAGGTTTGCACAAACCCCAGGGCAGAAGGGAGGCTCGTGTGCCAAGTTCCAGCCTTGTGTGATTTTTCAGAAGGGGGTGGGATATGTACCAAGCAAGGTTTATAAGGGCTGGGCTGACAGGCCTGCTGCTGCTCCTGGGCCCAGCTTTTGCATTCAGCTGGCATTGCTGCCTTCCCACAGCAGGCTCTCAAACCAGTTGCTGTAATAACCCTAAAATGGTGTGTGTTTCACTCAGTGGTCTCAGTTCCGCCTCGCTCTTAGCTGATGTGACAGTTTGGGACAGAGCTCCCTTCCCCTGGCACCAGCCCCAAATTTGGCTCACAGCTCTCTGCTAAACCCAGAGCTGTCCCTCCCCTAACACAGATGCTGCTGCCATTGCTCTGTCTTTGGATGAGATGGTTTCTGTCTTCTCTGCTGGAAAGAACAGAGAGAAAAAAAATCACACTTCCACATGATCAGCTGTGGATCTTCTCATAAGGAGAGTGAACTCAGTCATGCCTGGAAGTGATGGGGAAGCTGCAGAGGAGATGGCAGTGTTGCCCAGAGGGTGAGAGGCTGGCTGGGTCCGGGGTGCGCAGAGCACCTCCTTCCCCCTTAGGCACTTCCAGAGGTGCTGAAAACCGGGCAATTGGGCTGCTCTCCCTCCTTCATCTCTGCTTGGTTTATAAAGCCAGTCCTAAAGCTCTCTCCAAAAAGCACATAACAGCTGAACCCCCGTGCCTTTCTGTGTGGCAGAAGCCGAGAGGCTGCTGACTGATGGGGGAAAGGAAGGAAATTTACAGCCAGAACCCTCTCATCAATTTCTCCTCCCAGATGTTTTTCTTTCGGTGTTTGTTTTACTTTGGCAATTGACTAAACAAATTGCTGTCGGAGTGGTGCAGCTGATGAAGTCTGGTTTCCTTCAGGTTTTTCTGCAGTCCTCTTTCTTCTGACTTAATGATCTCAGCTTCATCCTCTGCCATATTTTCCACGGGGAAGGGGAGCCAGGAGCTGAGCAGAGCTGCTTTTGGCTTTTCCTTCCCTCAAGTGGGGACATGGTTTTGAATTTCTGTCCTTTAGCCAACCTTTAATTCTCAAAAAAATCTTGAAATAACATAATTTTCAAGGCATCCATAAGATGCCTCCTCCCCAAATGCTCTAAACTGGCTAATAACAGGATCAGGCATTTCTGGCTGGGGAGAGGACTGGGTTCTTGGAGGGGACAGGCTGCAATTGCACAAGCTTTGTTTCCTCACGGCACCGAGGTGCAAGTCAGTCCCTGGAAGCTTGATTTGTAAAAAGGCCACTTGTTTTCTGCATCCCTTGGAGCTGTCTGGGCGAGCTGCTCCTGCTATTGCTAAAAGCACTTGAGCAGAATAAAAATCCGCATCCTCAGCAAAGCACTTGAGGCTGCGCTGCCTCAATTGCAAAGGAGAAACAAAAAGAGGGGAATAAAGCATGGTATAACTTTAGAATACAGGAGTTTCTATGACAGTTACAGTAAAAGCAGCGTTTATGTTCACTCTCAGCAATGTCTACAGCTTCCTTTTGAATGGGTTGCCCAGAGTTATGGGTGGGATTCAGTTTCTGCCTCTATTTTTCTTCAGTTTATGCCAATTGTCCTTTTGTAGGTGAAATTAAGTGTTGCCCAAAAAACCACAGCTCAGGCAAAGTATTGTCCTGTGTGTGAAAGCAACAATTGAGGCCTCTGCAGAGAGGCAGCTGTGACTCTGTTTTCATGTCTTTCAGGAATTATATGATTTATCAGTGATTAAGCCAGATCTTTGATAGGGGATTGAAAGTAATCCCTAAATATTTAATATGTGAGAATTAAAGACAACCAATTTGTCAGATTTTAGAGTGGGTTGAGACTTGCTCCAAGGCCCTGGTAAGTATGTGCATGACTCATGTTGAGGTGCTCAAGGGTTTTTATGGAGGCTTATCGGTATAATACGGAGGAAAAAAAGAGGGATGGAAAGGCAGCTCTTGAGGTTGTGAGTGAGTTTAACAGAGGGAAAGTGAGTGAGCTATAAATTGTGTTGAACTTGGGGGATGGAGAAAACCAAACCCATTTAGTTTGTACGGATGCCACGTGCCTGAAATGAAATTATGCATGAAATAATGCAAAAAGCCTCAAGCTGAGCTTCATAGCTGCTCTTATAAAAGACAGCAGATGTTTTTGTGGGGCTTTCTTTTCACAGCCAGGTCTCAACAGCACGTTTAGGTGCTATAATAAGGCATTTGATAAACTAGCTAAGTTTTTAGGAAAAGTTCAAGCTCTTTTCTTGCAGTCCTTCAGAGCTTCTGGAAACTGAATTACTTATTTAAAGTCCTAGCTCTGGATCTAGGAGCCTTACTTCACTTATTTCTGCAAATATTAGTCTGGCTATTTGCTTTTTTTTTTCTTTCCAGGCTGTTGTGCCTGGATGCTTTTATTTGCATACATAATGTTTGTTCTTGCAACAGTCCCTGCTCTGAAAGTTGCCGGGGTAACAGCTTTGTCTGTTGTTTCCATTTGAAAAGAGAGCGAGAGTGGCACCTCGACCTCCTGGCTGGCTGCTGGACCGGGAGCCAGCAGAGCTGGGTTCCATCCTGCCCTGGCTGCTGGCATCTGCCTTTGCCTGAGGTGCCCTTGGCAGGAACCAGCAAAGCATTTCAGTGGTTTTATTTATTTATTTATTATTGATTTATTTGTTTGTGTGCCTGTTGTTGGGCAGCCACCCGGTCCCTGCCTAGCAACCTCTGGCATCCACAACAGTTACCTAAAGGACTTTCCCCACATTCAAGGGCTTTCCTCACACCTTGCTGTCCACCCCTGACCCTGACTCCCCTTGTCCACATCCCAGAGGGACTCCAAGCCTCCCTGCTTCCCCCAAATTCCTCTGTAGCTCCTGCCATTTGCCTCTTGGTGTCTCCATTTCCCTTCTGACCCCAGGTTTGCCCTGTTGGTTTCAGGACTGGTTGTAATTGTGGCTTTACGTCTGTGGATCTGTAATTGCCACCAGCCCGTTGGGCAAATGTTAACTTTTTTCAGGACCAGCTGCTTGGAGAAAGGACTCTCAGGATAGTTCTTCTGAAACTCACAGATGTTTTCTTTGTTTATTTTGTTTCTAGCTACTTTCCTATTTCTCAAATATGCCTGGACATGTCAAAACAGCGATGATCAGCTTGCGTTAAATAAATTAACTTAATACTGCTTGACATCATTATCTTTAGCTCATCCACTGAGAGCACCTAAAGAGAAGGATTGGCCTTGGTTTTGCTAGGATTTGCATTTTTTGTTGGTTTGTTTTTTGGGGTTTTGTTTGGTTGGTTTTTTGGTTTTTTTTTTTTTGGTTTTTTTTTGGTTGATTGTTTGTTGTTTTTTAAAGGAGAAATGTTTTAAGCTCACCCTGCAGACCAGTGGCAGAGCAGAACTGGGGCAGGTCTCCTGAGCTCCCTCTGATCCCACTCCTCGATGGATTAGCCCCTGCTCTGGCTTTGGATCTGAGAGAAGTTGGGGCTGTTCAGCCTGGAGAGAGAAGGTTGTGTGGAGATCTCACAGCCCATTCCAGTCTCTGAAGGGGCCCGCAAGGAAGGTGGAGAGGGACTCTGCATCAGCACCTGGAATGACAGGACAAGGAGCAATGGGTACAAATGGAAAGAGGGGGAATTTGGGCCAGATGTATGGAAGAAATTGTTCCCTGTGAGGGTGGGGAGGCCCTGGCACAGGCTGCCCAGAGAAGCTGTGGCTGCCCCATCCCTGGCACTGTCCAAGGCCAGGTTGGACGGGGCTCTGAGCAAGCTGGGATAGTGGAAGGTGTCCCTGCTCCTGGCAGGGGGGCTGGAACAAGATTATTTTTAAGGTCCCTTCCAACCCAGGCCATTTTTTGGTTCTAAGCCGAGTTCATGGGACCGGGCTACTGAAAAAAGCCATTTATCTCCCAGCTCCGTGTCTGTGTGTCTGCCAAGAGATAATTGGGGGGAAGAGAAGCCCAGCCCTCCTGATGCCCATTTGGTCCATGACTGACAGATTTATGATAGGCTGCAGCTTCCTCCATTTGTCCAGCAGCGAGTGGCAGGGCCGGGCGATTGTGTGCCGGCCTTCCCAACGGAGAGTGCTTCCAGCTGGATCCAGGGCACAGGAAATGATCTAGCGAAAGCCTTTCGGTGACAATTAACAGAATTCCTGCCGATAACTTTTTTTTGTCCTCTCCCTCAGAACGTTTTTACAGCAAGCCCTAAGTGGCTGCAGAGCGGCATTGGAGGTGGGTGGTTACAAATATTGATGAGTGTGTCATGGACCAGATTTATTTCTGTTGGAAGTATGATTATTTTTTTAATCTACACCTCCTTAGTATTTTACTCGATGACCAGAGCAACATAAAAATTTATTTTTCTTCTGAGATGGTCAAACCCTAAAACCCAGCCCAGTTTGGCCTCAAGCAAGGAAGAGTTACTGTAAACTGCTTGTTTTGCCAGCAACAGTAAGGGGCTCGAGTCCTGGGGTCACCAAGGTGGTGTCAACTTGGGAGAATATGCTTAAAACCCCTCCAGTTTCTGTAATGCACTCCTGTGTGAGGCATCTCTCTTGAAAAGAGGGAAAAATAAATATTTTTTAGTGGTTGCATGGAATTACCTGTGTAAAAGAAAGGAGTTGGTGTTGGGTGTGCTCCCTCAGAAAGCTTTTAAGAGTTGCCTTAGATGCAATGTTGGAAACCAAATACCTTTCCTTAGAGCCTTGTGGTCTTCAGATCTGAGGGTTTGTTTTTCACCATGGGTGAAAAAACAGAACCTGAAATCCTTGGTATTAGTTGTTCTCCTAGAAAAGAAGGAGGAAAACAATTTTTTTTGAAGACTTGATACACATGGGGATTAACCAGCTCTGTTTTCAGTAGATAAATTACAGCTCAGGAAATTAAATTTAAAGTGAGATGGATATTTGTCCTTGGGAATTTGACACCTGTAAGCAAAAAAGCCTTTGTTTTGAGAGTTTAAGGTGCTGCTGTAGGCTTTGTGCTGGATTTATGCTTGAAGACTTCTTTTCTTTCTTATTGCACTGGAGTCTCCAAACTGGGGTTTACTAGAGAAGGGCAAAAGAGAGTGAAGCTGGTGTTTTAAGAGGGGTCAGGCTTTTCTGCTGGGTTGTTCATGTTGTCAGGGGCTCTTGCAATGAAGTGCCACGTGGGAAAATGGCCTTTCCTTGCCTGAACAGTGAGCAGAGCACAGGCAAACTGCTTTTATCTGCTGTGGAGCTGGTTTGAATACTGACAGCTCGGACCTTTTGATCTACCACAGCCTGGCTGCTGGTTTTGCCTGTGCAGGAGCAAGCCCAGGAGCAGAGAGTGGAGAAGGAAAACTGCAGTGGTCACAGAGGATGGAAAACAGGCAAGTGATGAGAGCATGGAAAATACAGTAAGAAAGTGTAGGAAAAATGGACAAAGTCTGGAAGAGGCAAACATTGCAGTGGTACAGGAGAGGCCACGTCCTCATCTGTACTTCTGTGACTTCTATCCACAGGCAGCTTGGGCTTCAGCTAGAAAAGTGTTTTCTTTGTAAGTATACAGAGATTTCGGTAATACCGGGGAGTAAAACACCTTGTAAGAGTAAGCTGGTTTCTGAGCTTCAGAAATCCTCTTGTAAGAATTCCCTTTGTGCTTTTACAAAAGTTCCTGTGCTCCCCTTTCCTTCCCCCACCTGTGTACAGGCAAGTGAAGAAGGGCTGGAGTCGTGCCCAAACTCTGGAGTTTGGTTGGCTGCATTTTTGGTTTTGAATGAAAGAGTCTGTATAAATCTATCTGTGTCTCCTTGATACGCATTAGTGTTGGCCCCACAACAGGCAGGGTGAGCACAGCAGCTCTGCCTCACCAGCACACAACAGGCATGTGAAAAATCAAGAGGAAATCTCCACCTTGAGTCCAGGCATGGAAGAAATTGTTCCCTGTGAGGGTGGGGAGGCCCTGGCAAAGGTTGCCCAGAGAAGCTGTGGCTGTCCCAGCCCTGGCAGTGTCCAAGGCCAGGCTGGATGGGGCTCTGAGCAAGCTGGGATAGTGGAAGATGTCCCTGCCCATGGCAGTGGGGTTGGAACTGGATGATATTTAAGATCCTTTCCAACCTAAATTATTCTATGATTCTATGTAATTCCTAAATAGTTCCACTAGACCCAACTGCTGCTGGGCAGGTATTGGGGACTGTAAACCTGTGCTACCCCAAAACCAGGGGCTCTGTGATCCCCTGGGGATAACTGGAGGTAGAGCATGTCTGCAAAGAACTGTGTGCAGCAAGGCTGATCCAGGTACTGCTCACAGAAATGATGCTGAAAATGATGCATCAGCTCACAGCTTTGAAGAGAACGTGCTAGTGAGTAAGGGAAGGGCCCCTCCTGACTCAAGTCAGAAACCCCAATTCCCTCAATCCCACATTTGCAGCACTGGCTTTCAAGAGCTATGCTTATTGAGGGGTTGCTCTGTGGTGGGATAACCACACTGTTTTTCATTTCATCACCCCTTTTTTAAAGGAGGCTGACAATGTCTTGTCCTTACTCTTGGCTTGGTGGGAAAAGGAAGCTGAAAGAAGGAGGTGATCTGGCAAAGCCAACAGCTGCTTGAAGCGCTCCAGGCCTGTCTATGCACATCCTTGCTCCCAAATTCCTAGGGTTTCCAGAGCAGCTAGCCAGAATGCTGAAAAAGCTTTCTCTTTAATCTCTTGATCTCCACTGTGTGTTTTTGCCAGTGCAGGTAAAACAGAGGTGCACACTCCACGTACCGGTGTTTCCACCCGGGTAAACAGGAGAGTCTCAGTAATTACCGAGAACGATCTGAGCGAAACATCTTGTCTCTACAGCTGGTTCCTGGGACACAGGAGCAGGCAGGGCAGGCACACTTGACCTGCCAGGTATCACCCGTATCTCTCTCTACTCAAACAACAAGAAATGAGATTCATTCATTCTTTGCTCCAGCTGAATTCCAGCTCAAGTGTGAAGAGAAGTTTTGTCTGACAGGTTTGCTGCGAGCAGTGGTGGTGATTGCTGTGCTTTCAGAGATCCATTTGGTACACACATCCTAAATACATGAGGTGGTTCTCCCCAGGCTGCAGCTTTGCTTCAGGAGCTGACAGGCCACGGTCCTTGGCATCACTTCAGTTCTCACTCATGGTGTTACAGAAAATGACGAGATGCTCCAGTGTTTGCTCAGGTCCAACCCTTGGAATAGGACACCACCTTTAATAAGCCCCAGAGAAGGCTCTACTATTTTATTTTCTCAATTTTAATTTTAACCAAAGAGACAACCCAGCTGAAAACCAAGAGGATGACATGATATTATGGAGAGTGGAATTCGGCATGCAGATTACAAACTAGTCTGAATCCCACTGTGTGAAAATGTTCAACAGTACTGCAGAGTCTGACTGCTTCCTCCCAGGCTTCAGCTGCGACCGGGGACAAATCCCAAGGAGAATTCTGTCCATTAGTAGCAACGAGACTCTCCCTCCATGTGTGTCTATATATATATATATATATCTATATCTATACATATATGTATATGATGTGTGTGTGTGTTAATTTGGTTGGCTTTTGCTTTTCCTTAGGTAAGATGATGGTGGTGGTGATCCCTGCTTTGCAAGCTGCATGCCGACCTTGTTGTAGCTTGCCTTATAAACTTACACTTTCTAAACAAGTTAAATGGAATTAAGACCAGAATTATTAAAACCAGCTAAAGTTTAGCCATTTTCTTCAGTAGTGACAGGAATGCAAGAATGGGGACACCTGGTGATTCACCTGGCTCAGAATCCTCTCCCCCAGCAGTGGCCAGGGATGGGTGTCTGAGGAGAGACAAGAACCAGGTACATGTGCAGTGACAATTCCCCCAGCCAATTCAGGGAATCCATCAGCTGGATAAGGTATCTCTGTTTTCTCCATGATGTTCTATAAGCTTTGGCAGTTTCCTGGGGGAAGGAGCCGTGTGGATGTGCTGCCTGTTGTGCCTTTGGTTTGTTCTCTGAGTGGTTCCTCTCTGTGGCTTCACTCTGCACCTCTGAGTAGCATTAGCAGAGAGGTACAATCATCAGACCCTGGAGACTATCCACATGCCAGTCCTGGTGTGGTAGATTGTGTGAGAACACTTGTGCACTTAATGTTGTGTGTTTTATTGTTTGGGGGGGGGGGGGGGGTTGTTTGTTTGCTTGTTTTGTTTTATAATGGAAGTTGGTTTTATCATGAGCTCTGGGCCAACTTTAGGTTTATGCAGTGGAATAGAGCCTCTGTCTGGTTTGCTCCGTATTTCCCTCCTGACAGGAGAAAAGTGCTAACCCTTAACAACCCCTGCACCACTTTGTTGCTGAGCACTGGGACTATCCTGTTAGGGAGTCTGGAAAGGACATTCCCCCTCCTCCAAGGGTTTAGCTGGCTACAGCCCAGGAGACCTCCCTGGCAGGAGTGATCTGAGGAAAGGCTGAAAGAAACCTCATCTCTCTCATCCCCCCAGGACAAACACAATTTGGAGGGGGTTCCTGTTTCTAGACACCTCAGCCAGGGTAATTTTGGGCTGGTCAGAGACAGAGTAGTTTATGGGAGCTGGGAAGGAGGAGGGAGCTTCATTTTTAAGCAGTCCTTGGATCTGTTTTGCAAGAGGTTTCCAATGTGTGTGTGTGTATGTAGGACTCTCATCTGTTGAGCAGGTAGCAAATAAATGTAATTGATCATGAGGAATGCAATTATTTGGACCTTGTCTACAATGGGAATATTCTCCAGCTGGGAGTTCAAGATTTCTTTCTCTCCCTCTTCTCCCATGCTTGAGGCCAGGTGGTTTTGGATGGATGAGGCAGCAAATTTGAGGCAGAGTCTGGAAGCCGACTCCTCAAATGAAGTGCTCAAGGTGTTTGGTGCAGCAGGGGAGACTTAATTAGCACAGAGCTTATTTACCATCTTAACTTGTCACATCTTAGAGGATGTGCAGCTGTTAGAAACAAATGTTTTTGAACCATCATCAATAAATGCTGCAAACTAAGTGCCACAAGCCAAATTATTTTCCACTCCAAGTCATATTTGCTTCCCTTTTTTCCTGTCTCTAATCTGAGTCATGACTAGTAATGCTTCCCTCTCCCAAATAGCTGTCATGTAAGTGTAATGTTTAAGCTCATTGCAGAGCAGTCACAGCTTGCCTGTCCTGCCTGCCATCATCTTCCTGCAGGTTTGGAGCTGTTGTCTTAGCCCCAGTGCTCCTGGGATGAAGCACAGAAGCGGGTCCTTTGGGGATGTGGAATTTTCATGGTTCTGCAGGTCCAGGCGCAAGGACCTGTGCTGTGGAGCTGGTGGGCTGGGATGGAACAGTGGGTGCCAGGAGTGTAATTGTCTGTTTGTGGGTTTGCTGCACCTCACTGTGAAGGTGAAGCACTGAGGACTTGTGGGACATCGCTCTGGTTCTGCCCTTGGTTTCATGCACACAGATTTGGGAGGGAAAAGAAAAAAACCCTCCACAAAACACTTTCATATCAGTAAACACAAAATATTGTGAAAAAGGCTAAAGTTAAATTTATTCCTGTTTTGGAGACTTGGGGGACCTTCAAGCATCACAATACCCCTCAGGAGGATTGTGTGTGATACTAAAAAATAAATTAGGAACCTCATGTTGGGGCAATTACTATCCCCTTCTTTGGGAAATTTTAGTTCAAGCCCTTCGCAATGGTGTTACAAAGCATAATTATATGACTTGAGGTGCTGTTAGATAGATGCAAATCTTCTGGGTATGCTATCTCTCCATTTAATCAGTTATTTGTTTGCCATTTGGGTACAGAAAGTAGTTTATTTAAAAATTAGCTGAATACACTTCCAGTAGCAGCATCAGTGGGAAATAATGAAAAGTAGCTGATTTACTACTAGTAAAGAGAATCCAAGAGCTCCCTGGTGTATCTCATTTACTCTGAGATTTATACTCAATACACAGTCAGCTAATTCCACACACAAACAAGCCATACATGGCTCCCTGTGTTCTCTGTTTATGCCCATTTATCTTCAATTTTGTTAGAAACACATAAGCTGCCTACTTTATTTGCTGGGCTTTCCCTTTCATTTGAATCCTACTTTTCATTTTTTGTGGATATCTCTTTGCTGTTAATATTGTTGTGTGGTATACCGGTACTTTTCTGGAAATGGGTGTAAGAATTTCACAGCAACTTCATAGATTTTGTTCAGGGAACACAAATCATCCTTGTTGCAACAGTGAACTGATGTGTGATGATGTGGAGTTCATCAGCAGCTGAGGCTATGTGTGCACATGTGGGAATCTGGGGTGGAGCAGTGGGCACCACATCCAGGTGAGAAACTTGAACAAAAGCCCATTGAAAATGGTAAACGTTTTTCTGCATTTCAGGGACTGAACAATATGTGCACTGATTTTTCCTTATTCTGTCACAACCCTCACCTGAGGTCACATGTAAAGGTGAAATTGCTGCAGGATGTGCATCATGCTGAGTTCCTAATGGCTGGCAAGGGCTCTGAGGTAGAAGAATAAATATTCACTGTGAAGAATAAAAGCCAATTATTTGTTTGGCATCTGAAGGAAAGCAACAAGCCTCCTTTCTCTGCAGAGTAATGTGTGATTTCCTTTTAGAGGGAGATGAGGGATGGGTAGCTGCCAACATGCAGCAAACACTGCCCTTCCCAAAGTCCTGCACCTCCCATATGAAGGAGATCACTCTGCCATGTGTATGACAGCCTTTCAGTAGGGGTTGTCACCTTGCGATATAAACCCTCTCAACTGAAGCATCAATAAAGAAATCATGCTTCCATGCTAGCTGTGAAAATAGAAATGAAAACTTGTAACACAAAATAAACCATAGCAGTCCCTCCTGGGGTTCTGCACCATGTACAGAACTTGCTGGAGAAATATTCCCCATGGAGAAATATCCTGTGCCTGACCTGTCATAGCCTGCTCCCTCTGGGCTCTCGGCCTCCGATCTTGTGGAGTTTCTGAGCAGTTGTTTTGATGAACAGATACTGCAGCTGGATGGGGATGATCTGTGGTAAGAACTCTGTTAATTTGTCTGTAGAGGACTACACTAGTCAGTCAAGCCTGCATCCTCTTTCCCTATGGGATGAGTTTAAGACAAACATCCTCTCCATGCCCTGTTGTATCCCTGGGATTTAAAGCATCGGGTCATGTGGATTTCCCAGTGCCAGGATTTCCTGGTGGTTCGAGCACTAACTTGGGACTTGGAGACACCACCATGTGCCTTTTGATTCATCATGTGTCTCTTTCCAAAATCATTTGAGATTCAGAGAGGAGCCTCTCAGATTTTTCAAAGGCAGATAGGCAAGTTAAGAGCCAGTGTCTCACTGATCTGTGCAAGTGCTTCAGCTGGGTCACAAAATAAGTAAATCTTCCTACATGCCTGCTTCTCAGTGGCTTAATTCATAAATATCTTCCCAGATCTCTCAGTTCTTCCATTCCTCACCTGTGCTGTTCCCTACTCAGGTAATTAATACTTTGCTTTCTCACATGGGGGTTGTCAAGATATGTTCATTAATGCGGTTTTATTAATTACGTATGGTGGGAATGGGGGATAAACCAGTTTTACAGATGAGATCGCCAAGAGGAAACTTTTCTCTCAAAATACACTGAAAGATTCTTGCTGCTGGGGGAGGGCTGCTTTTCCCCACAGCTCCCAAAATCCCCTGTGCTCACTGTTCATAGCTCATGTGCATGATCCAGGGGCTGGAAAGGAGGAATGAAGACATCAGGAAGCAGCAGCAGCCTGACATGACCTGTCCCTGCCAGGGAAGGATGGAGTGGCCTCGTGGCTGTTGCAGAGACTGACAACAGGAGGTACAGGGGTAATGGGGAGGAAGAGCTGAGCGAGGATTAAATGAGAGCTTGGCAGCACGCTCTGGGAGCAGGAGTGGGCTCACCCCAGCGTGGGAATGCTGCAGGAATGGTGGCTTGCTGGTGCTTTTCACTGCAGCAGAAATGGCACCGAGGACCAACCACATCATCTGCCCCCTTCCCTGTCCTGGAGAGGGGTTCAGCAGTGTCCTCGTGGAAACATTTGCCTGTTCCTCTTTTGCTCCATCAGCCAGCTGCCAGGGAGGCAGATAAGGGGATTTCTAGAGCCACGGGAAGTATGTTTTTCTCCTAGATGTCAGATAACAAATTGTACCATGAAGGGAACATGGATAGAAGTCAGCATTTTTTTCCCCCTTTTTGCCTTTACACCCTCATTTTCACATTAATAACCTCTCTAACAAACTTGGTGAATCCCCATCCAGTCTGCCCTGATGTGATCCAGTCCTATATCTTGTGAGCCTGTTCTTGGTACTTGCAGCTATTGAATAATGAGTGTGCACCAGGCAGGACGTCTCCTGTTGGTGTTTTTATGTCCCTGCCACTGAAGAGGTGGCAGTTCCCAGCCTGGCTGTGAAACAGAGGTGCTGATTGTGCTGATGTCAGAAGACAGGCTTCACTTTTATGTTACCCATCTGTTTTCAAGCAGCAATTTAATATCTCTGCAGATCACTGAGGAGATAATGTCAAGTGTAGTGCTAATGTATCCATGTGCGTTTTAAATTTTGGGGTTTATTAGCTATCTCCAGCAGTTTCTTTGCCTGTGACATGGTAACAACATGCATTTCTTCTGTGCTTTTTAAGCAAAATCCAGTTTCACTGGTAAAATAATTCATCTGCTGCTAACTTTTCCTTTCTTGGGTTGACAAAAGGGAAATGGTGGGTAATGGTTCTGCTTTTTAAAATGCACTCGTTTGTGGTTGCCTACGGATTAGTTAAAATCTAATTTCCTAAACATTCACATTTCTAAGTTCCACTGCTGCAGAGATGCAAAATGTCTTGCAATAGCTAGTGAAAAACAGGAGGTTATTTCACTGATTTAGGTTTTGTACAGAATTGAAACAGGGATTTACTTCATCGAGAATCCACATCATGGATCTATTTAAATCATAGGATGCCGGAGGATATGAAATTGCATGTCTCAGCTTTTCAGGATTCAGCTGTTCTGCTAACTTTTGTAGTGGCTAAGGAAGACACCCAAATGAGGAACATATTTAAAAACTACCCACAAAATAAACGCAAACAAAAATCCCCCAGTTCTCAGGGACAAGGCATGAACGCAATGCAGAGTTTTTTTCTGACTCACGACTTACATCTTTAATACAGTGTTAAATATTGGTAGGGGACACAGGCAAATGCACAAGGCATTCCTAAATGAAAAAGCAAATCAGTTATTTCCATGTGATTAGTATGCAGGCTTTTTTTTTTCCTACGTTCCAGGTGAATTGAGCAGTTCAGCATTCAACCGAACTTTTAGATAAGATTTTTGTTTCAACCCACTGCATTCTGGACTGGTAGGAAGAGAGAGACTCCAGTCTGGGGGATCCAAATGTGCTGTAATGTTTTGATGATGTCCATAATTCCATATTAATTTATAAAAAAACCTCACCAAAATTGTTTCTCCTTTCTTATTCTTACTCAAGCTCTCATTTCCTGGGCACAGCTGGGCTGAGATGACAGAAATCCTTTGAGAACATCTCCCATATAGGGCACTTCCTCAATCTAAGCATTAAATCAGTTCAAAGTAATGGTGGTGCGAACCTCAAATCTTGGTCCATATTTTGCCCTCAAAGACATTTTCTGCCTACTTGGAATCACAGCCCAGTCATTTGGTTGTGCTAATTAAAGAATTCCATAGTGTTCTGGAAAGTGATCTGCATTTGGGAGAGGAAAAAGTAGGAAAGACCTTGGAAAGAGCCAACCTGGATGCTCCAACACCAATCAGCAGTGAGGCCATAGCAGGCTGAGACTGTCACAGATGATTTCTTGGACCTCCTCATCCAAAAAATCTCCAGACACAGTGACCAAGAGAATTCCTGATCTCTAATTTTCCCTTCCAAACAAATTTGTGAGAAACATCAGTACTTGGGGTGAGGGATAGGAGTGATGGCTTTATTTGGGCTTTAATGACTCCAGACCTCCCTAAATGACTTCTCTGGAAATGCAGTGCCAACTACCCAAAGCCTGTTGACTTGTGTTCCCCTCCCTAAAATGGTGGTTTCAGCTTATTTTACCCATCTGAATGCTAGAATGGGTCTAAGGTGAAGATCTGTGGCCCCTGCTCTCATGAGGGAAGACAGGTTCTCCCAAAAAAAAAGCTGCTTTTACTGATGTTTCCTCCCTGAACCTGGACCAGAAAGAGAAATGCACTTCATCCCAAGGTTAGAAATGCTGGTGTGGCCCAAGAAGGATGGGCCTGGTGACAGCTGCTTGACCAAAACGAATCACAATTTTTTCCCCCCTCTGGTAATTTTTAATGTGCCCCAAAAAAGAAAAAAGCTGTCCACAGCCCTCTTATTTTCACTCTAAACATGGCCAGTGTGCTGGTGAAAGGAGACAATTCTGGCAAAAAAATAGAGCTGAATTTATTTTGTAAAAGCTTTTCATAAAGGAAAAAAAATTGTTGATCATAAAAACCATCAAAAGCACAAGGCTTTTTAAGCAGTCCTGAAGTGTAAATCTTCCACAGGTTTGAAGCATCTTTCCTGAGGCTCTGTATGATAAAATCAGGAAAAGTAGGGAGGTATTCCTCAGGTATGCTTTCCAAGCTCCATGGCTGCAATTAAACTGCAGCCATAGAGCAATTACAGATATTTTGCACTTTTTTTAGTTAGCTGTTAACTATTGCCACTTTATCCAGCTTGGAAATACAGCAGCATTATTTTTGACCTCTTACTAGAACTGTTGTTTTTCTTAGACTTTACTGTGGAAACTTTTGCAAAACTTTATCAATTTTGGAGTTGAAAAAAAAATGCAACATTGAGCTTCTGTGGAATATTGCTTGCATGGTTTAATGTATACTTACTTTAAAGAACTGCTGTATATTGCCGATGCTGTGTCCCCACTGTAACCACCGCCATTGGGTCAGCCAGTATTAATGACAGCACTCAAAACACAATTGCTTTTAAATTACAGTCACTATCCTCTACAGGAGGCTTTTGTTTTTTTCCTTTTATGAAGATGATTCACTTTTTTCCCCCTGTTTTCAGGTTTCTGAAGTCTCAGGACAGCTAGCAAAAGAGGAAATTCAAACAAGGTATGTGGCCCTTTCTCTGTTTGGTAGGGAAGGCTTCGTTTTGAGGCAGCCAAGCAGCACAGGAGCCCCGGGAGACAGTGGCTGATTAACAAGTCTGTGGGGGCTGGCAGTGAGGGCTGCAAGGTTGGAAGCAAACTTGGTGTAGCCGCTGGCACTTGCTCCCTGCAGGAATAGTGAGTTCATTTTTGTGCGCTTCCTGATGCTCGCTCTGCGGTTGGGAGCTGATAGAAGGCAATGCTTCAACTTCCTGAACCCTCTAAATAAAGCATCCTTTCTGTAGGGTGGTTTTTTTTATTTTTTTTTCAGAGAAAGGCACATTGTACTCTCTGCTTTGGTTGGATTTTCGTATTTGGCTCTTTGAATAGACAGCTTTGGTGGTGGAACAGTTGGAAACTGATTTCAGAAAGGCTCAAATGTATGGCAAGGAGAAATATCACTGGATATTCTTCGCATACTTCACTGGAATGGCTTGGAGCTGCTCTCAGGAGTTTATTTACATAGCTGCTGTGTCGTGCCACAGCTACAAGGGTGGCCAAGCTTCCTCTTTAATCTAAACTCCTTTTACTGAAGGTATTAATTCACAAATAGCTCCAGTTTTCTTTATTTCTAGGTTTGTTTCTTTCAAGAGATTATTATGGCAAGACAGTGATTATTTAAATACTTGAATTAATACATATATTAGCTCTTGTAAATTCAGATGTAGCAAAGAGCAAGTCAGACAGTCCCCATCTGTTCATTCACACCATGATGTGATCCAGTGTGCCTGGACAGTGAGGATGCAAAACTCACACCCATTTCCTAGTGAAACCCCCAAGAGGTCACCTGTGAGAGGTGTTCATTTTGTAACGTTAAGAAAAATGTGGTTCCCTCCAAGGGAAAGTCCTTTACAAGACAAGGGGTTAGGAATTTAGCTGGAATTTCCTGTTCCTACCTAAGCCAGGTTGAAAAAAGTAGGTAAACCAGCACTGAATGCTCCATATTCTGGTTTTCTCATTATTCTCAACCAAATAATGACGCTTACTTAGCATGATTCACTGCTTTATTACGTTACTAAATCACATTTATCTCCATCAGGCCTCTTTTTCTCCGGGGTATTCTGTTGGTGTAATTCTTTTTTACCAGATGTTTGATATTTTTTATGGTTCCAATGCCAACATATTGTTTGAAACAACAGCAGTAAAGAGTTAACTCCCACAAGGAGAAAAAAGACAAAATGAGTCCCCACAACTGGCTATCTCTTAAGAAATCAGCTCTTGCTCTGACGTTTGCTATAGGCAAAGTAAAACAAAGCTCTACCAGCAGTAAATCAATTCCTGTGTGCGGGTACTGTCAAAAGGAGCTGTTCTGGAGCTCTCTGATCCAACCTGTGGGCCAAGTCATGCTCATTTTATACATCCCAGTGTTTTGAAATGCCATTGTGCTCCGGGAAGAGCTTGGCTGGCTCAAATATGAATATCCACAAGGTAATGGGTGTCTTCAGCTGGTGTGGGAAACTTCATTGGGTGCCTTTAAAAACCAGGCCTTTCTCAAATAAGCTATTAATTGTGCATTGCTTGTGATAAGTTTATGAAAAATACTCCAGCTACAGATGGGCTTTAAAATCAGAGTTGGATCTTAAATATCAAAATGCCTGGAATGGTTCATTTTTTTTTCCTTGTCTATTAGAAAGATAAGAAACAAACCCAAAGATTTGCATCCAAACTTTCTTATAGCTTCATGCTAAAGCTCCGGGGTGCCTGCCAGGTTTTGGCCTGCTCCCATCTACATCTATTGTATTAAAACAGTTAAAGGCATTCTTCTCTTCCCCCTTTTCCCCTGCAGCTGGAAAGCACCATCCTCTGCCCTTGAGAAAACAAACATCAATGCTGCCTGTTGTACAAGCCTGGTTCAGTTTGCTTCACTGGAGCAGCCCATGTATCTGTAACTTCATCCAGCAGGGAGGCTGCGTAGGTGTGCGATTCAAACCTTTCCAATCAGACAATTTTCAAATGCATTAAAAAGCTCAGCTTCTGTCAGGAGCCTCCCCTGTTTAGACAAGGTGAGCAGGAAATTCAAGCATCTTCCTAAGATGTGAGGGGCGGAAAATGAGCAGGAATAGGATGATGTTGGCCTATTTAACCCGGTGAGTTTTTGGAGCCTGAGGACTTTCTAATATTGTGGATTTACATATTTAAGGTGGATGCTCAGTGCTGCAATGAGGTGTTTCTGTTGACCTCTCTGTGGATAAGCTGCTTCTCCTCTGTGCCTCAGCACTGGAGTGAACATTAAAACCTAGGACATAGACATCAAGGTAAAATTCCCCTGCATTAAAATACAGTCAAATACTTCTATAGAGAGACTTAATGTCAGAGTACCACTGCAACCGCTGAATACCAGTACCTCTGAAATTGCTTGAATATTTTCTTCTCTGAAAATAAGTAACAGACTAGAAATGAGAGTTGAGAAAGCAAGACCTCCTCACTTTTACAATGTACAGAGGAATATGTATGCCAGGGCAGTCTGTCAGCACCTGCTGATGATTCCTGCATCTGGGTGCTGTTTCACAGCAAAGCCTGTATTCCTAGCTTTGGAACAAAAGATTACCAGAGATAACTGATGGAAAACATATCCCAGTTATTGACTAATCAGCCTCACCTTCACCCTGCAGCTAATTACAAGGTTAAAATGGTACTAAAAATATCCATATTTATCCAAATAACCCATTTAGTGTATTTCTGCTCCAGATAAATGAAGCAATGTTCCATTATAATCTCTGACCATGTTTTATCTTTCTCTACGTAGACTTGTTATGACAAAATCTCTTCCATTTTAATTAAATTTTTCCAGATACCATCTTCATAAAACTAGCACTCAGAGAGGCATAATCATTATTTTTAATAGAAGAGAGTTAATGCTTGTTAAATATGCTGGAGGATTGTCACTACTTATGTTTCCTGTCTGCAAGGAGAAGAAGAGCAAGGGTTCCTCAGATCTGCTTTTCCAGGGTGATCTTTCTACCAGTTTAAGACCTGGTGTACAAAAGTGGGTAGGTTCTGGCTAACTTTGAACATACAAATCATCTGGTAACTTCAATGAGATTATTGGGGTGTTTCAATGGCACCGGTTTAAAATGGAGCTTAAGTACTTGACTGCCTTCAGGATGTGATTTTTTCTGCAAAACTGCTGATTTCATAGGACTCATTTCTAGTTAATAGCTTTCTCTGCTTGGACCTGGACTGAGATTTCCAGTTCATTTCATGTGTATCACTGGAGAGCTACGAGGTGGTGACAGCGTTCAGCTGCTGGCACAATCCAGCCGGAGCCAAGACAAACAAGCCTGGAAGTGAAGGAGAATGCCGCCTGTGCCTTGATTTCCTTGTGGGGGAAAGAAGCAAAGGTGACTGCAATTGTAGGACTCCTATCAGTTTCAAGCTTCGCCATGGCAAGCATATGCTAAATATTTTCTGAAGTGACCTGAATTAACCTTCTTGTAGTGGCAAAACCTGTGGGCCCCTTTCGGTGGCCCCCATGCAGGCAGAGCTGTCAAGGACACAGCAGTGCTGCCTCCCTGCTGACAACACACAGGGATGTCTCAGGTACCAAAGGACACTTCAAATGGCCCCAATAACCTGTGTTTAGGCAACAGAGCTGTCCCTTCCTGACAGAATGGTCCCAAATGGGGCTTTACTCCCAGGCACACCAAGGACAGACAATCCTGCTGCTTGGCCAAGTTCTGAAGTTCATTCTCAGGAAAACTCCCACTGATCTAAGGCATGCCAGGATTTCATTTACTGCTGGGAAATGTGAAACTGCCCTGGCTAAAGTATCTTAATTAGGCTATTAGAGCCTGGTATAAAATGGCTGAGATAAACAGGGTCAGGAGGGCAAAGGATATTGTCAATGTATTGTAAAGCCTTTCCTGCTCAGCTCAAGCTGCCTGGAACCACATTTCCATGAAATAAAATACCTGAGCCCTCTGTGTGGTGGCTCCTGGAGGGCCCCTGAGTCAATGCTTTTCACATAGTCAGCATGTGGGCAGGGAGCCAGAGCTTCTCTGCCCTCTGGTGCCTTGCGCTGCTTGGACTTTCAGTTTCTAATTCTGGGGTGTTTTAACTCTAGTCCAGCTTTGGGGTTTGCAGTGTGTGTTTGGGGCAGTTTGAAGGGCCTCATCTTTGCCTTTCCTGTGCAAGGGCTGGTCCCTGAACGAGGGCTCTGGCACCTGTTCTCTTCATATGGCTTTTCCAGAAATGGTTTAACAACTGGTGATGCCAGGAGACTGTGCTGTAGGAATCCGGGGAAGTGTCAGATCTAGGGCCTGTATATGCGTGTACATAGAATCACAGGATGGATTGGGTTGGAAGGCACCTTAAAGCCCATCCAGTGCCACCCCCTGCCATGGGCAGGGACACCTTCCACTATTGCAGCTTGCTCAGAGCCCCATCCAACCTGGCCTTGGACACTGCCAGGGCTGGGGCAGCCACAGCTTCTCTGGGCAGCCTGTGCCAGGGCCTCGGCAGCCTCACAGGGAAGAAGTTATTCCTAATATCCAACCTAAAGCCACCCTTTTTCAGTTTAAAGCCATTCTCCCTTCTCCTATCACTCCATGCCCTTGTAAAAAGCCACTCTCCAGCTTTCTTGTAAGTCCCCTTTAAGTACTGGAAGGTGCTATAAGGTCTTGCCAGAGCCTTCTCTTCCATAGGCTGAGCAACTCCAACTCTCTCAGACTGTCTCCATAGGAGGGGTCTTTGCTGGTGTCTTTGTATCCCAGCCAGTACAAAATACAGTGAAAAATCCAATATATTCACCATTAAAGAGCAAAAGAGGGACCTCTAGAATGGCATAACATACATCTAGATGATAAACGTCTTTTTTTTTAATTTGGAGACTCCTAATTTCTGATCTCAGCAATTTATGCTCAGCAGTGTAATAAGGTTGGAAGTTACAGATCCGAGAGATTAAATCTAAGTGTGAAACCCTCAGCTTGTTACTCATTACCAGCAGTCTGCACATTCCTGCAACTAGATTAATATTCTTATAATTTCAGAGTTAGTATTTGATCAGGCTCTTAGACCTGAGTTATTGTTTCTTCTTTTTTTTCTTTTTATTCCATACTGTATTTTAAAAAATACAGTGGTTAACGGGTACTACTGCTGAGTTTGCTTGTAATTAGGAGAGCTGTCTCAGGGAGGTAAATTACACCTGAAAAATCATAAAAAGTAGAAATAGTTTGATTCTTAGAACCATTAGTGAAAATCACATTTTTGTTTAAAGAATGCCCAGTATTTTTAAGAATAAGAGTCCCCTGCTGGGGATAGCCTTACCTTGGAACTGAACACTTCCATCCACTTCTGGATATGTATTTTGGTGGGCTGGTCCTTGGTTTTGGGCAGTGAACTGAAGCAGAGTGTGTTTGTGCAGCCCCCCTGAGTCCCTTTGGCCACCGAGGCGTGGGCTGCAGCCTCTCTGGCCACTGTGCCCTCTTCCAGCTGGGTGTGCTGGGGGGGCTCTGGCAGCCCCACTCTGGTGAGTGTGGGGAGGCTGCGATGTCCTGGGCAGAAAGTGCTTCCAGAATGCTCTCTACATTGAGGGTGGGTTTTTTAGTTGTTAAATCGGTGGTAATTTTCTTACGGAAATGTGTTCTGTTGGGGGTGAGAGGAGCCCCAGCTGAGAGGGGCCCTCAGCCCTGGGTGTCCCTGTGTGCAGGGAGGGCTCCGAGCAGGGCCCAGGCTCTGCTCTGGGGGGCCCAGCCATGGCACCAGAGGAACGGGCAGGGACTGATGCCAGGAAGTTCCCCCTGGACAGGAGGCAGAACTTCTGTCCTGTGCAGTGACTGAGCCCTGAACAGATCGTCCAGAGAGGGTGTGGAGTCTCCCTCGCTGGGGATATTCCAGGACAGTCTGGACACAATCCTGTGCCCTGTGCTCTGGGATGGCCCTGCTGGAGCAGGGAGGTGCCACCAGCTGCCCCACTGTGTCCCCTTCCAGCCTGACCCATCCTGGGATTCTGTGAACTCCTGCACAGCAGTGCAGCATGGTTTGCTTCTCATTAAAAAACATTAACCAAAGGAGTTGTGGTTCCTGAAGTTTGCAACCCATCAAATAGAGGGTGACACCTTTGGCGACCACGCCAAGCATGCTCTCTCAGCGGAGGGGTCGGCTGCGGGAAGGGTCTCCGTCCCCTCACGCCCCCCGGTTCCGGCTCTGCTCCCCTCAGCCGCTGCCCCTGCGGGTTGCAGCCCCGGGGAGCCGCCCGCGGGCCCGCACGGCGAGGAATCACTGAGGGCCCGCACGGGGGTCTCGGCAGCCCCCTCTCCCGGCCGCGGGCAGCAGGGGCCGCCCGTCCTGCCCGGGGCTCGGTCCCTGCCCGGGGCTCGGTCCCTGCCCGCGGTGGTGCTGCGGGGCGGGGCGGGGCGGGGCGGGGCGGGGGCGGGCAGGGGCGGAGGCGCGGGCGGGGGCCGGGCCGTGCAGAGCCGCGCTCCGCGCTCCTGTCAGCCCTCCCGGCACCTCGGGGGCCGCGCTCAGCCCCCGCCCGTCCGCCTCAGCCCCCGGCCTCCCCACGGATCTCTGTCATTTGCTTTGATTTTATTTTAATTTTAATTTAATTTTAATTTTTTTTTTTTTTTTTTTTTTTTTTAACCACGAAGGGGAGGAGCGCGGAACCCAGCTGGAAAATGAGCCAGAATGTCTGAAAAAATGTCCAGCTTTCTGTACATCGGGGACATCGTGTCCCTGTACGCGGAGGGCTCCGTCAATGGGTTCATCAGCACGCTGGGGTGAGTGCGGGCCGGGCGGCGGAGCCGGGCGCGCTGTGCGGAGCCGGCCCGCGGGCAGCGCTGGCGGCAGCGGCACAGGAAGGGGCGGCAGCGCTGCTCGGCGGAGCGGGGAAAGTAGGAAGTGATGGGGAGCGGCGAGGGATGAGAGAAGTTCCCGAGCGGGGCCCGGGCGGCCGCGGTGCCGGCGGCGGTGCCGAGATCCGCGCTCGGCTCCTGCCGGGGCTGCGCCCCCGCGCCGGCCCCCGAGCGCAAGCACCAGAGCCCCCTCTCTGCCCTGCCCAAACGCCTTCGTACGGTCTTTATGTGTAGCTGACCTTTTAATTAATTAATTAATTAGGTTTAATTGCCCTTCCGAGAATTTTTGACAAAGACGTAAAAGGCAAAACCTTTTCTTTCTCGCTCATCGTCGTAATTAGCTCGTGAAATGTGCATCCCTTTATTTCAGGTTTGTGTCCAGCAGAGTCTGGTTGTCAGTGATGAGATATTTATAATCAGATGTTTAGCTTCATGGGGATGCTTTTCCCGTGAGCTCTTTGTGGGGTGAAAAGGTGTACTTTAACTGTGGCTACTTCACTGAACCGCTGTTTGTTTCCATTTTTATTAACGGTGACCACTTTAAATCGCCCTTTTGGAATCCAGGAGGGAAAGCCTCAGCGCAGAATGACAGAGATACACTGATACATTTCTTTACGTTGATACACTTTTTAAAACCATGATGTAGTTCGGTTGCAGTGACGTGTCCCGAGGGTGCAGTGGTTCCCTCTGATGTTTGTCGGAGAGCTGCAGGAGTTTCAGTGACTTTGTGGCGTGTCCCAAAACCTTTGCCACTGGAAACAGCTCCTGCGCTGCATGGTTGTAAGTGACGCGGTCGGCAAGGCAGGTCAAACTCTAGTAAACATCTGCTTAAACATTAGTGGTACCCTCGGAGTAGCAGTGAAACTTGCTAAGGCAAGTTAATGTGTGCCTGGGTATCGCTCCTGTGTTTGTGTTAGGCTCCCTGTGTTCTGAGATCCCTGCGATGGGGGGACTGTTGGTATGAAAATGCAAACAATGAATGTCCAGGTTAACTTGGTGTGCTGCTCTTACTGTAAAAGAGCTGGTGTTCAAGGTCTTTTATATTTTTTGAAATCTTACTGCATCCAATCCTTGCTGTTCACTCTTTTGATCTGTTGACAAGTGTTTTTCCATGGTTTGTTCCTCTATTTGTTAATTCGGCGCCTTGTCTCTCCATGACTCCCCGTGTTGTCTCACATCTTTTGTTTTGCTGACTCTTACAACTTTAAATCCTGTCTGAAAACTTTTGCTTTCTGCAGCTGTTAATTGCTGGATATTGTTTCTTATTCTTGTTCACCCCAGCACTTCCTTTTTGCTGGCACAGTCTGTTGTTGGTTGGTTGTGTTGTTGTGTCTCATCGCTGGGTTCTGTTATCCAGAGGAAGCTGAATGTGCCGTGCTTTTGCTTTTCATTGTGTTCCTCCTTTCTGAGAACACCTGCTCGTGTAGTGGATGTTCCTGCTCTGACTGGGGCTTCTACAACTGTTACTTGAACACGTGTTGGCTTTGCCCTGTCACAGGATTCAGACTGCTGATCCTCCCCGATCCCTCAGAGTTAAGGCAGGACATTTACTCACAGTTTTATAGAGGAGAAGCCAAGATCCAGGCTTGCCTAGGGCACATGGGAGCTCTTAACTAGAAGAAACAAGTGAGCTCGAGCCAATGCTCTCTATCCAGGCTCTCATTTAGCCAGAAAACCCAGCTCAAGAAAACTACCTGGGATGAGACAGAAGTTCAAGAATGCTGATGTACCTCTGTTGGCTTTTCAGTACAGCTTTTTTGTGCCCTGCTCCCTGGCATGGCAAAGGCAGCTGCAGAAACAGGAGGCTGGAGTGGAGGAGCTCTGGGAAGCTTGAAGTCACCAGTGGAAAACTCCCATGGCTACTCAATGGGATTGCTGACCCCTCTGCTGGTGGTACAAGAGCTTGGACTGAAATTCAAAGTTGTGATGCCAAGTGACATTATCTGTGCCAGCTATTGCAATTGCTGCCTTTGGACTGGCTGCAGCAACACAAGAGCCAGAAAAACCTCTTATGTTCAGGCAAAAAGCTTGCCCAGCTACACTTTTGGTGTGCAGCCATTGCTGAACTCCTGCACCTTCTGCATTCCTGCAGGTTCTCTGCAAATCTCTGAAAAGAGGAGGCCTCACCTTCCAGAGGTGCCTCTAGTTGGTGAGGACAAAGTGGAGTAGGACTGGGGATGATTACTTGTTCATTTGAATGATTCATTTGACTGATGTGAATCCTTGTTTGATTACACTTGCTTGCATTGCTCAGGGTGCTGTTCTGAAAGGTTAGCTTGCCCAGCACCTCTCTTACACTACTGAGCCCATTGGGGAGTCTCATGCTGTTCCAAAAACTTGAAATCCAGCTCAGGACTAGTAACTGTTCAGCAGGGACAGTTTCTTTCAAGCTGTCAAAGTCTAATTGTTTCTTAAACAAAGCGTGAGCGAGGCTATTCTATAAATAAGGTTAAAAAGTGCACAGCACCTTCCCAAGCAGGGCAAGTCTGTCACATCAGTGGACCTCACTCCTTGAAGGATCCAGCTCAACACATGACTTTTGAGGGAGATTTTGAAGCATAGGCTGTTTCTTGAGTTTTGGAGTATTTTTTCCTCACTTGCTAGTGCAGAAATTTTCACGTGCTCAGTGTTCCCAGAAAACTAAAAGCCAAGAGGAAGATGTAGCTGAGCTGTCCAGATCATGTGTTGGGCCAGGTTAATATCTACTGTAACCTGAGCGTGGAAATCTTCCTCTGGTGTGGTTTGGGAGGTGTGAAGCTCCTCAGAGGATCCGTGGCCCTGTGAGCATGCTGAGAGTTGCTAGGTGAGGGCAGGAGTGCCTTTCCAGACCTCCTTCTACAAAGCGGGTTTGAGAGTTGCTGGAACAACATTCTGTAGGTGAGTCCCAAAGGCTTGGAGCACTTCTTGGAGCTGGAATAAGCCTGTGTTCTTGCCCTCCTTGTCCCTGAATGGTTTCATTGCTATAAACAGCTGGTGGATGTGAGCATGAAGGCTCTGCTTTCAGCTTTGATCCCTCTTAGTCAGAAGAGGAAACTGAACCTCTCTTCCGCATCTGGGGCTAGTGCTGTAGGGTGGGATGGGAGTGGGGAAGTTGGGCACTGCTGCTCCAATTCCTGCTCCTGGGTCTATATTTTAAAAGAGACCAGTTTTTCTCATTTTTGGAAGGAGAGGTGTCACCATCTGTCTCCAGGAGAATGTTCTAGGCAGTGGATCCCACAAGAAGAGGGGCACCTGTGGATCATGGTATAGGAGAGGGTTTCAGGCCTCAACATTCCCAGCTGGCTACTGCAGACCTTTGGATTCTTGAGGTACTGAGAAACCAAGCAATTCCCTGCTGTTTTTTTCTGCTTGGCTTTGGGCTTACTCTGGGTTTGGATGCTGCTTTTGATATGTGTAGTCTGGCCTTTCCAACCTCAAGGGTCTCTGAGCTTCCTCACCCGCCCTCCTGCCTTTTAAAAAATGAGAGTGCTTTTGGATGTATGAGCTGATAGTTGAGGAAATGTTTGGGCAAAGCAATTTACATCCATTGGTAGCATTCTGTCATTGCAAGATATGTTTGGTACTGGATTATTGAACTGTCCTAATACTGTAGGGCTTTCCCTTATTTATTTAGCTTTTAGTGTGTTTTGGCTTCTGCACAGCTGGAGGCCTTGTGTCCCACAGGAGATGTGTGGCAGGACCAAGCAATGAATCCAATGATCTCCCAGTGTCCTAGGCTGGTGTTGAAACCACCTTTCCCAGTATTTTGGCTGTGAATGCTCTCAGTGATGCAAGGTGGCAATTAAAACTGCATTCATCTCCTTTCAGTACAATGAAGGGGAGAAAATATTCTTGATTGGAGAGGTGGGGAAAAAAAAAGAAGTAGTGACAATGGCCAGGATCAGCTGTAGGAAAGTTTGATGATGGGCCTGTTAGTCACCATGGGGAGCTGCATTCCTGTCTGACCTCCATAAGTGTGCAGTGAGAGATCTTCTGGAACATAATTAGTGGAGCATGCAGCACAACTCACCTACTCTGTGATGTATGGCCCTGGATGACGAGGATGCTAATTACTTCTAATTAGCAGCAAAAAATTGTGTTGTAAAATATTTTGGACTCATTTCCTTGCATGTAATGTTGATTTTTTTTTTTAATAACTTTTCTTAATTTGTGGAAGTGCTTGCTGGAACTTTCTTACTTGAAACATCCCAGATTTATTCAGGCTTCTTCCCTGGGTTTTTGTGAATTAGTTGTCTTGTTGAACTTGGACTTCACACAGGGGTTGAGTCAATCATACTCTGTGAAGAGACAAGATTAAGTAGAAAGTGCTTAAGAAGCAGCATCAATCAAAATGTTGCAAGTATAAAAAAGGCTAAAATATGTCATCTTGGTGGCTTCAGGAACGGTGCTAAGAGACAAGATGTAGTGACTGATGATGCTTCCAAGACACCAATGTAGTGTTTTCATCAGTGCACTCATTTTTTCAACCTTTCTCTCCTGCTGTCTGTAAGTACAAGCTTTGGTTAAGGAATAGAGTATCTATCCTTTAATTAATAGCAAATTTTTCTTTCATGTGCCAGCTGGAAAAAGGTAATTAGTCAGGAAAGAATAAAAAGCCTGAAGAAAGTGAGAGTGGCATAACTAGAATTACTCCTAATTTGATTCTGACACATAGAGAATCAAGTAATACCTAAAAGAGAGAAGGGAATATAAATTTCAGCTTTTCTGTGGGAAAAAGTACTGGTATGTTTTGTTTCCTAGGTGCTTTATCCTCTAGACTGATGGAACCAATGAAATTTGACAGTTTTGATTGTGTGATCCTGGTTTTTTTTTTTTTTTTTTTTAATACTGTGTAGGATTGGCATTTTCAGGAATGTGTTCTCTTGGTTGATTTTCTAATGCAGCAGCCCTGGTCTGAATTCTGCAGCTGCTTTGACTATGGTGATGTACACTTTTCAGCTACACGCTGTGTTTCTTTTCTGTGATAACTAATAAGCTCAATTAGATGCATTATTAACTACTTTCATTGATCTTACAATAAATGCCATGTAAGTGGAGATGTAGGCATATAAATACACCTCTGTATCTCGCATACCTTGCTATTCAATCCATATATCAAAGCTCATATCCTCTGTAATTATCCACTCTCACTAGCAATTAGGCACTGCTCCAGCTTTTATAACAACCTTATTTTGATGCTTGTTTCAAATACTCTAACAGCAGTGCCATCTTTAAATAAACAATGAGACAAAGCTTTCCACAAAGCAGCCTCAGGGGAATGCAGCAGGCCACGAGCCCCGGGGAAGCTGGTTTGTTTCAGAAGTTTTACTTGTACACAGAGCACAGCCTGGGTGTGAGGGAACATAACATTAGGCTTAATTACAGCAGTGTGATTTATGAGGCTGTATGCTTAAACGTAATATCCTTCGTTCAAAGGGCTCATTATCAAACAGAATTGGAGAGAAAATGGGGGTTGGAAGTCAGTTTACCCATAAGCTGTGTGGTGTTAACTGGAAATAAGAGAGGACTTGGATTTTGAATTGAGACAGGACATACAACTTGTGTAGTTCTCAGCTGGGCCGTGGGTGATGTGGGGAGTAGTCAGGAAAGAGAGGGTAGATTGTTTGACCTGCGTGTCCTGAAGTCTTTTTTACCTTGCTTTTATATAATGAGGGGATTAAACTAGACCACCCTTCCGTGGTTCTTGGTGTCACTAGAAACCACAGTTAACCCTGTATTTTAAAAGTGCTGCAGAGGAAGAAGTCAGTAAATCTCTGACTTCCCCAGCCTGGAAGATTGTTTCCCAAGGGGCACAGAGACCTTGGCTCAGCCAGGCGTTTCACAGCATGGCGTGGTCTTTGGAACCCTCCACTGTTGGTGCTGCTCAGCTGGAGCCTGAGCCTGTTTGTTGGGCAACAGCACAAAGCCGTGTCCTCTGCACTTGAAAGTCTGGTTTCTGCTTGCTTTGAAAGGCCTGCTGCTTCTTGTAGCAGAAAAGGGATGTGGGTGAAGTTCCATCACTTTGATACACTTGGTATCAAAATGGAGAAAAGAAAATGAGCAGTAGTTCAAGGTTTACTTTCTACATTGTCTGGGCTGTGTTTTGTCACTTGATCGGAGATGCATATTTTAATTCTGTTAAAGGGTATAATACCCCTTATGACTGATTCCTTTAAACCTTCATTTGTTATTTGTAAATCTGATTCCATCTAATTACTTGAACCAGCAGTTCTACCACTATGTAGACGTGTAGGAACTTCCTGAGACGGGTCCTGGTTTCAGCTGTTTATGGTGCTAAACCTTGATGTTTTTGGACCCAGGGTAGATGCCTGGAGCTGAATGTTTGGGTATGGAAAGTTTCAAGTAAAATGGCTTTTCTGAGAACAGGATTAGCAAAAAACCCCCAAACAACCACCAAACCAAACAAAAAAGTGTGTTATCCCTGATTTTTAAAAAAACCCAAGAGTCTTGCAGATGTGTACCAAGAGTCTTCCTGAGCTGCAGTGCTCTCTCCAGCCCTACTTCTCCAGCATGGAGGGCTTGTCTTCCTCTGCCTCTGTGGAGTTTTGCCCAGGTTTGGCAGGTTAAGTTGAGGAAGTATTTCACCCTAAGACTTTGTGGGCTGTTGTGATACCTGCCTCTTGCTGGAGGGCAGCAGTTTTACCTGGCAGGGGCAGCTTCTCCTCTCTGCTGACACTGGACACCAAGAGCCCTTGACCTGACCTGCAGCTGTGTGGGAGGTGAACCCCAATTCCCAGGATTTCTAGATTCCTCTCCTGGGGCATCACAGGAGAGCTTCAGTTGGCCAGCTGCTTTGTGTTCCCTGTCTCTGGAGAAGTAAAAATCATTTCTGGTTTTAGTGCCTCAGTTCACTTCAAATATGAAACAAACCGAGAAATGACATTCTTGCAAGGTAAGGTTTTGGAAACAGAGTTAAACAAGAAAATCACAGGGTTAAAATGTACTAATTCATGTCTGATATTAAGTACTGCTTGAGGTTTTGAGGGCCTGTTTTGGCCGCGGTAGCCAAAAAGTTGTGTCAGGCATGTTCTTGCTCCTCTTGTTGCTGGTTTTGTGACTCTTTTTGTGCCTCTCTGTCTACCTCTTATCCTCATTTGTTTGCATGTTTTGATTGCTGTTGAGTAGAAACAAAGCATTGTCCAAAGTGTGTGATTTAAAACCAATTCTTATTCCTTGCTTAGTAATAAAGGAAAGAGGACCCCGAAGAGTGGGTTGTAGGCTGCAGAAAAGAATGTGAGGAAAACAGCCTCCTCTGTCCTTCCAGTGCTCCCTTGCTGGATGATGAAGAGGAGGAAGAGACGTGTGTTGATGAATTTAGGGTGAGAAATGAGCAGAGCAAGTGTTAGAAGGGAAGTGGGGCTGAACAGGAGCAGGAGCTGGACAGTTATCAAGAGATCTGCAGCCCCTGCTGTGAGGAAATAGCTCTGAAAGCTACTGACAAACTTCGTTCTTTTCAAAGGGAAGAAGTCATCTTGCCATTGCCACTGTTTACTTTGATATTTCAAATGATCGAGGCCTGTACTAAGGCTGGTATGGTGTCAAATACTTGAATATTTGTTTGGTTTTTGTTCTGAGGGTTTCTGGCTTTGTTCAGGAAAATGAATGTTTTATACCATCTTCTCCAAGAGAATGTCTGAGGTAAAATACCAGTTCCTCAGAAAGAAATTGCAGTTTTAAGATGGCCTGTGGTACTTCTTGTAACAACAGAAGTTACATAAAAGAATTGTGCTACTTGGTAATCTTCTTATATAACAAGTTTGGGCAATTCATTTGGAATGTCCCTTTAGGTCATTGCTTCTGCATGAGTGAAGGTATAGGATTGAAATTTATGTGAAAACATTTGGCAGGAGGAGGCTGGAAGAGCATATCCAAGTGCTGTGGTTATCACTGTGGGTCCCTTCCAACTCAGCTTGCTCTGATTTGACACCAAGTTAAGCTTCCTACAGCTCTTTTCTGGATGATATTAAAACAGTAGTCAAGTTTTTGTTCTTTGACCTCTGACAGATAAAAATCAATGTCATTTGAAAGGAAAATCAACAAACAAACCCTGAAATGAGGCTCTTTATATGAATCTCAAAATACAGAAACTTCATGTGATCCAATGCTTGGGTTTCTTATCTTGATTTTTTCTTAGAGGCTTGTTTGAATTTCAAACAGCTTTTTTATTCTCTGCACTTGACACACACAAGTTAATCAGTGCTGCAGGGGCAGTTGAAAGGACACAGAATTAGGGAAACAACTGCTTGAACTCTTAGGAAGCCCCAGATTTTTTTTACCTGCTTTCCACAGTTAAAAGACAGTAATCCAGTTCTTAAGAGTAAATTTTGGTAGTTGTGTCATGTTGAGCACTGTGCTTTGGAAAATTTAACTTGGCAGCTTTAGAGGGCAGCAAAGCTGGATGTGAGCAGTATAGTTTTGTCCTGAATCTTGCAATACCTGACTTTATTTGTAAAATACCAACTCCTACAGCTCTAGTACTTTTGGATATCCTCAGCTTCTCCCATGTGTGCTTTGCTTAAATATTCTCAGTCACCTTTTCAGTCTGGCTAATATTTTTTTATTGTCCAGAAACAAAAAATAAAGAGAGGAGGCAAACCCAATGTTTTAGGAAAGACTGGATATCACTTTTGAAAAGGCTGAGAGCAGTTCTTTGTTCAGTTGTGAATGCTGAAAAATGTTCAAATGCATCACTAAGCAAGTTTCATTCTCCTGACCAAAGAATAAAAGTTTAAAGCCTTCCTAGAAAGCTTTTTTTTTAAAAAATCCTTTATTTAAAACAACCAACCAAACAACAACCAAACAACAAACTGTGTGGAGTGAAAAAGGTTAACTGCCTGTCAGTAGTGTTTTCTTTGATGTTTTAGACAAATTTTTTAGGTTATCACATTTTGCTAAGGTGGTCTCAGTTTCAGCTGAATGCACTGTCCTTGCTTTACTGTCTGGCACTGGTGAGGGTGCCAATCCATAAACTGCTGCTCTAAATCTGACCAGGCTCAGTGAGCTTGGCTCTTTACAGAGAGCTGAAAAGTCAGGGTTTAGTGGAGAGTTTTGTGGAATTTCAATGGAGCAAAATGAGGTTTTTCCATCAGGCTTGCTGATGTAAAAATCAGGTAGGGCAACATGTATAATGCTTCCCAGGTTGAAGACAGAACAAAGTAAGTCAAACTTTACTGTCAAACTTTACTTTTTTCCTAAGTCCTGAACTGATGTATAAATTTTGGATTTTAGTGTTGCGGTGAGAACTGTAAAGCTGATTACTTCACTAAATACAAGAAGTCCAAGTTTCAAATAAGATTTTCAGGTATCTCTATAGATATCCTTATGTATCATTGCAGCATGTTATTTATAAAGAATAATCTTGCCTTTAAATCATAAAAGTACAAAATAACATAGAGAAAAATTAATGAATTTTTTATTTTGGTGGTGAGGAAGTAATAATTTATTTGTGTCAGGCTGGCCGAGCTGATTAAAGGAATGGAGCACCTCTCCTGTGAGGAAAGGCTGAGAGAACTGGGATTGTTCAGCCTGAAGGGAGCCCACAGAAAAGATGGAGATGGACTCTTGACAAAAGCCTGACAGGACAAGGGGGAATGGCTTCACACTGACAGAGAGTTGGTTTAGATTGGAGATGAGGAAGAAATTGTTCCCTGTGAGGGTGGGGAGGCCCTGGCACAGGTTGCCCAGAGAAGCTGTGGCTGCCCCATCCCTGGCAGCGTCCAAGGCCAGGCTGGATGGGGCTCTGAGCAAGCTGGGATAGTGGAAGGTGTCCCTGCCCATGGCAGGGGGTGGAATGAGATGATTTTTAAGGACCCTTCCAGTCCAGGCCATTCTATGATATTATATATTCTTTTCCTCAGAAAAACTAACTCACAAAATCGTAGCAAAGTTTCATGACATTATTTCCTGTATAAGTGATTTAAGATGTAGGTTCTTGTCATGGGTTAGCATAGCTATGGAAGTGATTCTCTTTCAAAGAGGTGCTTACAGCTTCCTCTCTGACCTGACAGAACCTATCAACTGGCTAGTTTGAATATTGACAAAATATGGAAAAAGAATCACTTCCATAGCTGTGCTAACCCGTGACAATCCTACACCTGCAAATTTGTAGACTTAAACTGCAAAGATGTCATGAGACAACTTTTTAACAGAACCTGTTGAATAGGATCCAAGTTCAGATTTTTTACTTCCCTGGCTAGATCTTCAGGAGTATTAAAAGGTAAATTAACATTTGTTCAAGAAACCCCTCAGAGACAGGCACCTGGCTGTTCAGAGAGGGCACTGCTGTGGCCCCAGGGCAGCTGCAGGGTCTGGCTTAGAGGTTTGCTCAGTTTGTGTTAGCAGTGCCTTCTCTTGCAGAAACAAAACAAGGTCAGGACCTGGCAGGCAATTAAGTCTTGTCTGTATTAACTTTTGTAGTTGAACAGGTTTTTCTGCCACTGAAGGCAAGGACCAATGAATGTCCCACACCTCCTACCCCTGTAATATCTAGGATACAGTAAAACCATGGTATGTAAAGTTTGGTTATAACAGCTCATTTGAGGCTGTACTGTGCATGGGGCTGGTGGAGTCAAACTCTCCATTTCATCTGATCCATTTCCTTTTTATGTCGGATTAAACTGTCCCCTGTGATTAGGCTGCTCTTAATGGAACTGTTTTCCTTGAGCAGAGCTGGAAGTGGGACAGTGCTGGTTTGAGTTTTCAACCATGGACCTAAAGTATGTTTGAAGGGAAACAGTGGATTAAGGGGTGGGACACGAGCAGAGGCTCCACTTGCGCAAGGTTGTTGACAAACTGTGGAATATAACCAAAGACTCCAAGTTCTGGGCCAGTGCTCTTTTATAAACATTGATCTGGTGAGCTGTTCAATGCATAAATTGTTTTATATTGGTTTAGCTCACAGTAACTGGGCTTACCTGGGTGTAAGCCAGTTGTGACAAAGCTAGTTAGTTCATTAAGGTTTCCATGTGTCAAAAGTTGCGTTGTTTCATTTTAAGTATGTGTCTAAAGATGCAGAATTTATCATTTCAAGAAAACTCTGTGCTGAAGAGAGTTTTACACTTGCTGACATTATTGTTGTGCTCACCCATTGGGAGGAACCTTGTTGACTGACAAGTGTAATGAATGTTCTTAATTTGTAATAGAGGTGAGGGAGAAAATCCTGCGTCCTTTCTGCAACCTGATAACTGGAACAATAGAAGCCACCACCCAAAGCACTTACACTTGGTAAAACTGAGTAAAAGCTGGGCTGTGTTACCCAAGAAACTTCTTAGAAAGAAATTCAGCATCATCAGGGCAAGGTGTACAGGCCTGAGTGAGTACAGAGAACACAAAACAAAAACATCAGTCATAGACAAGAAAATCTCTTTACCCAAGAGCAATAAAATGAGTGTGTCACTGAGCACTCTTCTCTCTGAAAACTGCTATCAAAGAAACTCCTGCTGTTTGATATGTCCTGGATTCAGGAAAACAAGAATTCACAAATTCTCAGACTCATTGGACTCAATGATCTTAGAGATATTTTCCAACTTAAATGATTCTATGATTATATAAAACTATTTCCAAATGACTGATGAAGAAAATACCCGACACCATCTCAAACTTTCCTTTATGGCAGAAACAGCCCTTAAGTCTTCAGAACTGACGTAATTGCTTCTGACTAACAATATCCTGGTATCATGGGGTGGATCCAACTCCCAAAGTGTAAATTTGTGACTTGTATTTGTGTGCAAGAAGCAATCACAGAAGAGAAGAGAGACCAGAGAGAATTGATATTACTTCTACTACAAGAACTGGAAGCCTTGGGGGTAGAATTAAAGCAATATTAAAAATGCCATCTGGAAAAAGACCTGGGTGCATCAGTAGGAGTCAAAGCAAAGAAATTTCCTAGTGACACTTTGAGTGATGATTTGCAGGTGAAAGTGACACCTTTTATGGGCAGCAATTAAAAACTGTCCAGGCAAGTCAGGGAAATGAGCAGCAAATAAAGCCACTCTCAAACAGCAGTGTGGGGTCACTGAGTTGGTCAAAAATGTGTTTGCTGTGGTCTGATCTATTTTTCCACAAAATACAGGTGAGGAAAGCTTTGGACTGCTTTGTGTTTGAGCCTCAGCAGAGAGCTGACTTTAGGAATGACCTCGCAGATCAGTGACTCAGCTGTGGAAAGAAGGCAAAGGGCAGCTTAGAAGGTGACAAAGTAGGACAGAAATTTTTGACCTCTTTGGGGAAAACTCCTCTTGGTGCTTAAAATGTCAGATGTTTTCATTTTTATCTGAGGAAGTACGTGGTCAGTACTATGCTGAAGCATCTCGAGAGCAGCTTACACATTTAGCTGTAGGAATTAATAGGGCTGTGCTTTCACCGGTGCTCACAGATCTGGGAGCACCAGGGTCACCTTGATGCCTCACCCAAATTAACTCTTTGCAGGTATTGCCTTAGGCAGACAATCAAGGAACTATTTCAAGGAATGACTGCTGCAAAAGGCATTGCTTTTTCTTTCCTTCTCCTGACTTGCAAAACCTTCTGAATAAGGAGCAAAATCTCCTGAATCACTCACCAGATGAATGTATCACTCCTGGAACAGATTTCAGATCAGCCAAAAGCTTAAAGCTTTCACAGGAGACCGTTTGGGCTCTTGTGCTCATCTGAAAGCACAGCATCCTCTCAAAGTGGCAAGACCAAGGTTTTCTGATCTCATCAGGCAAGTTTGGAATTTAGAAATGAGGTGGTACACAGGTGATATTATTCATTCAGAAGTTGTGTCATGGCTTTGAAACTGCTGAAGTTGGGGGTGCTGGAAGAGTCATGGCTGATTTGCAAAATGTATGATTTGGTGACGTGTAAGCAGGAAGTGGAAAATGGTGCAGGAAATGTGACGCTGACAAGACAGATAAAAGAGAGAGAGCCCCAGCTCAACAGTGTCTTATGGAGGCATCACTGGAGTGTGTGGCTGAAGAGCTGAGGGTTTTTTTCTGCCAGAGAATTGGTAGTTACAACTGTCCACTGACATAGTTGTGATTTCTTTCACAAACTCACCTGGTGCTTGTGAAGTCAGGCACCAAAGGGCACTGCAAATAGGAGAAACCAGGCTGAATGACTTTTGTAGATGTAGAAACAAGAGTAAACCATCTATGGATCAAAGGAGAATTTGGAATTCCAAGTATTTTGCTAAGTCATTGAGACTGCAGGCTTCCAGGAAAGACACCCTCAGTGTGCCCACAGGCTGATGGGTGTGGGTAGAAAGGATCACTATGGACTTCTACCTTCAACTCTCTTATTTTATAGATTCAGGGAAATTAGGGCACTGTGTCCCACTGCTTTTGAGGAATTTAAAACAGGACTGGATGAGAATGTGAATTATACTCCAGAAGTTATTTTGTTTCAATATAAAGCAAATCTTTATATTGTGATGAAATTTTGGGGTGATGTGGACTGTGTAGAAGATCAAACACTAGGCTGGAAAACCTTGTTCCAAGCCTGTTTGGCAACATGAACATCTTTTGGATGAAATTTTACAGGAGAGCTTATGAAGTCCAGGGATTGACTGGATGTGAGTGAGACATAATGAATCAAGGAGAATTCAAACCCAATTCCACTTTGTGCCTCCTTTTCCTATGTAGTTGAAATATGTGTTAAAATAGTCTACCCTTGTAGTGACAAGTGCATAGACTAAGATGACCAACTTCATGTCCAGATCAAGAATAAGGATTTCCAACAAGCTGAGGTGAAAGAAAGCATTTTCTTAGTAGCTGCTTTTCATCTATAATCTCAGTTTAGCAGAGGTCATAGAAGAACTAAAGGAATTTTATCCCTTTAGCCCGAAAGGACTGAAATGTCTTGTCAGCTCTTCTTTTTAATCACTTCAGTCCTCTGAGGATAATGAAGATACTGTATTCACAGGCTTGCCTGAGTGATGAAATATCTTCAAGTATCTCCAAATGCTGTCAGAGTGGTCTCTACACCTTGGCTGGGGGTATCTGTGTTGGTGGATGATGTTACCTATTGAAGGAGCTTTGGAATTTCTATGTTTTAGCTGGGTTTTGGTTGTTTTTATGTGCTGGTAGCTTGAGGGATCAAATCTGAGTAGTTGTTTTCTAAGGATTGCTGAAGGCACTCATTGTTTCTGTTAAGAAACAGGTGCAGGTTTTTTCTCCCTGACTTTTGCAGAAAAAAAATATGGATCGGTTTTTAGGGTGGACCTTAAATACCTTCTGTGAGTTCTCAGTCCTTCTCCATATAAAATGGGCCTGAATTATTGTGAATACCATGAGGTGTGCGTTATTTAGTCTAGCTGAAGAGGAGAGGGAGGAGGATTTTCCTGTGCATTATGAAGTAGCTCTTCCCATGTGGTTTGGTCCCAGTCTGGGGATGAGGGATTTTCTCTTTGGAGGCTGCTGTTTCCACCTTAAACTGGCACCTGGGTGTCCAGATGAAATTCCATGTGTCTGGATTTCTGATTCATATCAGCCCTAATGTGGCAGCAGCTGCTTTCAAATGGGTCTTGCCTAGAGGGGATTACAGGGAGTGCTGTGAAGTCTCATTTTACTTCTTCCACCTTGGCTACAGAGTGCTGAGAGGAGGGGAGGTGGGATATTTGTGCCATCCCTTGCAGATGGAGAACTGAGCACTTGCTGGTCAGCTGTTTTGTGGGCATTGTGTTGCCAGAGTATCTGATTTAAATGCCATTGAAAGTCTGCTCTACAGCAATGACAAGATCTCTTCAAAGTTAGCTGGCAGGAACTTAGCAGAACTTTGGTGAGTTAAGTGCTGTGATACTTTTTCCTAATTTCAGGATGACAAGTTAGAGACAAGCTTTTCTGTTGTGTAAACACAGAGCTTTAAACACAAACAAATAATTATTTTTGGTGCTCTTTTCCTATGACAAAACCTAAACTTGAAAGGTAAAAATAAACAAAAACATGTTCTAAAATCTTTTCAGATTAAGGGTTAGAAAAAAGAAAAAACCAGGGCTCAAGTTCACTTCCAACTTACATAATTGCTGACACAAAGCTGCAGTCCAGCCAGATGAACAGCACATTGTGAGGTACAGGAATAATTTGTAGTCATTTTGAGTAACCAGAGTAGCACACAGCAGATACATGCAGTGGAATAATAAATAAATCCTTGTCTCTGCATCAGTTTTTCTAAGAAATATGATAATATTTAGGTTTAACCAATATCTGTTTCTATCTTAATGGATCACAAGAGAGCAGTTAACTTTTGGTGTCTTATTTAGAGCCCTGTACTGATGGAAGAATTTATAGGTGAGTAAACTGTGGTATCAGAGATGATTGTGTCTTTTGCCTTGGTGAATAGTTTTTCAAACCACGGAGGCTGTGGATGTAGACTTACTCTGCAAGCTGTTTCTTATCAGTGGCTTCACATTACTGCTCCCCATCAAAACAGTTTATGTGAATGTTTCTCAGCCCTCTCTAAGCAATATGAGCTCATATACTTAAGCAATTTAGTAGATGATTTGTGCTAACGGGGTTGACTGTTGCTTAGAGACCCTCAGGCTCTGAAAGGTTGTAATGTGAAATGAATGACCCAGATTAATGTTTACTTTTGCCCTTGCCTGCGTTTGGGTCAACTTAGTTCTTTTATTGAACGCTGTGATCTATGGGTTTTGTAACTCAAAGTAGTGCCAGGTATGCTGTTTTATTTCCATCTGTCAAATCAGAAGATAGTGGGGAGTTCTGCTCCAGAGAGGTGCTTGGGGCAAGGCTGGCAGCCGGGATTTCCAATCAGGGAGGAAGCTTGGGAAGAGCATGTCTGTTTTAGCAGGAGGCCAGACCTTCTGCCACTCAGGCTGAAGCATCTCAATGTCCTCTTAAACGGAAGTGTTAATCAAAATATAGCAGACTAATTGTTTATGTGAGTGGATGAGATTATCCCAGACAATGTGGTGCTGTTTGACTTGGAGAAGGAACTGTGTAACCGTATGCAAAGCTGCACCACAGCGATAGACGATTGGCTTTTTGATTAGGTCATAAAATCTGGGGAGGTGATAAAAATGGAGCTGATTTTTGGGTGGGGTGCTCTGCTATCTTTTCAGATCAGCTTATAGCTGTGGAGTATTATTTACTATGCACAAATGAATAGGGAATAGTAGCTGAGGCAGTGGGCAGGTTTTTAATCTTAATGTGCCAGGCAGTGGGTTAAGCTCTTGTGATAATGTGTCCGAGAGCTTTGTGGAGTGATAAGGAAAAGGTTAGAATAGTTTTACTGTGCTAAATATTATTGCACAATGTTAGATAGAACTTTTTAAATGGGGGTTGTTTGTACCAATTAGTTTAACTTGAAACTAGATGTGAGCTTTGGTATGCTTGTTTTTGTGTCCAGGTCCCCTTCGCAGGGACAGTGTGCAGCAGTTGCTGCTACAGAGTCTCTGTGGGAACTGGTGTGTCATGGATATAAACCTCAGGATCTCAGGCTTGCCTATAACTGCATTTAAGACCGTGCACTGACACAAAGAGATGGAATACACAAAGCACCCTGAAAGGCAGAACGCCTTCTTCCTGAGAAGAGCTGCTAAAGTGTATCCCATTTGTTTATAATTTTCCATTAAGGAAATAAAAAAGAGTGGCCTGAGAGAGCTGACATCTCTAAAAAGGGAAACAGGTGGCTTTCCATTGCATTTCTGCATGGTCCCCACCATGCTGGTTGAGAGCTGGTCATGCAGGAGTAAGGAATGGTGGCTACTTACTCCATCACCCATCACATTCTCACCTTGCTCCAGTTCCTTGTGGGACCTGTATGGTCTTCTTCAAACCAGGTAATTTCTTTTTTCCTGTCCCCCCTCATATTGTTTCTGTTCCCCTCACTTGTGCCTTGGAGGCCTATGCTATCCCATCGCCAGCCTTTCCCACACCTTGGATTCTGCCCCTTCCCCACCCACCTATTGCTTGAGGGCGTCAAGAACTTCTTGCAGGACAAGCTAGAACCCCCCATGCTGCAGCCAGGGCTCTGCTCTGGGTGCGGAGGAGCTGATCCCAAGGCTGTCCCTCTGCCATGCCTCCTGCCCAGCCTGCCAGGCAGCTGCTTTCCCGGTGCTCTAACAGGTCCTGCCGGTGAGTGGAGAAGGGGAAATGTTTTTTTTTCCCATGTATACAATGAAAGGAAGCGCTGTAATAAACGGAATGAGGTAAAAAGGTTTTCCCGGCACATTACCTTCTAACACTTCTTCATCCTGTTTCTCTGCTCCAGGTCCCACTCTGCTATGGGGAGTGGGACTAAATTCCCCACAGCTGGCTCCCGCCAGCCCCCAAGGCCTGGCTTCCTCTGGCAGGGAAAGCCCTGCTTTGTCCTGTCGAGGGGATGAAGGACATCTCTCCCTTGGAACTGGGCAAAGGAGGGTCTCTTGCACCTTGGCACATTGGAGCTGGTGTAGGGAAGTGCTACTTCATTGCTATTATAGCAAAAGGAATAATAAAGTCTCCAGAAATCATATAAAAGACAAGAGGGGTGGGTGGGAGGGTGGAGAGAGGAAATACTTGGAGATGTCTGCAGTGCTTCCTGTTTGCTTCTGAAAATTATGAGTCAGATCCCCCAGAAACAAAAGAGAGGGGTTTGAAAAATGGTGAGATTATAAAAAAGTAATCATGCGTGCATATGTTCTCTTCTGGTTTTTGAGCCCTCAGAGCTGGAGGCCGTTTTTTGGGGCAGTGGTGACAGCAAGGAACACACACTCTTTTCCTTTCCACTGAAAGTAGAGGGGTTTTTAATATCTCTCAATGCAGCATCAGGAAGGAGACCAATAGAAAAGATACCAAAGATCGCAAGGTTTGGAATAAAATGTGTGATAGCATCACAGTTCTTCTAGATTTGATTGCTTTGGCTTGAAAAACTTTTGCAATAGGAGTTAGGTGTAGCCCTGGAGCTGGTCTGCCTTTGCTTTGTGAGCTATATACTTTGGCACAGGAGGGAGAAGGTGCGTTGTGTGTGCCTGGATTGTGTTTGAGACTGATCCAGAAGGAGGAACCATGCTCCTTTTTCCCAGGTCAAACACAGTCTGCGTCTTTAAAACCCATGGATTCTGTGGGATTTGTAGTATGAGTGTTGATAAGTGTATGTGTGTACAGCAGGATTGCACTTAAAAATGAAAAATGAAGTGGATATCATTGTTCACCTTATCGTATCACCAAGTGCAGGCTTTTCTAGAAAACCTGATTTCTTTGTTTCTCTGCCAGTTAATGCCCAGTAAATGTATGTAAGTGATAAAAGACTCCAGTTTTCCCAGTAGGAAGTGATTATCTGCAGGCGTTTTTCCTCCATTACAGTGTCAGGATAAGCTGTGCGAGGAGACCTGGAAGCATTTCCTTCAGCTGAAAAGAATGCTGCTGAACTGGAGGGCCTGAAGGTAAAAGGCCAAACTCATTTCTTTGTAACAGAGCTTGTTGTTAAGACACACCTTGGAAGGTGATCTGACTGACAGCTGACAGCACAGCCAGAGAGTCGGAGCTCCTTGGTGCTCGGCAGAGTTGTTGCTGAGAGCTCAGGTGGACCACAAAAATCTGTATTAATAAATAATCTCTCCCATGTGCTCTGGGGTGCAATAGCCTGTACTGCTATAAATGTTTCCTGGAGTGATTTTTGCCACTAACACTGTCCCCAGACCCTGTGCAGGGATGGGGCTGGAGGGGTCCTGGAAGCTCCTCCTGGAGTGTGCAGCCATTCTGGTTTGAATGCTGAGCTCTGCTGAGCAGATACAGGGTTTTCTCAGAGCCTGGGAGAGTCTTTGGGCATGTGAGGTTGGCTGTTGTGAGTGTAGCCTTGTTGTGCTAAAAGCAGAGGAGATGCCAGCCTGCCTGGTGGTCAGCATGAGAAAGGTCTGCAGCAGTTTTGAGGTGTGAACCTGCTAGTTACGTCATTTTCCTGCTTTAAAATGATAGTTATGAAAAGTTCACGCGAGTGGAATGGGCTCCTTTTCCACCTTTAACTTCACACCTGCACAGAGGTGACTGTTTTGCCACCCTGTTTGTGGCTGCTGTTTCATGACTCTCCTACTTCCCAGCTCCTTCTGCTATGGCAGGAGCATTCCCAAGCATTTCCTCTTCAGGTTTCTGCTTTGTGCTGCTACGTGGGACTCTCTCAAGCGAGTGTGTACAGGTTGGGGGTAGGTGTGGCAAAGGGCTCCCAGAGCTGCTCCCAGCAACTGGGAAAGCAGCTCTGAGACAATCTGGAACAGCTCCCAAAATGATCTCTCCCAGTAGGAAACTGGCTCTGCTCGGTTTTAAAACAAGTAAATAAAATCACTGTGATTTCTCAGTTGGCTTTTGTTTGGAAGGGGTTTTTTTTTTAACTGGCTACTGAAGAAAGGGAAAAGCAAAGAGACTATGCAAAAATACCCAGCTGCAAAAATTTGTAAACATTTATTGTTGCAAAGTGAAAATAAAAATCATACAATCCTTTGTTAAGAGAATTGGAGCACGTGTTGATATCTCATGTGCACAATTCTCATTGTCACCGGTGAGAGCTGGACACATCAAAGGGTGAGCAGACCTCAGTTCCTGCCTCCCAAAGTCATTGTCCCTGAGGGCAGAAGTAAAGTGCTGCTGAAACCAGCGGCAGGATTTTGGGAGCTGGGTTGCATGCTGGGTACAAGTTTGTTGGTGGTTTTGCTGTTCAACCTGAACAGCATAACCACTGAAGGTGGTTTTATCTGAAGGCAAAACCAGGCAGCACCGTAATTTCAGAGCACTGTCTCGGCAAGGGGATGGTCAGGAAAGGCTCATGTTCCCGGTGTAAAGCCCAGGTTTGCACCCAGTGCCAGGATATTGCACATCTCATGGAAAGGGGCTGTGGGTGGGGGAGCTCAGGATGTGTTGTGTGAGTGTGCTTGGCCTTGAAGACAGTTTCTGGGGTTGCTGAAGGAAGGTGCACTAAAGGAAGGATATGAAAAGTTCTGGGTCAGGTGCTGAGCTGCTGCAGAAAAGGGCTGTTTGACTAATTTCAGTGGAAGTACACATGTTCACACTAGCTTGGGACTTGTCCCCATTGTTGGCCTCTGAAATGAGGTGAGCCCTTTCTTTGTTTGGTACCCTGACATATAACAGTGTTTATAACATGGAGGGTTTTGTTATCTATATTGTCTGAATTTTATTTTTTTTTTACTTAAGCAAAAAGTTAGGCATGTAAAATTTTTCTCTCCTGTGTGAAATAAGCAATGCAGGATGTGTAAAATGTCAGCATTTTGATTGAGCAATGTGTTCCACTCACATTTTTACATAGTGTGACATGGGTTGGTCTGCCAGATTATTGCTGTTTGTGTTAAAAAATGGAGAAAGAACTTGGTTTGTTTTCCAGGATTTACATTTCAAGCTGTGTTTGCAGGATTGATAATTTGTTCATGTATATTTGTGGATGTATATATCTTTGTATTTATGTGTTTGTTTACATATATATGTTGTCGTTCCAGACGCTGAGGTTCATTATAGGCCTTTCAGTAGCATTTGAGGCTGGTTTGTTTGCTTAAACAATAATATTTTTACACTGTGCTCTTTCAGCAAAGTTTCCTAATTTTCTTCCTTTGCTTATGCTTCCTTTCTACAGTAAGTGTTGCTATTTTGATGAGTAGGTGTGACTGGCTTCGTTACGGGGATGAAGTCACTTTTTGATCACTGGACAGATATTGGCATTTCTCAACAGTATTTCTCTGGGTAAATCTTTCCCTTTTCATTAAATGCTGTTAACAGTGAACAATCCAGCCTTTCTGACTCCTTTTATTAGCATGCAGTTCTTCAAAGCAGTCCTTTAAGGTGGCCACTCACAAATACGTGCAAAGCTGAGAAAAAAAGCACAAATTCTTCTGTTGTAAACTAAACATAGAATTTCTTTGATTGTGATTATTTTCTCTATGCTGCTGGCTTAGCTTTGCTGTCTCTGGCTGAATATGTAACTATGTAATGAGTTCTGCTTGATTTTGGGAGCAGTGATGCTGTTACTAGGACCACTTTTCTGAAGTCACTGTGTACCATGGAAATATAAACCATTCAGTGTGATAGGGACTGGTTAGTGAGCTACATCCTGAAATTCACATACGGATGCAGGGTTGCCTCTGACACCCTCGTTTTTAGTTTACAGTGGTCCCAGTGTCAGTGTTTCTAATGCATGTTAGGTTGATATACCTAAAATTCTGCTTTATCTGTGCTTTCTTACATTGAGAGAGCCGAATTGCAGACCTGTTATGGGTGGTTGTAAGGTGTGAGCAAGCAGAGTTAAAGTCATGTGTTCAATCTTGATTTTCTGATTTACTTCTAAGTAAGTGGTATGTTTGCTTTGGGCCAAATCCTGGACTTTTTACAATGTTTGCATTCCATATATAGCTAGCTGGAATAAGGATTAAGTGGAAATTCTGCAGAGGTTAGATTGCAATTAAAAACTTTGATGAATGACCCTCAGTGTGAGGTGCTGACGCTGCTGCTTCTTTAAACTTCATCCCACAGTGCACTTTTGGGAAGAAGGGATGATGGGGATGAAATCCTGGCCTCGGAGACATCAGTGGAAGTTTTGTCCGTTCAAAGAGAGCCAAGATTTCACCTAAAAGGAAAATGTTAGTAATGGAAAAATTGTCCAGTCCTCCAGGTGATGTGCATTATTAGTGGGTCTGTGTCCTGCAAGCCACTACTGCCTTCAGAAAGCTTTCCTAATACTCATTTTATAATTTCCATTTTTTTAGCTTTAATACAACTTTCATCCAAAAGAGGGTTTGCCTGTGGAAGTGTTTTCCAATTAAATGCCTTTAGGTTGTCGCAACATCCTTGTATGATCGACTCTTACTTTTTGTATTAAAAAAAAAAAAATAGAAAAGAAACAAAGGAAGAAATCAACCATTTCCTTGGGTTTATGGGAATGTAATTTGTTTATCAAAGGCACTCAGACAGACTGAAGCCAAGACCTGCCTGGGAGCAGAACACCAGTGCTGTGGAGAAGTGCAGCAGGACTCTGTGTGCATGGGGAGGGAGCTGGGTGGGATAGGCTGGCACACCTCCTCCCATTGCCAATTCCCCGTGGAATCACAGAATATCCTGAGCTGGAAGGACCCACAAGGATCACTGAGTCCAGCTCCTGGCCCTGCACAGCACAGCCTCAAGAATCACCCTGTGCCTGGGAGCGTTGTCCAAACACTTCTTGAGCTCTGTCAGCCTTGGGACTGTGACCAATTCTCAATCCCCTTTTGACAGCAGAAAATAGGTGTGCTTGGCACCACTGAAAATGACTCAATGTGTGTTGCATTGATGTGAGGATCTTGAAATACTGTGCAAATGTTCATTTACTTGGCAAAAATGAGCATGTCCAAGCAAAGCTCAGTACCATTTTCTTGGTGCATTTATGGCTTACCTATTATGCAGGCCAAGAAAATTGCAAAACTGAGACTAAAATCTAATCATGTTTTCTCCATTCCTCTGTAACCTCCAAATAACATTTTATTCCTTTGTAATCGTTTATTTTAACTCTGTTCTTATAATTTAATTGAAATTGCACAATATTTTAAATGTAAATGTAGCTATAAAAATGGATAAACAAGTTCTACTGAACAGAAGCTTTTGCAAGCTAAAAGCATGACTGGATATAACACAATACAACAGAATAACAAAACGACATTCAGGATTTATAGCCGGATTACTTAATTGAGCAGAAAAACTTCTGCTTTTATTCCCCTTGTCCTCCCTTTGACATGCAAGCCTGCAGGTACAGTTACAAGAATGTATGAATGCACTATCAGATGAGGGAGGAACTTTAGGGCTAATTATTTGTGCAGTTATTAGTGCAAATGTGGAGCTGCCTGCTTGCATGGTGGTGTTTTTGTTTCCCAGTATGTGCTTGGGATTGTACTTTCTGCCCATGTGTCTCCACACCATTTGATAATACAATTCAAAGTGACCCACGCAAGCATTTTTTGGGATGGTAGGAATGGCTGAGTGTTCCTGCTCTATGTGGCTGAGTGTTCCTGCTGTGTGTAGCTGAGATAAAATGCACCACATCCTTATTTTACACTGAAGTTGGTGCATGGTGAAATTTGTCTGCTGTTTTAGACACCTTGAGGAGTTTGGAATGTTTTAGATGCATAGAAGTTTGCTTTCCCAGAGTAAGGGTATTTATTAAACAGCTCCTTTCAACCTGTTTTCTGCTTTGTTTGTGGCAATTAAAATTTGTTCAGAAAGGAAAGTATAAAGTTCCTAAAGTTTGAGGCAGGCAGGAGCCAGATTTTGTTGTCTCTGTGCTGCTGTACCTCACTGGCATGAAGTGGAGTTCTTTAAATATCGTGTTCTGCTGTCCTCCCATTTGTCAAAAGGGCTTTTTAACATGGAATCTTCCTAAATGGTAGAGATTTAACAGCCTTGCTGTAAGTGCAAGGAAGAGCCTTTTTATTTTCTGTGTGAGCTGGGATTAATGTAGGCAATCCTCAAAGATGTGAAAGGTGATGGTGAAAAATTTGGCTTTGGAAAGAAGACATTTCATACAGGGTAGCTAAATCACAGAGCTATAAATCATTTGAAGCAGGACTGCTAGTCAGAAAAGAATATGAACTCACATTTTGGGAAGGGTGAGGTAGGATGACTGTAGATTTTTGGCAGGAGACCGCTTGAAGCACACAAGAAGTGGGCTGACCTAGATGCCTGATAAGAGGCTCAATGAAATGAAAAGTGGGTGGACTTGGAGAAGAACTGGGTGGACCTGATTGTTTTGGCACTTAGGTATTTGATGTTTGATTTCCAGGGTAGCAAAATTTGAATCACCTATTGTTCGTTATTGGTTGGTTTCTTCGTGGTATGACTTGCACCTCTCTTCCCGAGTGGTTGCTGGGATGTGTGGAGCACGGGAGAGGCTTTGTGCTGCAGTTTGGAAGGCAAGAAGTGTCCTGGGTGGCAGGTGCTCTGGAGGAACATTTCTATGGAGGAGGTTGTGTGAAGGGACATCTGAGGAGCAAGGTGAGGGAGGCTTTGGGGGCTGCTCCTTTGTTCATGAGGGCATGTTAAGGTTATGTGGTTTTGGGATGTACCTCAGCATGCTTTGCAAACAAAGAAGTTGCTGGGCTCCACTGGCAGTTAAAACATCCAGGTTCTCCTGCTGATGCCTGTCACCAACGTTGCCCCTCTTCCTGCTGCTGCCCAGGCCTTGTGCTGCTCAAAAAGGCAGTGAAATGATGATACCATTAAGAGACTAAAAGCTGAGCAACCTGAGTATCTTATACTGAAGACGTCACCTCTAGCTTAGTTTATTCAGCCTTTTGAGGACTAAAATTCTCCATAGATGTATAAATAGTACTGAGTTGATGCCTTGAGAGGCCACCTAAAAACAGAGACTAGACAAAAATAAGGGAATAAAGGTACATATTTACTTGAACGGCCTTCAAAGGTACCCCCTGGGGAGCCAGAGGCTACTGCCAAGATGGACCCCAAGATGGATGACAGGTCATGAGTTCTTCGCACTTTTATAGGTTTGGTTCATTTGCATATCAAGGTTAATGCTCCGATTAAAACTTCAGTTAATGATGTAATTTCCCCAAGCTCACCCCCCTCTTAAAATGTTGGTTTACCCATTTTGGGCCTAGGATGGTCTGAGTGACCTTGGAGAGCAGGCCTGGAGAGGCTTTGTTATGTCTAACCAGCATGAGAGAGCAGAAGTTAATAGGCCACAGGAAACTTCAGAGTTACACACTAGGCAGTACAGGATTTGAAAAATATGAAAGTTAAAACCTAAGGCATCAGAGTGTGTTATAGACATCAGCAGCTGGGTCATGTATTTTTTAACAAGTTACACACACGTGCAGTTCCATGTATGGGAGAGTCTGTGCGCTCATGTGTTTGGTCAGGTATTGTTGTACTTAATAATATTGGCTATGATTATTGGGTGGAAGTGTCTGTTTGTAGGAAGAGACAAAATACATTTCAGGATGGTATTTTTGAAACTCAAGGCACAAAACTAAGATAAATGATACTATGTGGCTGCTTTCTTTGACAATCTAAAAAGCATCTTATATTATGAAAGAGACCTAAAATTCACAAAACCCACCACAGTTCCTTTCCTATAGTTTTCTTACATTGGTTTTTGTTCTTTCAGAATGCAACTGTATCTCAGTATTAAATCTAAAATAACTTAGCACTGGGAACAGTCCTTCTAGGATTATAGCTGTACAACTATTCCTTGACTCTTGCACTACATCTGCAAGTTCCTAGAAACCTTTGGTGTATTTACCTTTAGCCTGTGTTAGGTAAGGAGCTTGCAGGACACAAAGACTTATGCGGGATATATGATTCCTGTCTGTGAACCCAGGCACCATTAGACTTTTCTGCCAACATACCCTGCTTATCAGTTATACTGCTGCTGCTCAGTCCTGCTCCTCCCATCCCTGTGTCCTTCTTCGCATTTTGCCAGAGAAGGGACAGCTTTAACTCCACCAGATGATGGGGGAGAATGAAAGGAGGGGAAGAGAGGTGCAGAACTCTACAGGTTCATGCTCTGACCAATTGATGTGAGGCAGAATATTTTTCCTGTGCAGTGACCGAGCACTGAACAGATTGTCCAGAGAGGGTGTAGAGTCTCCTCACTGGAGATATTCCAGAGCTGTCTGGGCACAATCCTGAGCCCTGTGCTTTGGGATGGCCCTGCTGGAGCAGGGAGGTGGCACCAGCTGCCCCACTGTGTCCCCTTCCAGCCTGACCTATCCTGTGATTCTGTGTTGATAGTGGAGAGTTGAAACCACCTTTACTTTCCCCCCTGCCTCTGTGGAGAAGCACACCTTATCTCCTAGGCATTGCTTTAGGTAGCTCCAATTCTTGTTTAATGAGCCTTTGCACACTGTAGCTGTGTACACTTCTGTACACTGTGAGGCCTTAATGGCTTAAACACCTGCTGGTCTGTGAGGTTGGCTGCCTGTGGCACTATGATGAGGAACTGCCCTTGCTTCCCCTGCAGCGAGTGGAAAAACTTCCACCGGCTTCAGTGGGAGAATGACTGGGCATCTATGACAAGCAATCCCATGAGCGTTGTTCCTTTCAGCCCCTAATTCTGCAATTACTGAATACAAAGGGTCGTGCGTAAAGTCCAGGGCTGTAATTACTGCTTTGACTTTCCTGATGATTTATCTTAGGCACCACCAATGAGCTGCACAGCTTAATTACACCAGTTACTTGGAGGGATTGTGCAAAACCCAGGTATTTATTGTGTTCAGGGAAGAACTTGCCCAGCTAAAAATTGTGTCATACATGTGCAGGGGTCTCCTTTGTCATTTATGTATGGAAAACTGAAATGCAATTGTGTTGTATGTGCCAGGTACTGAATGACAGCAAGAGAGCACAAAGCAGTATTGTCTGCAGTCCAGCTGAGGAATTAAACCCCTAGAAGTTTGTCAAAGCTTCTCTGATAGTACCATGGTGAAGTGGCTTAAATATTGTCACCGTAATTTGGATCAGTGTTGACATAGCTTGCACGTTTTATGGTATAATACAATAAATATAATACAATAAATTCTGCCTTTATCTGAAAAGCCTGGTCTGGTGCACTTTGGCTTCCTATTCAAACCTACAAGCAAGTGATCTTAAAACCTGCTGTGGTGTGGTCTGACAGTCACTGCAGGCGCCCAGGACCTTTTGCAGCCAAGCCTGTTGTTTGGTTTCACACATCTCAAATGGATTTGTTTGCAGGTTACAAAGGTCTTGAATTGCTGGTTGTTTAGCGCAGCCACCTCGCAGGTGTCAGTAGCAAACCAGCAGCTGCTTTTGGCTTGCTATAAAAGTGGGATTTGAATATTTTGAATTGTGTATCAGAGGAAGTGGTCTGTGTTTGAAGAGCCTCTTTTGTTCTCATCCACAGATCGGGCTGAAGTCTTGCATCATGTGCAATGTGCAGCTCAGCTCTCCCTACGGCAGCTCAGCTCTCCCTCAGCACTCCCTACAAGCACCTCCAGAGTAAACAAGGAGCTGTTAGGCTCTCTGAAGGTCATGCAGCTGGAATACAGAATGAATGGCATTATGTGGCAATTCTGGGAATTAAAATGTTAATTTAATAACTGCTAAATAAACAAAACAGTACTTTCCTCAGATTTTTGTCCTGTGTTATAAGAAACAAAGGTGTGAGAAGGTGAGGTGCTGAGCAAGGGCTCAGGAGATGATGTTCCTGTTCTGTCATGCCACTGCCCTGCCACATGTCAATCAACCTTTCTGTGCTCTGATTCTGTGTCCATAGGATGGGAGCAGCACCAGCTCCTTTTTCCTTTGTGTTCTCTGATGTCTTTGGTTCCTGATGGCTGCAGAACTCATTTATGGTCCTTATCTTTGTGCCTTTAGAGAATGCTCAACGGCAGGTGATTGGTATTAATTGTTTAATGTCTGTTCTTTGCAAGGCCAGTGTGTTTGAGTGCTGCAGCTGGCTGGCTCAGAGAGTGTGCAGGATCTCATTTGTTTTTCTCAGCACCAACACCTTGTTTTCTATCTGGCTTTTGCTACAGTGACGTACCATGCTGAAAGTTGTGTTTCACCCACAGTTGAGGTTGTCACGAGGGTGCACAAGTTGTCACCAAGGGACACAGGAGGTTCCTTGTGAGTTATGGTTGGCTTTTCAATATGCCTTCATCTTGACAGTGCTTAAGGTCAAACCTTATGGGTTCCTCCTTAAAAACCTTTGAGGGATTTTGTTGAGAGTGAGAAGTACTCCTTGGCATTAAAATCCTTTGGCACAGCTTCTGTTAAGGTAGTTCTTTCCAGTCAGCTCTCTGTGACTCCAGGCTTTATGTGCTGTTTATAGGAAGCTTTGGCCTATTAGAACATGGACAGAGCACAGGATGCCTGCAAGACTCTTCCTAAGTCCTGCTTTCCAAACCTCACTCTGTTCTTGTTAAGCCTGGCCTAACCTAGACTGTGAAGAAACACAATTCCCTAAGGTCCCTTGTTTGCTCCTGAAGCTGTTTCTTCAATTCCCCTTCCTCATTGACACCTCATGTTTGCATCTAGGTCTGTTATGAGATTGGAACTGCTGACTTCCAAAATTCTTTGTCATTTTTGCTTCAGGGAGCTGCAGCCACAGTGGACTCTTTGTCATCTTGCTAGAGGTAGAAAATTCATGGGTGTGCTGGGGGATTGGCTTTGCTGCGCTCGTGGCTGGAGGCAAAGACTTCACTATCTATTGTGTTACTTGGCTGAAGCCAATTTGTGCTTTTTCTGGCAATTTCCAACAAAAATACTGCTAAGAGTGTTGCTGTGAAGTGACAGGGCAGTGGTGTGTCCTTAAAACATGATTTTCCTGAATAATTGTTTGAAATGGGCAAATTATTTACAGGATGCTTCCTGAAAGGGAGCTGAATTTATGTTTAGGAAGTTCTGAGATAAGTTTAACAATTCATACTTTTCAATTTCATTGTTTATTTACTTCTAAAATATTGCAAGAAATATATTAGATTTGTCATCTAGATTTTCTGCTGTGGATTAAAGAAATGCTTATTCATTTTAGCACAGGAAAATGTGGTCTTGGGCGTTTTGATCAGAGCTGAACCTTAATTCCACATGCCTCCTCAGAGGAAAAAGATTGGAAATGGTGAAGAAGAAAATCTGACAGCTGCAGAGAAACAAACTGTTTCTGATTGAGGGTTAATGTCTCTAATGAAGGAAAACATAAATTTTACATGTAACATCAATGTATGTGGTGTAACAAAACGGATTTTAACTGGATTTAAAGGAAATGGGATCTGAAACACAGGCCATAATTTGGTGCAGTAGAGGAAATCCTCTCTCTGGAAGGAAAATGTAGACTTTTCTTGGTTATGCTTAGTAGCTGAATAACAGAGTTTCTAAGGTATTTTTTGTATTATGTTGGAGAAATGTGGAAGCTTCTGTATTGCTGGTGTGGCAGGTGTGTCTCTGCATTTATATCCACTGATGGCATGTTTTAGTGAGTGTGATAACTTTTGTTTTTCTAGGTTAGTGGATGACCGGTGTGTGGTCCAGCCTGAGGCGGGTGACCTTGCTAATCCTCCAAAGAAGTTCCGAGGTCAGTAACTGGGGATCATTTCTCTTTAATGACTAACTGATGCGGTTTTAATGATCAATGATGATCTCTTTAATGATGCAGTTCTGACTCCTTGGGCACTTCTGTCATGTAACTTCCCAGAGGGTTTGTGGACACAGGGACAAAGTTTCAGACTGGAACATGAATGGCAGATTTTGAGAACTGAATACAAAATTTGCAAAGGCACGAGAGGCAGGTGGAAAGTATGGAGAAAAGGACTGATTTTCCTGTGGTCCAAGAGTTGCTTGCTCTGTTCTGTACATTGAACACCGATCCCCTGCCGTGTGACAAACTCTTTGCTCCAGCCCTGCTCTTACTGTAGATGGGAAAGAAACTTGTGAGGTCCAAAGCTACTTGAGTTGATGGATTGTTTATTTTTTTTTCAAGGTGAGATGCCTTTTTAAGGAGTACCCCCAGATATTTTGTCAGCTTTTTGTTTTGCTTTTGCTTAAAACTGTATCTGATTTTTTTCAACTTGACCTTGTAGATTTGGATAATTCTGCTGTTTTGCTTATTGGAAAAAAATAACAGCGCACTGACAACATGTAGTTTTTACTTCTTGAGTGCTAAAAAAGTACTCCTAACTGTGCCAGAACAGGGCCTTACTAGCCTGATCCAGGCCTCTTTTGGCTTAAAAAGGCTTGGATTCACACTGGTTCTGAGACAAAGAGAGTATCACTTGCCTGATTTAGGGCAAGGGAAATGTGTTTCATGGCTGTTTGTATCTATTTTCAATGATCTTTAAGGCCCCTTCCAAACCAAACCATTCTATGATTTTGAGGGGTTGCACCGTTGTGCTTAACCTTAGTATTTTATTTCCAGTGTTTATGTATATGCTACTATTGCAAAAAATAAAGCATTTAAAACATTGGGAGAGTGAAGTTCTGCTTTCCCAGAGAATTCTAGACTTTTTTCCATTATATATTCAGGAAACATCAGCAGTTGGTTCCAGTTCCAGCTGTGAGCATTCAGCACACTGGCAGATACTGGAAACTGAGAAAGTGAGGGTGAATACTTAGAAACTAACAGTAATAAATTTCAGTCACTTGTGTGACTGCATAGCTTTAAAGCAGAGCTGGGGGTAGCATCCAGTGTGGCTTTCAGGCTACTTGACTGTGGTTTCACCCTCTCACTGCCTGCAAGTACATGTGTAATTCACAGTTTCCAGGTTGCACAGAATTTCAGGTGGGGATGTCTGTCTGTCTGACAATATTTCTGTCACTGGGCTACCCCGAAGTGTTTCTAAAGTTGAGCATATCCCGGTTTCTAGATGAGACCAAGGTCACTGGGAAAGATTTGTGGTAGGGTAACTGCAGAGTACACCCAAATGCCTACAGTTAAGGATCTTAAAAAGACAACCATAATTTTTTCACTGTCTAGTGTTTGAGGGCCTGATTTTATAACCTCAGTACATAAGAGTTCTTTTCTTGCAGCTCTGTGTTGTTCATTTCTAACTTCAAAAGGCAAAGAAAGAAAAAGTTGGTAGGTTTCTGTGTTGATGATTTGGGCACTTAGATGCAGGGTGGAAGCTGAATGAACTCCCAGCACTAATGGTTTGCCATCAGAGGTGGCAGCACATGTGGAGCAGATGTCAGAGGGGGCTGGGACACTGACAAATGCACAGCTGTTTTCTGCTGCTGCGGAAAGCAAGGGCTGTATCCTGAGCTACATCCCAGCTTCCATAGGCGAATGGTTTCCATTAGTTGTGGACAATTTTGGCTCTGTCCCTTATTGTAACCTCTGTCTGTTGCTTGCTTAACACATCCCTTTATCTCCAGTTGCCTCTGCTCCCTCTTCTCCACAGCATCAAACCTTTCCTTTCCTCTAACTCAGATCCTCCTCTTTTAGGGGATTCCCTCTTCTCCCTCTCCCTCCCCGGCCCAAAACTTTTTAGTAGATACTCTCCTCCTCCTCCCTGTTGCCTCTTTGCTCCCTTGGCGGCCTTTCTTGCAGTCACTCCTTAGCTCTCTCTACTTTATAGTGCACCCATAGCTGACTTAATTTTGGGACTGCTGCCATGGTGGTAGCATGCAAATTTGGATGAGCTGCAGCACAGAATGATTTGGATTGGAAGGGACCTTAAAGCCCATCTCATTCCAGTCCCCTTCCACTATCCCAGGTTGCTCAGAGCCCTGTCCAACCTGGCCTTGGACACTGCCAGGGCTGGGGCAGCCACAGCTTCTCTGGGCAACCTGTGCCAGGGCCTCCCCACCCTCACAGGGAACAATTTCTTCCTGCTATCCAATCTAAACCTGCTCTCTGTCAGTGTGAAGCCATTCCCCTTGTCCTGTCACTCCAGGCCCTTTTAAAAAGTCATTTTCCATCCAGCTTTCTTGTAAGTCCCCTTTAGGTACTGAAAGGTGCTATAAGATCTCTAACAGCTGTAGGAGAAACTAAATTAGTGAAAAGTAAGTTTTGTCACATTAATTTATGCAACCCACCCTTCTATAGCATCATGGCTATAGTGTTAGGGGCTGCATCGAATATCATTTTCCTGCTCCTTCAAGTATCCATAATCAATGTGTGTTCAGGAAGATAGCTGCAGAAAAGATAAATCCATCATTTGGATGTTGTCTCCTTCAAGTCAAATTCTAAGTGTGGGAACAGCAGGAACTTTGCTGAGAGCCCAGCAGAAACTTGCTGTCTAGTTGATGTTTAGTGCCTTGTACCATGGAGGTGCCTCTACCATGAGGGCAGCCAAAAGCACATCTCTGCCATACTTTGCTAAATTTCTTAGCTCGGTTCAGAGTCTTGAGGCAAAAGAGTTGCTAAATGTTGTTTTTATAACCAAGAAGTGTAAGCAAAATCCATATTTTTCTCCCCAAGAATCTTCTGGGAAATAGCTTTCAGTTAAAGCAGCAAAGTTAACAAACCAAAAAAAAGCTGCTTTAAGTAGGTTCTTGACATGAAAGGAAGACTTAGGCATGAATGATTAATTGAATGATTAGACATAAGCAACTGAAAATAGCATCTAAGAGCAGGATGAGCAGGGCCTCTTCAGTAATAGGAACTGCTGTCTGTATGGTTTACAATGTTTTTATCACTGATAGCTGAACTGGCGTTGATTTGAGGTTAGAGCATGACCTGGGAGTCAAAGAAGTATGAGAAAAACATGTTTCTAACAAGATGTTTAGATTTCAAGGACTGACTCTGAAAATTAATATCACAGAGGACTGTGTCTGCTCTTTTTTGGCAATATTTTATCAACCCTTTCCCCAGTGGGAGGGACAAAAAGAAAGATTGTGTTTCTGAACTGCCTGTATCTCCCCTACAGGGTTCACTCAGAGATCAAATTAAGGTATTGAGCTGTTGGCCTGAACTGGAAGCCTGTGTAAAGAGGCTCAAAATAGCAGTTTCGGTTTTGTTACGTGTTTACTTTCTTTTTTTTTTTTTGAGTGGGTGGTTGCTATTTTCGTTGTTTCAGAATGTCCTGCAGCACGGAGTGTTGTTAAGTGAAGAAAGATGTGGTTGCTTCTCATTTTGTGTCCATATGAAGAAGCTGTGCTCCCCATTCCTCCCCCAGTCACACTGGGATGAACCTGGTGTGGCTCTGTGTCCACCAGGGTGCACATCCAGATTTGCATCAGTGCAGAGGAGGGCAGAATTTGGTCCCACAGGTGTTTCCCGAAGCCTGGTGAAAAAACCCCACTCCTCTTTTACTGTATTGCAGTTGAATTGAAGGGACTGATCAAACCAGGTGCATCTTGTCTTAATTCCAGTTGAAGCTGGTGAGATCCAAGGCACTGAGTGTTGTGGTGGAAATGGTTACTGTGCTGCAGGGCTGGGTTCACAGAGATTGGGAGGAACAGTGTGTGCCAGGAGTCGTGCACCTCTGAAGAAAAGTTGCATCATGAGCCACAGAACTGCAGGTTTCCTTAGTCTGTGACCCTAAAAACACTTCAGCTTGATGCTCCTATCTCCAGTAGGAAACACTTTCAGCTTCCAAGGTGTACAACAGCACAGATAAGACCTGCTTGTTGGTCAGATTTAGCAACTCTGGAAAAGGAGCATGAATCTCTCTCCTATTTTAAATGTAAAATGACCTAAACTGGTCTAAACTTCCTTACTTTTAACTTGTATTCCTTTCTTTTCTTGAGGCTTCTCAGTGAAAGTGATGCTTGAATTCCTAAATATCCTCCCTTTGCCTTAAAGGTTTTAGTCTGATCTAAGGTTTGTCTGATATTGTTCTTTTGTCTTCTTTCCCTTCCATTACCTTCCTCTGCACTCTCTCCTTTCCTTGTCCCACCCTTTCCTCTTCCATCTGCCATTTTCTTTTTACTTGCCTTCTACATAATTTTGGTTTATCCTTTTATTTTTTTCTTGTTTCTCTCAGTTCCATAATTGCTTTAATTTGCTTCTTGGACTCCTGATAGCTTTTTTTGTTGTCCTGCCTAGGACTCTTCATTGCCCCACTCCTTGCTCCCTCACATTTTTCCCTTTTCATTTTCACATTAGTTCTTTTTTACCTGTCTATTTTTTTTCCCAAAACAAGTAGATTTGTACACACTGTGATTTTATAGCCCTGTCACTTCCACTCACCCATTTCTCTGGTTTTAGTAAAGCAATGTGATAATTTCTCTAGTTCTGTAGACCAAAGAAATCTTCCATGATGGCCCAGAGTTGAATTTCTAACACTTAAAAAAAACCCCAAGAGAGGGCAGGGAGAGAAAGCATCTGACAAATATTGTTCTAAACCATCTTTATCCAATATCAAGAAACATTGAAAGGGCATAATAGGAGTTATTTTCCTTTTCAGACTTCCTGAGTGAAGGTGCTATTTGCTTACCTTTGATATTGCCTCCTTAATTAGTCCTCAGGAGGAGAAGCATTTATGTGAAACTTCATAAAGTAATGGATTGGGAACAAGGACTATCTGGGAATGTCTGGAGAAGTCAGAAGAGACGTTCTGTCTCGTGAGTGGGTTGCTAGACTGACCTCCAGGAGGGAATGCCTTTTTGATCTGCTGTGTGGTGGAAATTTGCTTTATAATCTTATGCCTCAGTTTCTCTTTTTTTCCTGTTTATTTGAACTGTAGCATCTCTAGGGCAGGCACCGTTCCACCCCCTCACAATGTTTAGGATCATGAAGCTTGCATTTACATAGTTTTGTTACTCTAATAAAATAAATGGAAAAAAACAACCTAGCGAAAAACTATGACATGACCTGGTTTCAATGTATCTGGAATCCTAAAAAGTAAAATAAAACAGGAAAAAACCTTGTCTGGGAACAAATAATATGATTTTTTTTTAAGTCTATAAATTGAGGGAAATATAACTGAAGTAATACTGGTTTGAAAAAGGTCCTCTGCAGAGTGGTAGCACCGTGCTCTGAGACTCCGCAGGAGGATGGGAAGCACTGTGTTTACTCAAAGTAGCAGGATATGTGGGGAGTAACAGAAATGAAGACTGGTCCTATAAAAAGAATGTATTGTTACTTCAGAGAAATAAATGTTTCATGAAGCCTTCTGAGAAGGCATGTTAATTATAGATTGTGACAGAAAATACTAGCAGACTCTTTGTCTTATGAGCCAAAATCCTGATACTTCAGGTAAAATATCCTATAATATACAATATGAGTTAATGGTACACAGCACTTTGGGGTTTTTTTTTTTCACCTTCTTAGTTTCCAGGATATTGTAAAAATTACGTGGGAATTATGTATTCTAGGTTGTGTGATATAATTCCCATTATAAATGTGAAATGAAAGCAAACACCTTTGCAGAGTGACTGGGTTTGCTTTGATAAGGATTTGTAAGACTTTTTCCTTGGAACAGCAACTCAGGGCTGCGAGGAAGGGGCAAATCCGTGAGCACTTTGGGTCAGTGCCAAGGAAAGTTCTGCCACTGGGGTAATTTTGTATGAACAAGCTTTGCTGCTTGAATAAGGGCTGGGTCAGTCCTCAGCCAGGGCTTGGCCATCTGTGTCAGTGAAATCTGGAGGGCTCGTAGTTTGGGACAAACCTTCCTTTGACATCCACAGACTGCAGCCCATGTTGGGGAAGAGTTTCACCCTACAACACCCAGGCAGTCCTGGGTGTCCTTACAACTCCCACAGCAGAACTCTTCCCTCTTCTTGCCTGTTAATACACATGGTGTGTGAAAGAACAATTACCAACATTTGCTATGTGAAATCTCTGTCAAGTCTTGCTGCTTTCAGAGCAGCTGATGATTGTGACCGTGCAAGACTAGGTGTTGTTTATAATTCTAAAAGTAATTGGCTTTGGATGAATCACAAGCCTCTGTTTCCAGTTTATAGGACTGCCACTGGACAAAAAAAAAAACCAACCAAAAACTCTTGAGTCAGGGAATTTCACAAAATTCAGTTTCTTGCCAATTAACATTAACTTTCAATTATTGATTACGGTATTGGAAAATAAAGATGAGTAATTGGACAAACATTTAGGGAAGTACCCTTTGCCTTCATTCCAGACATCTCTCCCTTTTCTTGATCTGCAGCCCCCTCTCTCCACATGGGGAGGTGGTGGGGATGGGATGAGGGTTGGCGTGTTGAGATTCTCTTTGCTTTGCTGCTCCTCATTTCTTACTCAGCAACTCAGCATTGGCTGCAGTCTCCTCCTTCTTCTCCTCCTCCTTCTCGTCCTCTTCTCTCATTCGCACAGCCACCCTGCTCAGGTGGCTCCTCTCTCCTCACCTGCTTTTTTCCTGGTGTGTTGGACAGTGGTGATGTTCAGCTTGTGTCACTCTGATTAAAAAACCCCAACAGTAGAAACAACTCAGTGAAGGCACGTGGAGACCCAAACTCTGTGTGAACCTGCTGGCTGGCTGGCAGCTGAATGCCCCTGCCATCCTTGGATTCAGCAGTGCCAGGAGGAGTTGGCCAAGCCAGGCCAAATCTGGCATACAGATAGCAGGACTGTTCTTCCAAGGTTTCACATGCCTTCAAACAGTGCATCTGTGCTGTTGGGGTGCTAATAAAGCAGCAGGCAGATATGGCGGGATCACAGCCTGGGGCTCTTGCAGAGGCTGCACAAAGTGGGAATGTGTGGGGCTTTAAAGGCTTTAGGTTCAACTCTAATGTTGTGCCACCCCGTTTGTGGTATCATTGCCACCAAGCTGACTTGGTGGCTATGTTTAAACACTGATATCTGGACATTCCTGGACAAGAAAACCTAACCAAAGCATACTTACAAATGAAGGAAATGTCGTTCAACATGACTTAGGAGTATTTCTTTCAATCTTTCCCCAGACTGCCTTTTCAAGGTGTGTCCTATGAACAGATATTCAGCCCAGAAGCAGTACTGGAAAGCCAAGCAAGCCAAACAAGGAAACCATACTGAAGCAGCGCTGCTGAAGAAACTTCAAGTAAGAGACATCTGTATTTGTAATCTTATCTCAATCTGCAGGCTGTAGAATTACAATAGCACCAGAAAGAATAATAACAAGTGCCTTGGGAACCACTGTGATGGGTATTATTATGCCACCATAGCAACTCTATAATTCTCCTTAGCTCTCCTACCTCCTGACTGGCATTTATAGCCCCTGGTCTGGTGTTTATCTTGCTTTGGGCTGGGGGTATTGCTTTTGCTGTAAGCAAGATAGTGCTTTCAGAAGTTTTATGAAGTAAAAATGGAGTTTTTAAAATCAGGACAGAGCCCTAGTTTAAATAATGCTGGAAATCCTTACCAGGAATTAGGTAGAAGAGTGGACAAAGAGATGTCCTCAATGCTTTAGCCAGGAAATTCCTCAGAATTGTGTTTGTCCTTGCCTTTAGTCTAGGTGATTCTTTTGTGAACCCTTTTGCAGACTGTATTTTGCTTCAAATACAGTGTGTATGGAGCAACTCCTCCATCTCTGAAAAACAGCTGGCCTGATGGTATAACTGAATGCATTAAACTAAGAGAAAGCAAGGTCCTGTCAAACCTGGATGACAGTTTTGTGGGCAGTGGAGAGGCCACCAGTGCTTCCAGTTAAAAACAGCAGGAAAGGCACATGGTGTGTAGCCAGAGTTACACAGCAATTAGTGCTAGGAGCTGAGAGTTTGCTCTGCATCCGTGTTTGACCCAGACTATTGTGTTTAATCTTGATGTTGCCATGCCATGTGTGACCTACTGTTTTTGTTTTGTTATAAAGTCCATGTGTTTATATACAACTAAACCCCAACAAGTAAAAGGAGTGGTGACAGTGAGAAGCTAATCATAGGCCCTTTTTTATCCTCTCCAGGATGAAATAAAGCACCTGGAATTACTTTTTGGGCTTGAAAATTTTTAAAATAGCATCCATCTCAGGTATGACCCATAAATTGTGACAGAATCTCTGTTTTGGGTAATAAAATAATCAGAATCAGCGTCAGGATTTGGGTGCTAATATTTTCAGTACAGGAACGCTTGTAGGTTGCAGGATTTAAAAACACTGTGTGTTTCAGGTACTTCTTTTGTAGAGTTTAAAGAAATAATCATTCTCTTGCAGCATGCAGCAGAACTGGAACAAAAGCAGAATGAAAGTGAGAACAGAAAGCTGTTGGGCGAAATTGTAAAATACAGCAACGTCATCCAGGTAAACCTATTGAAATCCCTTTGCCTTCTCAGTGTTGGAAAGGAAACAGTTGTTTCATTTCAAGGTTACAGTGAAAATGAAACTAACTACCTGCTGTAATCTGGATTGTCAAGGGTCAGGTAAACAGAACTTGGTAAAGTTTACAATATTGTACTTTTCTGTCTGTTTCAAAGCCTACCAGAAGTGCTGCATATTCCTGTTTAAGTAATATGTCATAATAAAAATTCTATGTGTATTTCTTGGTGCTGCAGTTTAGAATCTGAACATAAATATGTGTCTTTTATTTTCAAGACTTATTTCAAAACCATTCTATAGAAGTGCTGTGCAGCTCCTTTTAAATCACTGAAGTAATCTGTATTTCATGACATATAAATGAGACAGGAGCTAAATTCTTAAGTGCAGTACAACTTTTCTGTAATGGATGTAATTCCTGAAGGGAACACTTCAGTGGACCCTTGCCCTGCTGTAAAATTGATCCCTGACACATTTCTCTCAATCTGAGATAGAGCATCTGTTTTCCTAAACAGTAGCATACTTTGATAACTGCCTTCTAGTTTCATTTTGTATTTCTATTTATTATAGAAAATCTCTGCAGGGTGAAAGCCTGCGCCTCCTCTTTTGACTGGAGGGAGAAAAAGCAACTGAAAGCTGGACTAATTTTTTGGAAATTGTTCTTTGTCCCCAGCTACTACACATAAAAAGCAACAAGTACCTCACAGTCAACAAGAGATTGCCAGCTCTGCTAGAGAAGAACGCTATGCGGGTGTCCCTGGATGCTGCAGGGAATGAGGGCTCCTGGTTTTATATCCAGCCATTCTGGAAACTGAGGAGTGAAGGGGACAATGTAAGTAGAACTACTGAATGTGTTAAGAAGGAGGAGGCAGAAGATTTCCAGGACACATAATTTCTTTGCTGCAGGCCTATTTCACAATGAATTAAGTTCAGGAAAGAAGAAATTAGAAGAGTGATTGGGACTATTGCCTTTCAAATGTAACTGGAAAGTGTTACTAAACTGTATGGTCTGGAATCTGATGTGTCGCCACATTCAACTGAGCCTCTCTGTTGGGGCATCTTTGCTAAGTCTACCTGTTGTGGGCAGATTTACAAAGCTGACAAGAAATCATAGTTTATGCTAGACTCTATTTTTTTAAAAGGTTTTAGTTTTTTTTCAATTGTGTGGGCAACATTTTTTTCAAGAGGTCAGTAGAGAATGTCTCTAGGAAGTACATCGGGTTTCCTTAAATCTGTATTCCCTCCTGACGTGAAAATAGTATCTATGATTGGAGCTGAGTTGGGATAGTCTGGAAAGTTTTTTTTTGGGTAGGTTTCAGCAGGAGTCTTGCATATTGATGAGAGGAAGAATGCACAGGAGAGCTCTTTGCTGCAGATCTGAGAGCTGTGCCGTGAGATCACAACTCCCTTCTTCGTTCTGTGGCTTGGTTAAGTGCCCGCTGTGGAGAGTTCAGATCTGGCTCTGGGAAGGCCACACGATGATGAACTTGTGTGGTTTTATATTGTAGACCTGGCTGGGAATGTTTGGCTGCTTTCCCCTGTGCATAATCAGTGAAAGCCTTCTCAGGATTGTAGAAGGGAATGCCTCTCTTTTCATGTATTTTCTCTCATTAATTTTGTGGTTACCCAGCTCTTGGGATACTCTCCAGGATGATGAGTGTGGTTGCTTGCAACTCCTTTTGCAATCTGTTGTGGAGAGGAGAAAGATTGCATTCCCAGCTCCTGGTCAAATATCCCTAAAGTCACAGTCTTTCCCTGCTCCACGTAGTGATCAAAAGGCTATGTGAAAATCCTTCTTTTTCCCAAAGCCTGTTGCAGAGAAATACAGCAAATATAGCCCTCAGGGGGGCCTCTGCATGGCTTTTCAGCTAGGGTAAACAAACGTGGCTCAAACATTAGCCTGGTATTTATTTTCCTTCTTTGGAGAGAAAAAAGGGTGACTTATTGTTTTGGCTTAATTTCTTTGAATAACATCAGTTCAGCATCTTTTAATTTCTCATGCCTGGAAAATACATACGTGTCATGCTCTCCAGAGGGAGGACCTGGGATTCCTGCCTGTCACCTGCAAAGCCACTGTGAGCCCTTACAGCTGAGAGCAGCAGAAGGATCCTAGGCCTTCAAAGTCATCCTCAGTACTAGAGAGATTTTGATTCCATTTTCCACTGTTGTGTGCACATAAGGGTTTGGAAGCAGATTTGCTGATCTAAAATGATTGCAGATCATTGCAGTGATGGCTGTAACACCTCATTCCACAGACCCCTTTCCTAGTCCATTCCCTGTGGGGATTTATCTGACAATCTCTAAGCCATGAGGGCCCTGTGGCAAACTGGCCTAAGTTTATTCCTAACTCAGTGGATTAAGTTCCTTTGGAATGGCCTGCTGCTCATTTTCTGTTACCAGGTTGCCTTTCAGAGCTGGGAACTTGCCATTGTAATTTATCAGAGCTGGCAACTTGCCACTGTAATTTACAGAGGGAATTTACAAAGGGAAGTTGTTTCTTGTTTTTACTAGGCCAAAACGGATTTGACAATTTTCTTTGCAAATTTCCAGCGATAAAGATTAGTCCTCTGGTAGCTTTCTCATAAGTGCTTTTGTACATTTCTACCTCTTTAACAGATACACATACCAGGCAACTGTTTCACAGAGGACAGGAGTAGCAAGTGATGGGAGAAATCCTCATTTTCCTCTCACAGATTGAGAGACACTCCAGCCTTGTACCCACTCCTTCCCTTTCAGTTACTCCTAGACATGGAAATCTTTCAATTCATGGAGCTGGCTTGGTATATCAGGTCCTTACTCTGCTGAGAAACTTTGTTGTTGTTTTTTTTAAACTATATTTCTGTGCTATAATGAGGAAATTCCCTAAGAAAACATGTTTTATAAAGTCTTTTAAACAATAGAAGTGAGTACTGAATTATTGCTTGGATGGCTGCTACTGTGTCAGGTAATGCAGACAAGGTAGAGCTAAATATGCCATATGTCCTAAAAGGAAAGGAATCTGGGAATCTGATACAGGAAGTCATGTGTGTGACTCTTCTGGTAAGTGATCACAGTTTTTCAGCCTTGTGAAATATTTTAGAACTTAGTTTTCTGAAAGAAAGGTTAGCTTAGCTTCATTAGCAACTGATTAATTTTGCAAATCAATGACAGTAATGAAATAATATGACTGAAAATTTACAGTAATTGGCATAACTGCAATATTTTCTGCAGACTTTTATTAAGTCTTTGTTATTTTGAAGCTGCTCTTCAATGGAAGATAGGACTGAATAAGGCTAGAGATGGTTCCAGATGGGCTGAACATCAAAATATGCCCTGGTAGCAGGATTGGTGCTCTGTGGATTGCATTGCAGTTATCTGCCATGTTAGTGTTTTTTTTTCCTTTTTAAATAAGATGCTTAATGATGTGCTCTCTTGCTAATTAAGTTGTGATAGTCCTGGTGTACATGCAGCAATTTTGAAGTCCTGATTCCACTTTGCAGGATGCAAACCTGGTGGTATTTTGGTTAATGAGTTGTCTGGTCATAACTTCTTAAAACAGGCTGTAAGTAATGTCTGTGTGAAGCATGGCATGCAGGAATGTATTGCATAAGAAATATGTCTTACAGGCATCTTGTCATTATTTTGGTTCTGTCAGTGAACTTGTTCCCCTGACTTGGATCAAGTAGGATTTCTGTGAGTGATCTGAGCATGGTGATGCTGTCTTATACTACTGTTTAGTTTAGCTGTGTTGGTAAAGAACAGGCAAACCTTCCTTTTCACCTCTGCGATGAGTAGGCCGAATTCACCTGCACTGAAGTTGCACAAGGCTGAACTGGGCTCAGCTTTTTCATAGGAAATGTGCTGATCAATGCAGAAACTGTGTTTGTTTATTTGTCTTCCAAAAGAAAGCATGGCTTGTGCAGCATTTCATATAGTAAAAAAATCACATATAGCCACTTGTCTTTGTGTCTTTGTGTGCTTAAAATTGCTGTGAACCATGTAAGCAAATCAGGACCCAGTGCCAGCCAATCTATGTGGATTGATGTTTTTTTATTATTTATTTTTTACCTCTTCAAGGCATGAATTGAATTCTCCATATGCATGTCTCAAGCAGTTTTTAGGTTAAAAAAATTTTGTGTATTGTTTTGTATATTGCAAAGAATTGCAAGGGCATAGGAATTTGCTTGCAGGGAGCAAGCCAGGAATTCCTCTTGTAGAGAGAAGGTCTCTCAGCTGTTGTACCTGCTGCCTGTACTGAGCTCAAACACCATTTAGGGAGCAACAGCAGAGGGGATGGAGTGTGTTCACCTCTCTCTGAATTTCCAGTGATTTCTGTTCCTTTCTAGATTGCAGTCAAGCAGTCTGAATCACAGAACTCCTGAGCCTGTCAGGACATTTGCCAGCAGATGGTCCCCAGAGCTGGGGGCTCGTGTTTACTTTCTAAGCTTTCTCTGGGATAAAGAGAACTTAATGTAACTTTCAGATGAACTGAGCTGCTCCTGGAATTCGTTGATTCATATCTATTTCACGGTGTGGAGTTTCTGCTGAACCAGAGGACATGCTTATTGGGAATGTGAGGATTCATTAGAGGGAAATCTTGAACCCAAATGATTGTAGGTGAACAGAGCTGCTGTGTGAATTGTCTGCATATAAATTCACTGAGTGCCATTCTCAAAGCATGCATTTGAGTCATTTTCTAAATATGCTACATTACTTCATTTTATTGGATAACTACATAGGTCTAAATGACATTTTATTTCTGACTTCCAGGTTGTGGTGGGAGATAAAGTTGTTCTCATGCCAGTCAATGCAGGACAGCCTCTGCATGCCAGCAACATTGAGCTTCTAGATAACCCTGGCTGCAAAGAGGTGAGTTCAGGGGGGCAGGAGGGGTAACTGCTGATCTGAGATGTGTTATAGAAAGGCTGAGAGAATTGGGATTGTTCAGCTTGGAGAAGAGAAGGTTTTGGGGTGATCTCATTGTGGCCTTGCAGTGCCTGAAGGGAGCCCACAGGAAAGATGGAGAGAGACTCTTGGCAAGGGCCTGGAGTGACAGGACAAGGGGGAATGGCTTCACACTGACAGAGAGCAGGTTTAGATTGGATATGAGGCAGAAATTGTTCCCTGTGAGGGTGGGGAGGCCCTGCGCACAGGTTGCCCAGAGAAGCTGTGGCTGCCCCATCCCTGGCAGCGTCCAAGGCCAGGTTGGATGGGGCTCTGAGCAAGCTGGGATAGTGGAAGGTGTCCCTGCCCATGGCAGGGGGGTGGCACTGGGTGATCTTTAACACCCCTTCCAACCCAGGCTGTTCTGTGATTCTGTGATAACCAGAACCCACCATGAGCTCAAAGCCAGCATTAAACACCGGTTCCAGCTTAGCCTCAAAAACCCAAGATGAAATATTCTTAGTGCAGTGATGCCTGGCACTGAAAACTCTGTGAGGTTTGCTTGAGTATCTCAAACTCTGACTGGTGTGAGAGTAAGTACTCGTTCAGCATCCCTTTAGGGTGTTCTTGGTGAGCTGTCAGCAAACAGAGCAGCATTTTGCCCACTCAGTCTTCTCCAATATCACCATCATTAACACTTGAGAGCTTCAGGACCTGTGTTAGAAACTGTACAGATATGTAGCTAAGCCATGTCCCCTGCCATCCTAGATGTGGTGTGGTTCTTCAGAGGACTGGAATGTCTCAAAAATAAAGTAACATCCCCTAATACTATAATTGTTTTTTGTTGTTGTTGTTGTTTTGTTGGTTTTGTTTTCTAAAGGTAAATGCTGTCAACTGTAACACAAGCTGGAAAATAACTTTGTTCATGAAATTCAGTAGTTACCGAGATGATGTACTGAAAGGAGTAAGTATGATTTTTAAATTGTTTTCTGAATCCAAAAAGTCTTACTATATTTGACTGTAGGGAAATATTACCTGGTGAATAAAAGAAGAAAGAAGGACTTTATGGAGATGTTCAAAGTGGTATTATAGGCTTATAGATGACAATAGCTGTAATAAGACAATGTAGCTTTACATGCTGAGGTATTGCACAGTTTCGTGCCTGTAGATTAATCTCTGAGATAATTTACATTTTCATTTTATAAGTTTAATTTGTCCTCACATGTACCTTAATAAATCATTATCAACTGGCTATTTTTCAGTAAGTATCAAGGTACCAGCACTTCTTGAGGAAGAATTTGAAAGGGAAAAGGGTATATTTGTGTAGACCCATTTAGGGATAGTGTTTCAAGTATTGGGGAGAGGCAGGAGGAAACCAAAATTTTTCCAGCCAAAGAAATAGAGAGGGGTGTTGATGTTGATTGCAGAGTAGAAGAGATGAGATAATATAATGTTAGATAAATCTCTTCACTTTCCCTAAATAATAAGAGGGATTATAAATAAAAAAAAAAATCAAGTTAGTAAAGTTAACTAGAATTAAAAATCACCTTTAGGTTAATTGTTGCCTGCTGTTCATTGTGATGCTATGAAACAAGTTCTGCTTTCCCAAAAGGCCATGAGTCTCCTACAGGGATGAATTATCCCATTTGATTTGCAGACTGAATGCTCTTCACTTGGTACCTGCTCCAGCAACAGGAAACTCAGAAGCGTTTTCTTCCCATCAGCTCTGCTGGCATCACTGGAGCTGTTACAAATGGAAAATGAGTCTGGTGGCTTTGCCTACCACTTAACAGTGCTTCTTTTTCATATTTCTTTAGGGAGATGTTGTGAGGCTGTTTCATGCAGAGCAAGAGAAGTTTCTGACCTGTGATGAATATGAGAAGAAACAACACATTTTCCTCCGCACTACTTTACGTCAGTCAGCCACGTCTGCAACAAGTTCTAAAGCACTGTGGGAAATAGAGGTATTTTTTTCTTCTTTTTATAAATATTTTAGGACCTGAAGGCAAGGGTTCAGTAAAAAATCTTCACCACAACATGAGTCATTCGTAGGCTCCTGATATCATCACACACCTCCCTGTAACTATTATTATTTCATGAAGTGGTTTGTGTAGGATGAACCCTGGAGAGCTGCTTTATTGCTCTGTGTGTGTGGAGAGAGGAGGCTTTCTTACTAAATTTACCTGCACTAAAATGAGGAAGAGTCGAATTTCAAATTCAGACTTGACGTAAATGGTGTGATTTTATCAAAGCCAATCAAAGGACACTGATCTATCCTGACTTTTGCATGTTTACGTTTCACTTCATGTGCAGTATAGAAAATGGAAATCCATGGCTTACAGGAAATCTCCCAAGCATCATACAGCACATCAACATTTGTTTAAAGTTAACCTGAATAAAGGTGGTGTAGTGAATGGGGGGTGATTTTGAGAAGAGAACTAGCAAACATATTTTTGTTTGACTGAGAAACATTGGAAATTGGTAGGTCTCAAATCCTTGCTATTACAATAATGTAACTCCTATACCCAAAAGTTCTTGTGTGATGAACAAACTTTGTGCATTTAGAACAGACTCTTCAGAAAAATGGTTGATTTTTATCTGGGTAGGGATTGTCTGGAATAGAGTGTAGTGCACTTGTAGTTGTTGGAGATTCCTCCTTAGAAGAGACAGACACTGCTAGATTTGAAGAAAACAAGTGACCTACAGCTCAGTCAAGGGATAAAAAAAATAACCTGGGGTATTTTAGATGATATGAGGATATATCACTTGAATGAAAATTTTCAGAAACCCCTAGTATTGTCAAAAATAGAGCTGGTATAATTGGTAAAATAATGTAAGATGGTTTGAATTTTGCTTTTAAGTAGTGCCTAGTAGTGTAGAACAGCTCTCCTTACTTTCTTGAGCTGCAGATTCACACCATGTCACTAAAAAGCAAAATTTGGCTCATCATGTTTGCAGGGAATAGATTAATGAAGGCATGGAAAATAATAAAAGGAGTATTTCCTGCCACTTGGCAAAAAGTAAATGTAAGTAGTTGTTATCTATGGTGAGCTTTGTGTAAGCACAGAATTCCTCTCTTTGGCAGGCTGTAATGGTGTAGTTTGCATATTTTTATTCGGAGCGAGGTGCAGGAAATGTCAGTGATCTGAAGTATGATCTTGAGGAGCATGATTAAAATCTAAATTCTTCTTTTAGGTTGTCCACCATGACCCTTGCCGGGGAGGGGCAGGACAGTGGAATAGCTTGTTTAGATTTAAGCATTTGGCAACTGGAAACTACTTGGCTGCAGAGGTAAGAATGCCAACTGAACAAGTGTTTGTGTGCTGCCTAACCAAGTCCTGCTGGTTCAGAACTGCTGTGATGTGTGGGTCTGCAGTGTAGATCTCCAGAAGGATCCCACACTGGGCCCCTGCTGGGTCATATTGCACCCAGAGATTGCAGGGCAAACACCACTGTTAAATATCCACCGCGTTTACACTGAAAACCCTTTGGGTTCATTTATCTCTCTGCTTCTGTTTGCCCTTGATTTTTGGAGTGGTGTTGTGACTGTGTATTGGTGTCATGTGAGTTCATTGTGATTATATAGTCTGCAGGGTTCTGCTGTTGCACTCTTGCCTTTTGTCTAAAATTTGAATAAAAAAAGAGCTGAGGAAGTCTTTGCCCCTTTTGATGGAACAGAAGGTCCCAGAGGAGAAGGAAGATCTTGCAGCTTGTCTGGTTACTGGTTTGTCTGGTACTTTGTGTTAAGGCAAAAGAGTATTGTGACTCCCCAGAAGAGCAGCTTACTATCTTTCAAGACTCCTTAAAAATAAAATATGGCTCTTGACAAGCTGCATACAGCGGATAATACCAAGCATATGAAATGGTACAGCCTTGGATGTTTTAATGGTTGCAAGAAGCTGTGAACTTCTTGAGTCACATCTAATCCATGTTAACACAGGTCTGTGTCCAAGTTTTATCAATGGAGTCAAAAGTAGGGTTTTTTTCCACTGATTTAGTTAGAATTGCTTCTTTTGACTTATGCTTTGAAGTATGAGTGCAAAAATTTACTGCAAGAAGAAAGTTATAAATCACTGTATGTGAGGCAACCCCTGAAAAGAGATTTGCTCTGACTGGGTTGAGTTAGATTTACAGCAGTGTGACTTCTGTATCCAGACAACTCCTTAGTATTCCCAGGGTGCTGCTTTCATTTTCCAGCTTGTGTCACAGCCTGCATAGAATTCAGAGGAAGAACAAACAGGAGCTATCAAACCTTCATTTATTTCTAATTATGTCAAGGCCACTATCAAAACATAAACAGTGGACTGCTAATGATAACTAATTTTCAAGAGGCAACCAGTACTCCCACCTAAGAGTGGGAGTATTTTCCTTTCTGCTTACAGTGAGAGATGCTCCCAGTAGGAAGATTTTACTAGCTAAGCTGATGGAGAGTCAGGAAAGGGATTGAGCACACTGATGGGCTTCCTTCTCCCACCATTGATCTGTCTGGGGGATTTCTAGGTGAAAAATCTTCAGGTGAAGATGTGCCATGCTGCACTGATGTTAAACCTGAGCTTAGGTCCTTTCTACCTCTGGAAAGGAAATCCCCATCAGGCAGACTTGTAATATGGAGAATATAATTGGCAACAGTGGAATGAGGGCTGGAAGAGCTTTTGGGTTGAACAGAAGTGATATGCTGGGACTGGAGAGCTGCATTACTTACTGGAGAGCTGCATTAGTGACACTGTCTATGAGGTGTAAAATACCTGTGGTAGAGATATTAAAGGTACTGCTGTAATAAAACCCTGTGAACTGTATTTTGCACAGTTCATATGTCAGGCACAACACACCAGCCAGCCAGACATGTCAAAGATTTATGAACAGGCAGGCAGACACCTTGTGTGCGTGACCTAACTTTAAATCCATTGGGCAAAGCCTACTGAGCACTTATCTGTGCTCTGGCAGCACAGGGAGATTACTCATGGTATGGATTACCAGCAGCGTCACACATTGCCATGACCTGATTTTGTTTAAGCCTCCGTGATAAAGATATCTAGAGTGGAATAATAAGTACAAACACAAGAAGAAAATTCACAAATCTTTAAAGCATTCTGTTGTTGGCTAATGATGCAATTTCTGTTGCAGTTTGAGCTGTTGTAAATCAGGATTCATCACTGTTTATAACTGTCTTTTTTTTACTTCATCCTCCCTTAAATCAACTTGATGTGTGCCATGGAGGCTTCTGCAGTGGAGTCTTGCATGGCTCAAGTCTTAGACAAGGAGCAGAATTGTCCTTCACCTCGGTGCCTCCCTCTTCTCCTCTTGTACCTTGTGTGAGCGGCCTGTGCCTTCTCTTTTTCTTGGAATCTTCCTGTGCCAGATGTAACTGGTCAGTCTGGTTTGGGATTTGGTGGGCCACTACTGAGCCACGTTGTGAAGGGATGCCCCTGCAGCTTGTTAAGGCCAGGGAATGATCTGGGGACTAAGAAAATTGAAGATACTTGCCTCAGAGAATTAAGGAATTTAAAGCTGATAAAGGTGTTTCAATACTACAGTAAGTGAATTAATTAAAAAAAAAAAGTGAGGCAATACAGTTGTTCAGAAAAAAAACCATAGGTGAGTACTTGTAAATCTAATTGTTATAAACTTGAGAGGATGAAGTCAGGATGTATAAATCCTAAATTCCATGTTCCTTAGAAGTACAATCAATTGTCCAACTTTTGTTGCCTTTCAAAGACCTCTGATATCTCTGACTTTTGACAAAGTCTCAAGTAGTAGTATTTCCTTTAATCCTCTTTGCACTTGGCATTATTTAGCCTAATTTTAATTACTATGCTTTGAAGTTCTTTAAGACCTACTAATACCTTAAACCAGCCTAGACCCTTCTCCCAGACTTTGGGCTGAAGGTGAGCCACCCTGAGAGACCCACTGCTGAAGGAGTCACAGTGGGAGACACTCGGTGATTCCACAAATCTGCATTGCCATTCCTCTGCTGCTCTGCACATCCTGGGTCACTCAGATGTCTGTGTGCTCTCACACAATTTCTTAATGCTGAAGAAAGGATTTGATGTTTGGTGATAAGATTTGGGACATTGGATATCTGGGTAGTTGGTAACGATGTCTGACATTAGGAAACCTTAAGCCACAGGCTTAGACATTCCCAAAAAAGTGGAAACAAATACTCAGCTGAAAAATTGTAAAGAGAAATTGTCTTCTTTGGAGACAGAGGGAGTTCTGCTGTTAGTGTCATAAGGGCTTGTTTGCACCCAAAAGAGCTGAACCAGATCTTCAGCAGGAGATTTAGGCACTAAGCCACCAGCTAAGATCCAGGCTGCTGAGTTTCATTCTCAGAACAGAGTTTTATTCTCATCTTCACAGAATCAGCAGTCTTTTAGAAAAAGTTCTGTAGAAGATCCTTTTTATAGCCCTGGTTACAGCAAAATGACCCAAGTTATTTCGAAGCTTTACATTTATAAAGAGATGCTGCAAGGTTAGGTGAAAATTGGATGTTTCAAAGTAACAAAGATTTTCCCAAAAGCCTTTACAGTGCATGTAGCACATGTAGAAGGCACCCAAAGCTATCTGAGTGTGTGTGGGAGTGAGCTGCAGCTTGCTTGAACAGCCTTGCAGATGCTGCAGTTTGGGACCACACAGCTGTGCCTTTCTCATGAACATACATAACCTTTTCAATATTCTAAATTGCCAAGATAAAAGTCTCTTTGAACTGAATATCAGCTTATCAATTGTGCTGAACCAAAACATGCACTCTTAATATTGTTCTCCACATGTGTAGCAGCTCCAGTTCTGTGATTTCTAAACTGGGCAATTCATACTGAAACTATTAACACTTGTTGTATGAGGCTGTTAAACAGATGCATGTGCCCACACAAGATATGCAGGATGAGTCTGTCATTTCATATTCAACTTCTCAGGTGTGGCTAAAATAATTACAAATATATATATATATGCATGTATCGAATCACATGCTGGTCTCAGATATTGCAGTAGACAATAGAAAAGCCACAGTGTGTTGCTTGTGAATCCTTGTGAGCACGTACATATTCACAGTGCAGAATTTGCAAGGAAAAGTCTGTGATAATTCTGTTTTTCTTAGCTGAATAGATTAGAGTTACTAGAGTCCTTGGCCAAAATATGGCAGTAAATCTGGTGAGGTCTTTAACACCAAATTAGCTCTACTAAACTAAATGAATTAGGATAAGGCAGGTAAAAGGGCAGCTTGAATGTTCACATTCTGTGCTTTTCCAGAATTATGGCCATAAACAATTACTGCTGTGGAAAAATTCTCTGGCTTTCTTATAGAGTTCTCCTTCCTCTCTCTGTAAGAGTGAAAGGGCAGGGTTTAAGCTATAAAATGGATCAACTCTGATCAGAGTTTTGTTTCTAAACTCTGTTCTTAAAATCCCACATGAAACATCCTTCCAGCTTTAGGATTATTTTAGCACTAAATACTCAGCGGAGTTTCGTTTGAAGGTGGGAAGGATTGATTTCAGTTGGGCTGAGCATAGGGTTACTTACGCATGAGATGAAATGACAATTAGTGGATATTAATTGAACAGGAAGTCCAGTCCAACTGGCCAAGGCTGTAGTTCAGTGGTGGAGCACTGCAGTGGCAGCACAGGCTTCAGAAATGTCCTTTTTCCTATTGGATTGCAGCCCTGTGACCCAGGGTGCTGTCCCTGAGATGGTGTTGGCATGGACTCCAGGGCACGGGGGAGAGGGAATAGTCTGTGCTGGAACAGGGTCACTGAGCTAAGGCACCAGAGCACGAGTGTTTGGGGTGGGTTAACAAGAACTGCTGAAGCCTTGCAGGACTGTCAGCTGATTTTCACCATGCTGTGGTGTAAACCACTTGCTGAGAACTCTTGGATCAATGGCCAATAGAAGTTACTCATATTTCTCTTATCTTTCTTGAATAATTTCTTCCCATATTACCTCACTCTACTTTCCTGTCAAAATTGCCCCGAGCTGCCCCTTTCTTTTCAGAGAAGCTTATGGACATCATTCACTTTAAACTGAGAATTGCTCTTAAAGTTTGCTTTTACAGTCCATGGCAGGGGGGTTGGAACTAGAGAAACTTTAAGGTCCCTTCCAACCCAAACCATTCTATGATTCTGTGATTAAAAATATTAGCCTGCCATGTTATATTGTCATGATATGTTATAACAATATATATTATATTGTTATATTATTATGTTGTTATAATATGCATTTATGCAAATGGCCAGGGCCATACCCTTCATAGCAAATTTAAGCCTGTTGTAATAATCACTTGATTTGGATCATGGTGAAGATAGCTGAGTACATGCTCAAGTTAATATTGAGTGAAAATAATCCTCTCCTGCCTTCTGAATAGTAAAGATTGTCCCAAGAATTCCACAAGAATAGAAAACAAAGCATTTAATGAGACTTTAAGAAAGATTACATAATTGTATGGGTAACAGTATCCTCAGCATTAGCTAAGATAAAAGAAATGTAAAAGAGAAATCAGTTCCTAAACTTGAGGCTATAAACCAGGATTAAACTCCTGGAGCCCTGAAGAAACTGTCTCTGTAGTTTTATGGACTTATCTTCCACTTCCTAAACTGCTGGAAAATGGAGTCCTGCATAGGATGTTTTATTAAGGCATCTGAGATTGATTGTTTGAAGTCCATAATTTAGGCCTTTTGCTGTCCACTTGTTGGAAATTGGACTACTGACAGAAATGTTTTTTATTTAGGAAACAACAATGGAACCACTGTTTGACAGTGTAATTTTATTTTCTTTTTTGGGTGACATGGAAACAAACCTTTGCAGAAGGACTTGCTCATGCCCTGGTCATGCAAAGAGGGAGAACACTGTTAAACTCTCTGTGGTTCCTTCTGCCTTCAGAAGAGTGTGGCAAGTAACAAATAAAATAAAATAAAATAAAATAAAATTAAATTAAATTAAAATTTAAAAAAAATGGCCTTGTTTAACTGAGATGTGAGGCACCTTTTGCTCAGGAACAGTTTGTAAGCTGGAGAAGATGCCAGGAGATGGCAGCATCCACCAAGGCCTTCACACATCTCATGTATTTCATTCCTTGGTACTGAGGGACCTCCACACCTGGAGATTGTTTCAAAATCTTCCTTTTGGGCTGGTTTTTCACAGTGTTGCTTCATTAAACACAGCACTCTGATTAATTTCTATCTGGCTTGCTGCTTAAAGGCTCTCATAAGAAAAAGGTGACAGGGTGAACTCAGCACTGTAAGCCTTATTTCTGTTTTTCACTGTCTCATAGGAGTGTGGGTTTGTTTTAAAGCTCTGTAAGGAGTGAAGGATAATTTACAACTATGCATGAAGAGATGGAAGAGATCCAGAGGGAATCCAGAGAAGGAGGATGGATTACTGATTTACAGAGCCAGCCTGACCTGTTCTGCAGACTTGGATGTGGCTTTTTAAAGTGACAGATCTAGAATATGTCCATTTAGCAAAACCCAGAGCTAGATTTCTCCAAAGTTTTTAAGAGTCTTGAGAATGCAGCTACATTTCTTGACCTGACTTGTCTTGACTTTGGTGGAATCTGTCTGTGCAAATACCTTCATAAATCTGGATCTCAGAGGAAAGTTTTTTCCCCAAGCCAACTAATTTGCAGTTGTGACCTGTGAGAATGTTCAGCTTTTTCAGTCCTGCCCAAAGTTGGCTGCATTTGGGCCATGTTTGTACATATAGAGGCTTTGGGAGTAAGGAAGTACAAAGACATTAATGCAGTATTTATTGTCATTTAGTCATTACGAGGCCTACTTCTGTTATTAAAAACACATCTTACATTTTGATGTCTTCCAAAACAGCAAATGTAAACACGTGGCTTGTTCTTAAGTGCATTTTTTTTTTGTTTATTTTTTCAGGATCACTTGAGAAGCTTTTATTCATTTGTATTTGTGCCTCTTTATTTATGATGCTTGATGGAATTTTCCAAGGTTCCCCTCCTTTGTTTCTTATTGGTTTTGGGGTTTTGTGCGCCTGTGTTTTTTGTTTTCTGTTTTTTGTTTTTTTGTTTTTTTTTTTAACAGTAGAAACGGCAGTCATGTCTAATTCAATCATCCCTAGTTACTCCTGTGAGGACCATTGAAAGGCATGTGGGATATCAATATTTAGAACATCTTTCTTGAAGAGATGAGGATGCTTTTTTTATATAGCACAGGTTGACACAGAGCTGCTGAAGCTCAGACTAAGGTTATGGTCCAGCATCCAAGTGACACTAAAGGATCTCTTCGACCTTTTTCCTTCTCTTGTCTTCCTCTGCAGAATGGGATATGGGTGAGTGGGGCTGAGCACTGGTTTCAGGTTCTCTGCCCTTGATCCCAGTAGAAGCAATGGAGTTTAGCCGTTACCACTCCTAACATGGAGCTACTCCTGCTTATGCTGCTGGTGTGGGACCTTTAAATCTATGCTGATTTAGGCATGGCAAAATGCTGGCCTGCCATTGCTTACACAGCAGCTGGAAATGCCACCAAGATGATCTTTCTTCTGGTAATGAGGATGAAAAGTCAGGACAGGAAGGCGTTGGAGCTGCTTCTCATTCCTGTTTTTGACTAGCAGGGGGGCCCGAAGCAGACAAAAAGGTTCAGCTTTCCCAATGCTCCCTAGAAGCTTGTCTGATCTGCTAAGACATGGCTCATGAGGAAAATATAATCCTGAAAGAAAAGGCCTTTTGAGATTTTTAAACTTTCCTTGGATGATGATTATCAGGAGCTCTGTGCTGATGCCGAGGCAGGGTTGAACAGAGTTTATCGAGGTAGAGTCGTAGCCCGTCTTTCTCTGGCAAGTTAATAAGATGGCGAAAGTCCTTTGAATGCCACTGGAAGTCTTTGAAATTGTGCAAAAGTCCTTTGGATTTATCGAAAGCTAATCAGTCTGACATTAACAAAGAACAAAGAAAGCCTAATGAAGATGAAAGATTTGAAAAGTGGATTATTTTTCTTTTGTCCTGGCTTTTCTTCCCCAAAACCCTTGCCCTTGTTGGCTGGGTAACAGGCTGTGTGTTAACAGGCTGGTTATCAAATGAAATGGGGACTGTTGGCTTGTGTTGAATTAGAGCCTTTTATTCTTTGTCTGTCAGAGTTTCCTTCATAAATGCAGGTTTTAACCAAGTCATTAAAATGCTCATTTAGCTGAAATTTGGCAATCTAATTCTTCCCCTGACAAGATGCTTTAAATATCCTTTACCTAGTCAACAAAATTTGATTAAAATCAGCATGGGTGTTTGTTTCCCCAAACTCCTCTCTCTCCTTCTTAATTGGGTGTCCAAAAATAGACTGTTTGGGTGCTTTCCATGCATTCCTCCAAGAAAATAACATTCAGTAGAAATGTGGAATTTCAAACTCGTTGGATTGTAAAGGATATCTAGCTATGCAAAGATGCAAAAGTAAACTTAGAGCCAAGAATAACCCGTGAGATGATGTTCTGCACAATGGTAGAACCCCAGGAAATTATTCACTGTGGACTCGTGGGGTTTGAAAACTTGAAGATACAACTTTGAGTAGCTTTAATGAGTAGAGATGACAGAGCCTGGAACTTCTGGTGCTTAATGTAGTGGAATCCCTCTCAGGATTAGCAGGGCACTTGCATTCTCTGAGCACCAAATACCAGAAGTAACACGCAAACACACAGAGATGAAAGTTGTCTTCCTGCTATGCGACTTCACAGATTTTGTAAAGTCACAAGGTGAAAATTCAGGAATGAGCTTCCTTGCCCTTCAAAGTAGTTTTAACCAGAAATAATTAAAGACTTTGTCTATACCTCAGTTTTCCATGTGTAAAATATGACTTCTGTTATGAGTTTGTCACACATACTCTCTGCTGGGGGCCTTCTGTTGCTCCCACAGGATGAGGATGTTGATATATGTATGCATTCAGACATCTTTCCACATACCACTGTGTATGAAGGCTGAGCCTGAAATCTGTTCAAGAGACACCAATTTTTAAGCTCAGGAGGGCCACCTGCAGCACTCACCCTTGACCTTCAGGCTCTTCAGATATCCTGTGTAGAACATGAGTTGGGAATTTGGCTTCTTGCAGAAGAGAGCGAGTAAAGGCTATTTAAATTTAGATTTGAAAGAAGGCATTGTCTTCTCTGTAGTTGCAAATCTATCTCTAAAATCCAAAATTGTCAACAGTTTTAGTCTTTAAAAATATGACCTTGTGTGGTGGTGGTGGCTTTCCCATGACTGTCCTTGTCTGCAATGTGTCATGTTCTTGGTGCATATTGGCTGCATGCACCTTCCACAGTGGCATTTTGCAGGAATATTCAGTGCTGTATTTCAGCTATAATTCAGTAAATTGCAACTTCAAGACATCCAATGACACAAAAAAGCTTGAAAACTTGTTGAGCTTTATTGAGGCCTATTTTAGCATACCATTCTTACTTTCTAAACACCTGCAGAAAATTTTACTTGATTTCATTAGTAGTGAGATAAAAATATTAATGTTGTTCTTTTCAAGGCTTCTTTTGTTTGGGAGGCTTATTGAAGAATGTGGAGGTGATCTTATAGAAATCAGAAGAAGCAATAGATCTTGGAGTGCTGAGACTGTCACTGTGTCCTTAGGTCATTCTGTGCTGGGATATTGAAAGGGACTCAGAACTGGTATAATATGACATACAATACTAGATGACTTATGCCTTTTCTCCCTGGAGAATATAGCATGGGGTAATAGCTACTGGTCTGTTTTTTAGAAACCCTCAGCACTAACAATCTCAGCTGAAATGAAAATGAAAGTGGCAACTGCTGAGCAGAGCTGAAAATGGGGCCATGGATGTCAGCCCAAAAACTGAGTTCCATTGTGTTTGTGGTTTAACATCAGCATCTCAAAACTTTCTCTAAACAACGTATTTTTGGTTTCATTATTTCTGTAACAGCAGGGCAAGAAAAAGCATTAAGGATGTACTTGATTTCTCACTTGAGCCTTCTGTCTCCATCACCCTCAGTCCACAAGTGAACTATTTTGGAAATCTGAGGGCACTCTGTTCAGTTATTTTTCAAGAAGGCAAGAAGTGTTGAGGGAGGGAGATTTTTCCTAATTTCTCCTGTTATTGCTATATATATATTTTTAAAAATCACCATTATGTCAAAAGCAAACAGCTGAAGGATATCAGAATTCAGTTCATACTGGTAGGCAACTGTATTCACTCAAGCCCTTCAATGAAAACCTGTACAATCAAGTCCTCAGTGCCAAGTTCTCTGTGCTGGGTCTAGTGACAAACCCGAGATGACCCAGACTTATTCTTGCTTACTTCAACCAGCAATGTCTGGAGGTACCATAGAAATTTAGCCTTTCTCTACCTTCTCTGCACCTGTGCTGGAAGGCCACGGTGTGTGGCTGGGACTGAGGGGCACTGCCTGCTAATTTTAGCTCTTTCTTGATGGGGAACCAAAAGCAGAGAGCTCAGCTTGGCTGCTAAAAATGGGACACTGGGATTATTTTAAGGTGTCAGATGAACAAATGTCATGCTGAAAGAACTGTGGAAACTTAAGAAGGAATCAAAACTATGTGAAAACAGTTACATGTGTGTATGAGTTCTAGTTTTTTTGGTGTTCATCTCTCATTCTTGTTGCTGTATAGCAGTAGCAAGAGGGACTTGGAGCTGGGAGACTGTGACAATGTCAGGGAGGAGCAAAATGCAAGATTTGAGATAGATGTCAACACAGGGAGGAAAGCAGGCTCTCTGAATTAGGTTTGTGATGGTAACACAGTGGCTAATCCAAAAAATGAAACGGAGACAGGATAAACCTTTGGTCATTTCTATGTGAGCACATCAAGTTGCGACACACAGGGAAGGTATTTTCAGCAATTTGACAAAGATTTGAAAGTTTTCCTCCTTTCTTCAGGCTCATGGTGTGGAGAGGAGTGGGCTTTTTGAGGGGCTAAAGAGATACAAATGACTATTTTTTAATAAAAGCCTTATCAACTTAACAAAAACTCTTCACAACAGTTGTCTGTGTAATGTTAGATGTATGATAACGTGATATTGAAAAGTTCCACTGGGATTCGTGCATATTGCCCTGTGCAGTTCTCTTCTGGCTCTTCCACACTGGTAATGCCAAATTCAAGCCAAGAAAATGACAGTACTCATCTGTAAGATGTATACACATTGTAATTGCCTAAGAACAAAATTGCCTTATATAACTAATAATCTCACTTAAGCATTTTCAGCACTTTGATGGCATATCTTGTGTCAGGGAACATTTGTAAATATTGATGCAAAATTGTTTCTTCATGTAAATCAAATCTTGAAAGGTTTCATGTGCAGCCAGTGAGTGGGTGTGTGTGTTTTTGTTTATTTCTGAATATATCTGCCTACATAATCCCTCATTTTATAGACTACATACTTCCCTTGTCAAAAGTACAATCATATTGAACAGCTGTTAAAGAGTAATACCTTACATTTATTATTGTATAGCATCTTTCATCCAAGCTTCTCATATTACTTTAGTATTAACTAATGCTTGATAATCCTGATATAATATAGAAAATATTATCCCCATTAATAATGGTTAAACAGAACCACAGTGTAATTAAATAATTGTCTCTAGTGGCATTGTCACTCCTCTTTCAAAGATGTGTTAATTCTGAGTTCACTGTCTTCCTATAAAATCTCAGTAGACATAGAGAACATTAGTTTTTTATCTCAATCTATCTGCCCAGTGTCAATCCTGGAAGTGATTGCATGTGCATGTGTGTGGGTGACTGCAACTGGCTGCATTTAGAATAGTAACTGTGCTTTCTTCATCATCCTTTTTGGTTTTGGTTGTTTGAGATTCCTCTTGAGTTAACAAGCTTGATTGCAAGATGCTCTTTCTAGAGGTGAGGACATAGCCAGCTAAGTCAGCCAGAAATTGAAGCAGTCTTTTACTCTCACACTGCTTCTAAATACTCCACTGTCCTTTTGTAGGGTGGAAACATAACAGAGAACTGAACCAAACCCTCTCTCCCAGTTATGAAATGTCTGAAAGCTATCGAGATAGTATTTGACTTCTTTTCTTTTCCAGCTTAACCCACACTACCCAGAAGGTAATAATGAAGGAAAAGCTTTGGTAAGTGGAATTTATATGTTGCATATAATCTGGGGAATGCTGTGTCCTTAACCCAGCGTAGCCTGACATATGGAAGCCCTTCATAGCTTTCCTTTTCCTTATGTGTTCCAGCTGCTGGGATTGTTTTCCATATCCTGTGTAAGGTAGGATGCGTCTCAGAACTGGCAATTCAGAAAGTTTTCCCTCACGTTAAGGCAAATGATAAGAAACTTACTCAAATTCTGCATCAAAGTGGCATTAGTTGAAGCTGTTCTGCTTGTTATCTGACTGCAGATACGAAATGTATTCATTCTGCTCAGCTTAGATGTGTTACTTCATGGCAACAGTCTTTGCCTGGTACAGCATCAAGAGCATTTTAGCTAATTATGACTAATGAGGCAAGGCCAGACATGGAGATTATAGTGTGTGAAGGAAGTGGAGTTAAAACCTTGGGGGAATCTTATTGTTACTAAGTCAACAAATATTCCAGAAAAGTATCATTCCTCCATCAAATTCATGAGATATTGCCTTGGAAAGGCTGAGATCTTCTTCAAAAAAATTCAATTTAATTTCTTTCTGCTTACCTTCTGGCTTTTGTTCTTTAAGAGGACACATTTTCAAGTTTTTCTCTGCACAGGGAAGAAATTTTTAATTTTTCATGACATGAAACCCAAGATTCTTACATAATCACATGCCTTGAGGACTGCAATTTTAATAAAAATGGAGACTTTCATAGGAGTTGGCAACACTGGTTTTCCATCTTCACTGATATTTGTCATCAGTGGTGATACTGCAATAACAGCTAAGCTGTCTACAGAAAGAGAATTCTCTCCTATGAAAGTACAGAAATTCCACCAATTGTTGCTCTTTTGTATTAGAATGAAACTTGAGGCCTTTGGAACTTTGGAATGGAAATCAAGATCAGTTCCAGAATTCCCCAGTGAGTAGGTGTTAGGCCCTTGTCACTGAGGAACCAATCCTCAATTGTACCACACCATACTTATTTATGGTATAGGGTTTCCATCTGTAGCCATTTCAGTTCATCTAAGTAATTAAATATTCCCTGGACTGTGTAATGATGAGGGCACAAGAGTAATCTAAACATGGATGTTAAAGGTGGCTTCACTATCAGTTTGGTTTATTCCTCCTGGGTAGTGGTTTCAGCTAAAAACCCAGACTAGATAAATCACATTAGAGAAATGCTTCCAATAAAAAAGTAATCAAAGCTGATTGATGATCAAAACTGATGTCTCTGTGGAAATTTTAATTTATGCAGTCAGCACTTTCCTGTGAGAGATGTTTTGTGAAAGAACTTCTAGCAATTTTTGGTAACACCTCCAAGTAAATCCAAGCCTACAGGCTCTATTAGTGTGGTAGAAATCCCTTTGGATCCTGCACCCCTTTACAGTTTTGTTGGAAATGCCGTGAGTCAGCAATGGCTATTTAAGCCTTTATTCTGCCCTCAAACAACCAAGTAGAGAAACTTCACATCCCTGTGCAGGAATTTCTTTGATGTTACAATGATGCAGTACATTGAATTGTCCCTCAAAAGTAAAAGAATCGTATAATATTTGGAGTTCTTTAAGGGTCAGCTGTGTCAATCTTGTATCCAGTAGCACATAACCTGGAGCACACAGGCTTTCCTTGCTCTGTGGTTATCATCTAGTGTTTCCTCTGCCTGGTCACTGCCTAACTGGCTCACTGCAAAGGCATCTTCTTTTCCATCTTTTGAAGCAATTAATATTGAAATACTGCCTATGAAGTAAATCTGGAGGGGGGAGGTTGAAGTGGACCTACCCCAGCAAAATTTGAAGTCTGAGTAGCAGGGAAATGGGAGATGAATAAACAAATCCTTGTGATTGAAGGGCTGAACCTGTAGCCTGTGCCCTTGAGGCCAAGAAGGCCAATGGTGTCCTGGCATGCATTTGAAAGAGCATTCCCAGCAGGTCGAGGGAGGGGATCCTGTCCCTCTGCCCAGCCCTGGGAGGCACATCTGGAGTGCTGTGTCCAGTCCTGGCATCCTCAGGACAAGGACAGGGAGCTCCTGGAGAGGGGCCAGCGGAGGCTGAGGAGATGATTTAGGGCCTGGAGCATCCCTGACAGGGAAAGGCTGAGGGAGCTGGGGCTGTCCAGCCTGGAGAGGAGCCCCAGCTGAGAGGGGCCCTCAGCCCTGGGTGTCCCTGTGTGCAGGGAGGGCTCCGAGCAGGGCCCAGGCTCTGCTCCGGGGGGCCCAGCCATGGCACCAGAGGAACGGGCAGGGACTGATCCCCGGAAGTTCCACTGACATAAGGAAAAACTTCTTCCACTGTGGAGTCCCTCTCACTGGGGATATTCCAGAACAGTCTGGACACAATCCTGTGCCCTGTGCTCTGGGATGGCCCTGCTGGAGCACAGAGATGGCACCAGCTTGACTCACTGTGGTTCCTTCAGCCTGACCCATCCTTCTTTTCTTGGCTAGGCTGTTGGATGAAAGGGTAGCAGCTCCTTCTCTGTTGTCTGGGTTTTAAAGGCAGCACAGCCGTCTGTGCATTCTGTGCCAAGCCTTAACTCCTCAGTGTGTGCTGGGGCTGCTTGTGCATGTTCACAGCCTGGTTTACAAGGCCTGATCCCAGTTGCTCAGGCAACTGAATTTTGGGAAGCAGCAATGGAGAAGGGTTTTCCATAATGGAGCAGTGGGCACAGACACCGAGTTCTGCCTAAGCCCATCTTTTCTGCCTTGCCTTAACTGACTCCAGAGTCTGAAAGGGTTTTGTCTCCAGAGAACATAAATATTACTGGAAGTCACCAGGACTTTTGTTCCCAAGCATTAAAGGTATGTTTGTACTGAGGTTCATTGCTTGTTTATGAGCTGCTTCTTGGCAATCCAGCCAAATTGTCTTGTGAAGCACTGCTTTTAATTCTGGTAAAATTTGGCCTTACAATGAGTTGATTAATATTCCCACATCTAAGCTCCAGAAGATTGTTTTTTTTCATGGGAAGACCTTTTTTTACTTAAGGGTCTTATCAAAACAAGTCTTCTTCATCTCTTAAAGTCTTAGAGATTGTAGTGTATCGTGCATCAAAATGCAGTGGTCTATGCTACAGCTCCCACTAAACCCCAAATTGGTGTATTTTATGCTGCAAATTAGTATGCTTTTTCTAAGGAGAGAAATGTACAGCATCCAGAAGAATGCTACAAAGATCAGGGAAATGTCAGGAACAGCTGGGAACCTGGCATTTGTTAGTGCCTTTGTGTTAAAGGCTGACTTTGGATGGGTACCGTCTCTCCATTTGTCTGCATTTTCGTGAGAGAGCTAATTCTAACCAGTTCCAATCGACCTTTTATTGTTGAGATTTTTGTTAGGATTGAGACTGGTATGCATTTACTTTTCTTGTAAAGAAGTTGGGCAGTTCTACCATGGGCTGCCAGGTGCAATTTGATGTATCTCCTTTGACTTCTGTTTATCTATCTTTATGAATTCCCAACATTCTGCAATTCTAACTTTGCCTTCTTGCTGCCAGCCCAGGAGATTTTTTTCCTGATAAACACTGTAAATTAATTTGTTTTGTAAAAAAATTTATTTTATTTTACCTTCCAGGAATGAACTTAATTGAATTATACATTTTATATGAGTGGTGCAGTTTAAACAAGTAGAATAGACAATCTGAAAAAAACATTGAAAAGAAAAGAGAAAAGAAAAATCATCAGTTTAAAAATGGCAGCTTATATAAAGCCAGCAGTCAGACCACTGGGGAGGCTGGGGGAGAAGGGGAGACACGGATGCCGGCACATTATTATTATTCTGCCGTTGCACACGGGTCTGAATCAGCTCTGGAAATGCATACATTGTTTCTTACAGAATGTCTCTGGCTCCTAACAACAGGATTGCAACGTGATGTCTCTGCTAAAAATGCGATGACTCACAAATGAGTCAACAGTGAAGGTGTTACAGGAGGCTAACTGCTGTGCTGTCTGCCAGGGCTCCTAGCAGGCAGGAGCAAGGCTGGCCATTAATTTACTCCATTTTCTTCTCATAAAGAATTTTGAAAATAATCTAACCCATGGCGTTCTGCTCACGTTACTGCTCTGTGAAAATGCTGGTTTTGTAAGAGCCTCCTAAACTGGGTTAACATATTGAGATACCACGTTGCTCTGGATTTAACAGGCATTTTCAGAACTCTGGCTGCTATTAAATTTAATTTCTGCTGAAATCTGTAGTGCAGCTTAATGTATTCATTCAGGAGCAGGGCATTATCCTTGTCTGTCTCTATGCCACAAGAGGTGTCTTCACCAATTGGAATTGTAGATTGGGTTTCTAAAAGAAAAGGTATTTTAGGTCTGTCATGTTTTGTATCACCTTTAAGCAGTTGAAATGAAGGCCCTTCCGTAAACAAAACTCCATGTAAATCTCTTGAATTTTAGGTATGATGCCAAATTGAGTTAAATAAGGAAGGTTTGGATAGGTAGCAATTAGTAGCAAATTCTATTAAGAGCTGTGAAAAGGGTTATCTGCGGGGCTGCAAGTCTCAAGACAAATCTGATTGTACCTGATTATTTTGTCACTGATTCCAGCATGGGATTTGTCTCTCCTTACATTTGCCCTCCAAATGGCAAGCAGTATGTCTGCATTATTTTTTCTCTTTAAGCTTCCTTTTAAATCATGATGCACTGTAAATCAGTGGTGGTAGCCCAGGAGTTACAGACTTTGCTGTGGGCCTGGATCAATATTTCCACTCCTCACCAAAATGGTGGGTTTTCTCACTACCTAGGACTCTTTTTTTTTGAATGCTTGGCCTTTGCTTCCCTAGATGGGTCCCACCTGGACAAGTGCCCTGGCTGTATTCTGGGGGTTTGCTCAGTTGCCTTTCCTGGGTGTGATTATTGAGCTTTACTGCTGCAGAATAATGCTGGGGGCTCACAGTCCTCCATGCCAGTGCACACTGAGGTTTTCTTAGGCTGAAGGAGCTGACTGCTCTTTGTACCACTGATACACTGGGTTGTTTGGAAGGTGCGGGTCCAACTCCTGCCAGGCAGAAGCGGAGCTGAATGTATCTTCTTCATCCTTGTGAGTGATTTAAACAGCACACAAGAGTGAAGTGATTGCACCTTCCTCACCTTGGATATGTGTCTGATGTGACTTGTGACAGCTTGTTGCTAGTTTGTTGTAGTTTGGGACAATCAAAGCTATGTACATTTTCCTTCTGTGAATGTACTATTTGGTAATACTGGTTTACCCACTGTTCTCTATACCCCTGGCATGTAATTCACCTGGGTTTTTTTGTTTTTTATAAAGCCTTTGGAGTGCTTTCCTTGGCTGTCACTGACCACATTGCCAGCATCTCTGAAACTGTTCTGTTGGCTTCCTCTTCACACTGCTTTGAGTTGAATTTTCTTCTCTCTGCATTTGAGTTCCTTTGCAGTTCTTTTCTTCTTTTCTCTTAATTGAATCCAGTTTTGCTGGCTGCATCTGCTCATATGCCAGTTTCTACCTGAGCAAATGTCATCTTGTTTTCATCTGCTTAGGAATGCAGTGCTTCTCCTGAGCTATTGTCTAATTAATTTAAACTAGTACTTTCACTTCTTTCCACATCCTCACATGGACTCATCTGCTGATTCAATAATGGCTGGGTTAAGTGTGGATTCTGATGGCTGCTTACTAAATTTAATTTATCGTGAGAAGCCTTCTGTGTGCAAGTGTCTGTGTGCATTCTCTCTCTCCCCCATAGAGAAGCATGTGCACGTGCATTGGGACATAAACTGAGCCATAAATTCAAATCCATGTTTGTTCCTATGTAATGGCAGCATTGCTGTCTCTCGTGTACCCCTTGTATGCAACTTGTTTCCAGAGCTGTCAGGTTAGGGGTCGCTTCTCCTTACGTGTTCTTTTTTTCCATGAGTAGTGCTTAACTCCCATAACCCGGGTTGAGTTGTGAGATTCAGATTCTAAAATAATGCTGTAAGGAGAGTTCTGAGGTTTGTGGGGGAGTTCAGCCTGGAACTGCTGTACAGCTCTCGTGCAGGTCTGATTTTGCTCAGCTAAGCTTGGCATTTCACTTAGCAGTGTTGCAGGCACTGTCTTGCCCTCTGTTGAAGTGGAATTTCTTTTTAGGCTAAAAACCAGATCTTGCTCCTATGTGTGCCTGCCAGCTGCTCAGCCTCGTTGGTGGAATTTCAGGCTGGCAAGCCAATTCCATTGCTCAACTGGAGCTATACAGCTATTGGGGACACCAGGGGGTGGGCAGGGTCTGCCCCAAACTGCTGGGTGAACTTCTCCACAGAGCTAATAGTTGGTGTGAACTACTACAGCACAGGAGACCTGCCTTTGACTCTGCCTCCTGCCAGCTCACCCAGTTTATACACTGCTCATGGTGTTTTGTGGTGGAGAATATCCCTTTGCCCAGTCTGGGTCAGGTGTCCTGTTCATGTTCCCTCCCAGTATGATTTCATATTTTGGTCTGTATTTTACCCAGAGCCCCAGGATAAAAAGAAAACCATAGAATTATGAAGTGTCCTGTCTTTTTGTACACCAGTAATTTCAGTTTGGAAATTGTAGTGAAGTGGGTAGTTTCTGGGAAACCCTAACTAGATTTGAATGTAAGTTGTGGAAAATATCAAAAAGTTTGGATGCTGTTCAAAACTATCCTGTGCTACTTACCTCTTTATAGATCTCTTGAATTTTAAACTGATTATCCAGTTTTCTCTTTTGTTATGAAGTGTAGGAAGTAGTTTTTCATTTAATATTAGACTCTGACTCACACCTGCTAAGCTCTTAGAAGGATTCTTTTATTGTTTCTGTGCCTTTTCAGTTTGTGTCTCATCACGAATATGTAAAACAAAATATGTATGTAAATCACAAAAGCAATTTGCTATTTTCTCAATCCTTGCATACAGGTTAAATTTTTTGTGCATTTTTCTTTAGCATTTTTTTGGCATGAGATACAATAGGATGTGGGGACTGTCAGATGAGTTTACTCTTGTGCAAGTCACAGGAGATGGTTGCTCTTGTCTTAGCAAGCCTTCCTCTCAAATACTAGTGGCAGTACCATAATGATTAGAGGAGCCTAAGAAAAATTTCTTTCTGTATTTTTTTCCTGCTCTCTCTATCCTTGATAGAAGTCATGGGATGGAAAGCTGGCATTTTTAAAGCTTGATAATGAAAAAAGGAATGTTTTGGAAGGATTCAAAAAGTACCTTGAAATGAGTTGATGACTCGTTCTTTCTTCCCTAATTTCACTCATCCTTGATTTTGTTGTTTAATCTCAATTGGCAATATGGATAATCAAAGCTTTGCCCTTGATTATCCCTTACAGTTTGGTTTTAATCAAGCTACTAATGCAAACCAAGTACAGCCTGGCCTTTTCCATTGTACAGCTCTTCCTTCGTGGTGTATTGTAAATCATTATAATAGCATTTCAGGCATCCAGGGTTGGATTTGCTTCTCTTTTGGTTTTCCTCATTCCTGTTCTCCTCTCCCTCTGTGATGTATTTTGTGTACGGGAAGGGCCCTGGGCTGCCAGTCTCTTAACTGGTTATCAGTCTTTTGCAAGATGTGTAACTCAACACCCCAGAGAGCAGCTTTTACTTACACCAGTTGGTTGCTGCGTGGGTATGGGCACAGACTCCGAATGACTCCTTCAAGCCAAGAAATGTTCTCAGGAAAGGTGGCATTTGGAGTCAAAAGTATGCAGGTGACTAAAGAAACGAGGATGGTGCTGCGGGGTCTCAAAACTCCCGTGGACTCTCAGCAAGTGATGGGAGGAAGATCCCACCTTAAGCTCATGTGCCTTGTTTGAGTAACTTTGTCCCTCAGAGGGGACAACTCCTGCCCTTGCAGTGGGTAAAATCAGACCTGGCTTGGACCCAGCCTTGGGTGCATTATCAGCCTGTGCTGAGATTTGTAATACAATCCAGCTGGGGCCTTGCCTGTCCCCCTTTCCATGACAAGCTGGTCCTGATGGAGCAGATATTCTGGCTCTTGCCATTTAGAGAGTGTCCACAAGACAAGAGGAAACGGCCTCAAGCTGCTCCAGCGGAAGTTCAGGTTGGACATCAGGAATAATTTCTTCTTGGAAAGGTCTGACAGGCATTGGAAGGGTCTGCCCAGGGAGGTGCTGGAGTCCCCATCCCTGGAGGTGTTCAGGAAACAACTGGACGTGGCTCAGGTTGACAAGGGGGTGATCAGTCAAAGGCTGGACTCGATGATCTTGGAGGCCTTTTCCAACCTAAATGGTTATGTGATTCTCTGGAAGTGTGCTGCTGTAATTCTACCATCTGAGAGGAAAAAGCCATCAAACTTACATAAGACAACAGTGGATTTAGGCAAATTACTTACTTTTTAAATCCCTTCCTTGTCTTAAAAAAAAGTTGAATTTTCATTAATTCTCTTCTTTGAACTGTGGCCCTTTCCAGACCAGCACTGTGTAGTTGCATCTGCTGGGAGTGAGGGGATCTGCAACTACTGCAGCTTTTTTGAAGTTGTAGGTGTCAAATAAAGCATATCCAGTGCTGCAGTGCCTCTGTAGCTCGTGGCCTGCTGTTGTTCTAATGACTTCCTGAGACCCCATGGGGCAAAGTGCATCCTTTGTGTTACTGCAAAGCCAGTCATGGTAGATTCTTGCTAGAAGGTTTAAAAAAAAAATTAAAAAAAATTCCAATTCAGATATATTACTTGTCTGCAAGGTAATTGAAGAATTTCTAGTGGGCCCTGATGCAAGCAAATAACCCTTGTGCCTAATCAGCAGAGAGATGGCGACCTTCCTGCTTCAAAGAAGAAACGCCAGGCAGGGGAGAAGATTATGTATACTTTGGTCTCTGTGCCACATGGAAATGACATTGCATCTCTCTTTGAACTGGATGCCACCACTCTTCAGAGGGCTGATTGCCTGGTTCCAAGGTAAAATAAAAAAAAAAAGGAAAGAAAAAAAGGGCAAAAAATAGTGCTGCATTGACAGGGTTTCTTCCTGGCATTATGCTGGTAAGTAAAGCAGAAAAAATCAAACATGAGCAAGTATTATCCTTCTGTTAAAATCTGAGGAGTGTTCATGGATAAATAAGGGATGTATAAAACATGATACTGCTGCTGTGACTGGGTAAAATAATTATAAGGATAAAACAAGTGACACTTAGAGAGAGTCTGTGAAGAGAAAAATAATGGTCTAAATATTGCACAGATCTGTGTGAGGATAGAATTGAGCTCTGTGCACTGTTTGGAAAAAATGTACTTCTAATAGATTTAACTGAATTGTTCCCAACAAAATAATGTGTGTGATGAGTTGGGCTTCTGTTTCCCTGACAGATCATGATGCCACTGAGCACATTTGTTACTCAAATGTATTCAGCAAGTGGCTTCTGGGTTTTAATTGTCAATATTTGAAATTTCAGCTGTGTAGCATAGCTGAGATTGGCTAGATAAGTCACACAGTGTTGGTTGTAGCTGAATGGGCTTGCAGACACTTGGGGCTGGTTGTTGTGAGGGTGGATTTTAAAGCTGGGTACCCACAAATACTGATGTATGTGGCTTTGAAGTGTGTTTGCTATGCTAAGTTCTGCCAGATAATTTGCTTACTTGAATACTCAAAAGCCCATCAGTGTGAAAGGGAGAGCGTGAATGGAGACCACAGTGAATATATTTCAAAAGTAAAATTCAGAGTTAAAATTGTAATTGATTTCTCAGCTCTGCTTTTTGATAATACCACAGATTATCATATGGAAAGAATTTAGAAGGATCTCATATCTGCTCTTTGTTCACTTGATTTTCAGTTGAGAACTGGTACTGTAAATGCTTGCTCTGGAACAAGGGTTTGCAGATCATAATGATGAAGCTGTGAAACCATGGTCAGCTTTACTTTCTGGCTTTTGTGCTGTGACAGCTTAAAAGGGTTCGTTATTCTGCAGAAAAAAGAAAATGAAAGAATTGGGTTTATTCATGGAATGTATTTCTATTCAGATGGGATTTTATAACATCTTTCTTGTAGCTTTTTTTTTCTTTAAAAAATATTTTACTCCTCGACTTACATAAATACTTAAACCCAGCATTCTGCATAATCCCAAGATGCTGGTTGTTCTTGTTGCAGCTCTGCTCTGGGTGAGAAAGAAGGAGTCTAGGGAAAAGGGTACCACAGTGTCTTTTAGGTCCACCTACCTCTTTTATTGGTGTGGCTCCTGCTCTCCAGCCTCATGCCACGGGCCGGTGTTGCAGGGCATCCCACCTTGCCCACATGGGCTCAGAACTGATCCATCTCACCTGCTCTTTGCTCTGTCCCCCTTTAGGAACTCCTATGTCCGACTGAGGCACTTGTGCACCAACACTTGGGTCACCAGCACCAGCATCCCAATAGACACTGAGGAAGAGAGGCCTGTGATGCTAAAGGTAAACAAAATCCCAAACTCATTCCTGAAGCTGTCTCACTTCTAACATATGAAATGGGCATAATAATTAGCATAAAGGTAAGAGGATTGCTCACCCACTTTAAACCAAAAACTATTGCAGATTGGGACGTGCCAAACCAAAGAGGACAAGGAAGCTTTTGCCATTGTATCGGTTCCTCTGTCTGAGGTCAGAGACTTGGACTTTGCCAACGACGCCAACAAGGTTTTAGCATCAACTGTTAAAAAACTGGAGAATGGAACAATAACCCAGAATGAAAGGAGGTTAGTAGTTTTATTTTTTCCCCTGCTAAATTGTTGGTTAGTGATGATAACACAGTTAGTTATGATAATACAGTCATGGGTAGGTAATACCCACATGGACACACAGGCAGTTGGGAGAGGACACTTCAGTGCTGAAAGTGCCAGCCTGGGGTTAGATTCCACCTCTTTCATAGCATCCTTGCTGCACCTCAGGCTGATCCATGTATGTCCTGTGTAAAAGTGGGGCAAACAGCACTTCCCCAGCTTGCTGGCCATGTAAATAAATGGGTAATTCTCTGGGCAAATATCTTAGTCTGGATTTCCTTTGATAATCCACTTCTGAGATGTAATGTGAGGGTGCATTGCATCTGATTCTCGTGTACAGGAAAGCAGCACGGCAGGGCTCTTGACTTGTGTGAAGTTCACCACACTGCAAATCTGCAAAAGCCTTGGAAGGAGGTCTCAGTGTGACTGAGAAGCTGCCCCAATAATCCCTTTGCTTTCTCATTTCTATTTTCCCCTGTTCTCTTTTTCTATTTTACATCATTGTGATGTTTGCCCCATGTATTAATCCCCATTTCATCTGCAGCACTATTAGAATGCCTGCTCCTCACACCTGCCCCTGAATCAAGGGATTTTGTTGTACCTTTGTTGTACATTGTAGCCAGATATATTCCACTGCCAGTGATGTAGTTCCCTATTTGTCTTCAGCTGCCTGTGGTTAAACTGAATATAAGACAGCATCTCTGGCAGTGTGAATTTGTAACCTGTAATACATCATATACAGCTTTTTTTCTGAAAATGGTAATTTTTGGTGATGAAACTGGATTTTTGCAATCACTTTCCAGTAGCAATTAGGCCAGATGGTTTAATATCATAACAGGCAGATTTTTAATAGCCTGGGTGTTGGTACTCAGCCTTGAAAAGCTGTGGGGCCATTTCATGATTGAGTTGACCCAGAGAGGGACATGACAGTGTCCAGGTGGGACACTGTGTCACTGTCAGTATTGTCAGGTCTTGATGTTGACAGATTGGTACAACAAACATGAAAAACACTTCAGAGCTGTTTCAGAACACTGCCATTATTTGTTTGTTCTTGTGATTTGGAAAAAACCCCAAACCATCTTTTTCCTGTCTTATTACCTTCTAGCATAGAGAAGTAGGAATCCCAACAGTTAATTCCTCATTTCTCCATCCTACGGCTGCCTTTTCTACTTTATTTCATGGGGGTGACACACACCTTGCTGTTTTCCACCAGTGGGCTGAGGCTTTTAGAGCTAAAGCTCACTCAGAGGGTTTAGGTGAGCAGCCCAGCTCACTTGTGGATAATGGGAACGTTGTGTCTGGCTCCCACAGATGACTGAAAATCTCTTGGGGATCTTCCTGCCTCTTTCAAAGCTGGCAGATTTGTTAGTTATAGACTAGACATTGTCCAAATTGAAATGATGCTGAGTTTTTCATGTAGAAGATTGCTGGTGCTGTTAAGGGATATTCTTTGAAATCTGTGGACATCTGTGTTTCTCACTGCATGCCTGGCAAGGTGTTAGTAACAAGGAGACAATGATGAGTTTGTTTTCTTTTTTTTCCCATTTATATTCTGTCTTTTTGCATTTTCTGAAGGTGGGAGAGAAGGAATTACTACTGCCTCTGTCGTTTCTAGCACCTGCTTCTGACAAATCTTTTGTTTAGCAAAGAATGAAACAAATACAGTTTCTTGGGTCAGTATATATAGGAAAACAGTTATATATGAATATATATATGAAAAAGTATATATATGAAACAGTTTCATGGGTCAGTAGGGAAATTATCTAGTGGCAGAATGTTTTTATTCCTCTAGTGAGTCCATCATCTTGTTTCATGGACCCACGATAAAGCATAAAAATCCTTGCTAGGCTATGTAAGTTTCTTTTTACTGCTCCTGGGCCTTGAGGCCAGCTGGTATAGATTTTGGGTCTCTGAATACTGTGTATCAATCCAACAGCCTGTATTTTTCTCTTGTTTTCCCTCTGGTTGTTGTTTAATGCCTCAGTAAACAGCCCTGTGATTGATTTAAGCTTCTGCTGAACCAAGGCTTGGAATCCTTAAGTACATGTCAAACTTAACTTTGCAGTGATGGAAGTTCCATTGTGCCAGGTAAAGCTTGGCATAAATGTGATTTTTGTTCTTAATGAATCCTAGCAAGTGTTGAGTGACTGTTTATAATAATGGTTTGTCTATTCATTCTAGGTTTGTGACCAAGCTACTGGAAGATCTCATTTTCTTTGTTGCTGATGTGCCCAATAACGGGCAAGAGGTTTTGGATGTGATCATTACCAAGCCAAACCGGGAACGGCAGAAATTAATGAGGGAGCAAAACATATTGGCTCAGGTATGTCCTACTGTGTTAATAACTTAACTGTATTTGCAAACGGATTGTAGGAGAGAGGGATGTGAGAAAAAGTTATTTTTGGGCAACTTGGCTTATTCCAGGTTGGGTTTGTGTGTGGGTTGGATTGGGTAGAAATGACACTACTTGGTCAAAGTTCATCTCTTGGCCCTTAAATCAGAGTGAAGCACAAGGGGCTGTAGAGGGCTCTTAATTTCATGTGATTCTGATAAGATTTAAGACCATGTTTGAGAGCAAACTGTTCGCAAAATTTGAGACAAACATGGAACACGGTCCCAATCCTCCAAGTGTTCCCCACACAGTGCCCTTATGGAGCTCTGACTTTGTTTGTGTGAGGGCAAACTAATGCACTTTTTGAGAAGAAAACTGAAAGAAATTTTAAAAAAGGGGAAAAGGATGAAACTGGACAGCAGCCAGTGTTGTCCTCCTTTTTCATCACTAAATTATCCAAAGTTAAGATATGTAACTAAACCTGAAGTTGGGGATAGCAGTAAAGAGAACGCAATGTCAGTTGAGTTGGTGGGAAATGTAAAGCTAACCCCAAATGCATAAAGCTGTGATGTCTCAGATTGTGCCCCCACTTATGTTTAGTCAAGGCTGTTGTGCTGATCCTGTCAGAGGACATTTTCATTGACTGCTGTAAGTTCAGCAGAAATCTGGATCTGATTTTCACTCTCAGTGATTTTGATTTTGAACAGATATTCGGCATCCTCAAAGCTCCTTTTAAGGACAAAGGTGAAGGATCGATGCTGAGACTCGAAGACCTGGGTGACCAGAGATATGCTCCCTACAAATACATGTTAAGATTATGTTACAGAGTTCTCAGACACTCCCAACAGGACTATAGGAAGAACCAGGTCAGTGGTATTGAGGATAATTTTCCTCCTGATTTCTATAATTATATATCCTGGGTTTGGCATGACTCTCTGCACTTACAAGTGGGATTCTGTGGTAATGGGGAAAGGCCTTTTTTTGTGTGTGTAGCTCAGTAGTGTGTGAATTGAAAGTTCAACAATGAATATCACAAGTTCACTTTGTACTTTTGCAGGCTCAGACTGAGATTGGGGTTCACTGCTTCATTCACGAGCTTTCTGTTATTAAAAATATGTTCTTGAAGCCTGGATTGTAAAGTGGGAAATCTGCAAAGCTGTCTGTTTCTCTTGCTTAAATATTTGTAGAGGGATGGCAGCGAGTCAGAGCAGAGGTTGTTATATCAGGTAGCCTGATTTCCCACTGCTGGAGACTCCCTGTGAGCAAGAGGTATTTCAGAACATGGACTAAAGGGACTGGAGATAAAAGCCTGAACTGCTGTGTGGCTTCTTTGTTTTCTTTCCAGTGTTTTACAGAAATATTTCTGTCCTGAAGGGAGAGAAAAGGAGGGAAGACTCAGGGAAAAAGCTTCTTAAACATGATAAAAACGTTTCAGTTTTTCATTTTTTTTTTAAAAAAGAGGTTGCTATTTCTTGAATTTTGTATGTATTTCCATGGATTCATTCCTTTGGTTTATGAAAGAATGAGAAGAGTTAGTCATCCCTAATATGGAATCTGTTTCTCAGGGTACATATTTTAGGTATTCAGAAGTTCTTTTGTTCAAGCCAGTTGAGGGAGGAAAGTTTTGTGCATTATTTTGATTGCTAACTGAGCTGGATGCCTCTGGTTCTAAGAGAGAAACCATTACTGCTCAGCAGGTCATCGTGGGAATCTTTCCTTTTTTCAGGAATATATTGCTAAGAACTTCTGCGTCATGCAGTCCCAGATTGGTTATGATATTCTGGCAGAAGACACCATCACAGCTTTGTTGCACAACAACAGAAAACTGCTAGAGAAACACATCACAGCTAAAGAAATAGAGACGTTTGTGAATTTACTCAGGAGAAATCGAGAGCCAAGGTTTGAAGTGGTCCACGTAGCATTTTGGCAGTAGCTGTGAATTGCATGCTATTCATTGCTTCAATGTATCTTTCTCCCTGTTTTGACCTGGCAGACAAAAAGCCCACCTGTGCAGAAGATATTAGAACTACCTGTAATTGTTGGAGTTTAACCATATCCACATTTTAAAACTAGAGCTTAGAGAAAAGAGGGCTTATACTTTACAGGACAGCTTTGAAAATTTGGTCTCAGTTCAGGTTGGGGCAAAGAGAAATGAAGACCATGTTTAATTTCTCCCAGCTTTGCAGCTCCTCTGTGAAACTGCCACTTGTGTTGGTTTCCCTGCTAATAATAATTTTACACACATGTCAATTTCTCTAAGCTTTTATTAATATCAGTTTTCCTGCAGGTTCTGATTCCAGGTCAGACCTGAAAAGGGCCTAGGACAGTGAAGATCCCATAAACACGTCTCCTAGAGCATATTTTGTTCCAAATTAAAAATTCTGGCCTTGAACTTCACTCAGCTGAATTTTTTTTTTAAATAAGCTTCAGGTCAGAATATAAAAGAAAAGGATTTCTTTATTTTTAAATGGAAAAAATCTCTTTATTATTGGATTTTCAGTTGTAAAATTAGCAAAGTAATATAAGAAATGAACGTACTAAAGGCCAAATATTGTCTTCTGTAATTGTGAATACCATTTTCCTGGTAGCAGCTAAGGATACTGCTCAAGGTCTTGGTGCTTCACTGCCTCAATTATTTTCTATATGCCTGTTTTACCTCACTTTGTAATCTCATTGCCTCTCCCATGCTCAGCTGGGTTGGGCTTGGTCAATATGAAGAGGAAACCACGGGATCAGCTCTGTCTCTGAAGGGTCTGTGTTTATTGACAATTGCACATCACATTTTCTTGTGGTGGAAGAATTGGTGCCATACCCACATCATACAACTGCTGTGTATCCACTTGTTTGAGGAGTTCAGGAGCAATAAATGTTTCAAAATTACCCCTTGCCAGAATGATGTAATCTGAACAGTAAAGACTTGATCTGATTTTCACGGAGAGTCTTGCAGATTTTTGCAGCACTGTTGGTGTGAGTGAGAATTGTGGAATTCTGCTCTAAAACACATGAGCTACAAAATTAAAAACCTTCCTGAGTTTTGGCTCCAACCAGGTGACTTCCCCAGATATGTATTTATGTGCTGTTTGCTTAATTTTATCTTTTTGATTGCTGTGCACTTTTAATTGTTGCCACAAAGCTTCACTTCAGTTATGGATATATTTTTTCCTAAGTCTACCCTAAAAATGCTGTCTGTACTCACCCCCTACAGTTCCCAGACTTTAGTGGGGACTGTGGTCTGTGCTAGAAGTTCAAACTGTTGGGTCCTTGAATGGCTAATAGCAGATGACCAGTTTGTACCTGGATTTCTAAGGAAGTGGAATATATGATCCGTGTGTGTATGCCTGCTCACATCTGCTCCCCAACCAGCTCTTGAGCACCTTGCTCAGTTTTAGCTACATCTGCTGGAGGAGTGGTGGGCTCAGAGATACTTAATTCCTATGAATATCAGGGAAAGAGGAAACTACATAGAGGGAAGAGGCCCTTTTTATATACCAGTGTGTAAATGGCTGCAATATGGATTACTGTTACTGCACACACAGCAATCCCTGAAAAGAGACAAACCCAGGTACCTATTGAATGTCCCAGCTGTGAGGAAAGCCTCAGCCTGAACCTTGTTAAACATCAGAAGACCTAAATTTGAGAGACAAATTCATAGGAAATTGAATTCCCTGCAAAGCTTTGTTCTTTCTGCTTTACCTCTTTGAATGCAGAGTCCTGTCTGCAGGTCCTGACAAAGCAGCACTCTTCTCTGGTAGCCCAGCATTCCCTGGCAGTGTTCAAGGCCAGGTTGGATGGGGCTTGGAGTAACCTGGTCTAGTGGAAGGTGTTGTGAGTTGCAAGAGTATGAAGTGGCAAAGATCATATGTTGATAAATACCATGATACAGAGTCCCACTAGTCTACCCATCCTCTAGTGCTGAGTGCTAGAGATTTCTACTGCAGTTCTCCAGTAGTAGTTTAAGTCTCATGTTCTGCTGCATCTGTGGTTTTTTGACTGCAGATTCTTGGATTATCTGTCAGACCTGTGTGTATCAAACACCACAGCAATACCAGTAACTCAGGAACTCATCTGCAAGTTTATGCTGAGCCCAGGGAATGCTGACATTCTCATCCAGACCAAGTGAGTATCTGTAATCAGAACATGCAACAATTTTGTTGTCTGCTCTCTTAAATTCCCAGCACTTTACTCATGGCTCCACTGTGAATGGTTTTTGTTTGCAGGCTGGTTTCAACCCAAATGGACAATCCCTTGGAATGCCCAGTTATCTCAGATGACATTGATGAAGAGGAAGTGTGGCTTTACTGGATTGACAGCAACAAGGAACCTCATGGCAAAGCCATCAGGCATCTGGCTCAGGAGGCAAAGGAAGGCACAAAAGCTGATTTAGAAGTTCTTACCTACTACAGGTAAGACTGCTTATTCAAACGGAAGAAAATGTAGTCTCTGAAGACCCCCAGTGCTGTTCTTATCCAGTTCATTTGCCAATATCAAAAAAGGAAACCCGGTCAAGCCAGAAACTGAGATTAAAAGTTCATTTCAGGTTTTTCTTGTGGGAGTCATCACAGTCTCTGCTGTCTATTCCAGGCAAATCTTGAGTTTCCTTTGCTCATCATGTCTCTTTGTGTCTATTTTTTATTTTGCCTCTTACCTTTTATTTATTGCGCTTTAATTTAAGGTTGTGCTGCCCTGGAAGCAAGGCACGCTCTGAGGACAGAGCGTCCTGAGTGTCTCAAGGATTAGGGAGGAAATGGGACCACGGAATAATGTTTTCTACTAATTGAAAACAAATAGTTTTTAATGTCAAGTTGCTCCCTTGCTTAACAAAGTCACTCTTGTTATTTTTCAGGATTTATATCAGAAAGGCTCACAACAGGCTTGTAACATGAGATTCTGAGGTGTGTTCTTTCATTTCCAGCCGATTTCCTTGAATACCACATTATTGCCTTTTTTTAAGGTACCAGCTGAACCTCTTTGCAAGAATGTGCCTGGACCGCCAGTATCTCGCCATCAACCAGATTTCTGCCCAGCTGTCAGTAGACTTGATCCTCAGGTGTATGTCTGATGAAAGCCTCCCCTATGACCTGCGGGCTTCCTTCTGTCGTCTGATGCTGCACATGCACGTGGACAGAGATCCTCAGGAGTCTGTGGTGCCTGTCAAGTACGCCAGATTGTGGACTGAAATTCCTACCAAGATCACCATTCATGAGTGAGTTGCAAGTGTTTCAAACTAAAGTACAAAAGCTCTTTGTAGGGTTAGTCTCAGAACAAAGCAGTTGCAAATGTCCAATGTCCACAAAACGTATGTGAGAAGGTATTTTGTTGCAGAGCACAGAACTATTAATTATTGTTACTCTTGGAGACTTCCGTGGGCAGCTTTCAATCATTAAATATTTAAATTTTATTTTTCCCTATGTTCTTTTATTGAACAAGCTGGGGAAGATGGAATGGTCTTTCCTCAGACCAGCTGCACTCCACGTAATCCAGTTGTGTCTCACAGGACAGGTTTGCTAGGCTGTAACTTGGTTTTATACCTCAAGCTCAGCAGAAAGCCACAGCTGGGAACCCAGAATTAAGATACAGCTGCTGTCCAGAAAGAGCTCACAGAGGCTTTGGCCTTCACTCAGTAAAGTACTTAAGCACGTGTTAAATTTAATTTTAGAGAAAGGACCATTGATTTCAGTGGAAACCCTCTCTGGCTCCACTGATTTGATGGAGCAGCAGCACTGGGATGCTCTCAGCCAGGGAATATCTGGCTGGAGAGATAGAGGAAGAAGCACGTCAGCGTAGCAGGCAGTGTTAGTGCCCTTGTTGAATTGCCACAGCAAGACTTAAGAGTCCTATCTGCCACAAGAGTGGTATTATCCTGTCTATGTTTTTCCCATTCACTTCAACCCTTCCTGGTACTGTTGGAGGGAAGGTTTGTGCATCCACTTTCCATATCTACAAAGAGCTGAACTGAGTAGTTTCAGAGGATCATGATCGGTTTGTTTTTCCTTTAGTGACAACTGATCCTGATATTAGAGGTGTTTAATTTTCCTTCTTTCTGTGCCTTGTATTGTAGGTATGATTCCTTCACTGACTCTTCAAGGAATGAAATGAAGACAAAGTTTGCACTAACAATGGAATTTGTAGAAGAGTACTTGAAAGAAGTTGTGAATCAACCCTTCCCGTTTGGAGACAAAGAGAAAAATAAACTTACATTTGAGGTACTTCTCAGCTATCTGCATCCTACTTACAGTATTCCTCACTTCAGATAAGTTGACATTGTTTTTTTCAAAATAAAGCCAGTTGCAGAATAAATGTTGGTGTAAAATAGCCTAAAGAAGCACTTGTTCCTAATTCCAGTGTTCTTGGTGATGCCTGGTTCTTGTCTGCTGTGTTTTTCCAGCCTTTCCTTCCTTCTCCTGAGGTGATTGGATTTCAGTGGAGGGAGAGGGGATTTGTGGGGGGGTGAATGGTCATATTCCTGTTCTTTGTACATTAGTGAAATAACTTGTAAGGATTCTTCAGTATTAAGTAAGTGCTGTTTTCTGTGTAGGGAAACTTTAGATAGGCCTAGATTTTCTAGATTCAAATAGCAAAGAATAAAGGGGAAATGCTTACAGCTTTTATAGTTCTTCCTCCAGCCTACTTCTTTTTGTTGCTTTTGCCTCTGGTCACCTGAAATCACCTCTGTGCAAACTTATCACAGTCATCTTACTCTTCTGCTGACTTCCATCTTCCCTAAAGCTGCTGCCTCTTTAAATAATTTCTGGAGTATTTCTTCTTGATCTTACATATTTTCACAGATGCAATTGTATCCTCCCAAGCCTTCCTAAATCCTACCTTGGTTTTGCTGTCTGCTGTAACCTGACTGACCAACTGCTTTGTCTAATCCTGACAAACATTTAATGTCACTGGCCTCAGTCCAAAAACCAGTGGGAAGACTTGTGCCAGTTTGAATGCACTCAAGATCTGAATCTCTCTGGAAGCTGCTGTGTGAAATGCAACCGAAAACCACAAAGGCTGTCAGTACTTCCTTCATTTTTAATTTCTTTTTCTCATAGGTGGTACATCTGGCTCGAAACCTCATATACTTTGGCTTTTATAGTTTTAGTGAGCTTCTCAGACTGACCCGGACGCTGCTGGCAATTCTAGATATTGTTCAAGTTCCCATATCATCCTACTTCGAAAGGTTGAGCAAGTTTCAGGATGGAGGTGAGATAAGCAGCAAAGACTGTTATTCCAGTGGATAATTAGCTTTTTAAGTTGGAAATAATGTATGGAACTTCACATTATTCTTTCAAGGTTCTGTATTCACACATAAGCCCTCCTACAGGAATGCATTGCAGGGGACATTAAGATGATCAGCTAAAAGGGAACCTTTTTGAACAGAGCTGCATCCTTCATGACTTGTGGCTACTGCATTGGGGTTGCTCCTCCTTTGCTTATCTGGAACTTTCAAATTTGGTTCTAAAGCTCAGTGCCTGTTGCACTGAACGTCCTGAGGAAGTTCAAGCAGCATTTGCCTGGGCACAGGGATTATGGTGGCTTGTCTGTGGCACAGGTGTTTGTTAGTCTTCTTAGCACTTCACTGAAAGGGAGAATGAGATGGTCCTGGACCCACAGTGGCAGAAGTAGCTGATGGAAGTCCAGAGGAGGCCATCCTCTGCCTGTGTTTGTCATCTTAGAATATTCTTTTTTGAACCCAGACCACAGTGCCTCTCTGACAACCCCAGGACTATTCTGTATGTCCCACTGCCTTTTCTACCATGGTTTAAAACTGGGTTGAAGAATGAGCATACCAGGAAGATGCTGAAACATAGCAGTTCAGTTTTCCTGTGTGAGTGGAAGAGAGGTGTGACAGTCGTGTGGGCTGAGGGTCCCAGAGACTGACTGATGGCAAATTCTGTTTTAATATGTAGCTGATGTTGCCAGCCAGCTGGCTCACAGCACCAAAATGGATGAGCTGTCTTGTTGGAAACAATTATTTTGTGTTTTCTCTGGGAGGCCTTTTCCCAGCCTTGAGTTTTCTAATCATCATTTTGCTCAGTCACTCCCACAGATGCCCTGCAGGAGTGTGCTGTCCTTCACAACTTTTTTCTTCTTTGAGGTTCATATACTCTGGAGAGGTGTAGACTGTCATTGTCATCTCTGAACCAAGAAGTCATATGCTTGGTTCTCTTGATCTTCCCTCCATCGCTGCCAGACTTTACTGAAACCCTCTGGAAGTCTTTCCTGCAATGCAGTCCACACCAAGTCATGCTGTAGCTGGCTGCAGTCCCTCCTCAGCACTAGAGAAAAGACAGTATGCCCAGACACTTGGAATTATGTTTTCCTTTTTTGTCCCTGAAAGACTGCATTGCAGACTCTCTTCTTAAATGGCTCTGGACACAGTTTGACTCCAGATACAATCTTGGCATATTGGCAACATGGGACATGCAGATGTGGTTCTTCTGCTTAGTTCTCACTCTGCCCAAGCCTTTAATTCTGATGATACATCTTGTTCAGTGTTTTTACTCACATTCATTACCCATAAAATCATGTTTTGTCCCTAATTCCCTTTTATTTCTGTTGAAGGCTTTCCTTTCAAGCTATGTAAGAGAGGAAGGAGCCACCCATTAAATGCAAACAGACCTGCTCTCAGTTATATGAATTTCCTTAGCAGTTCCATGCAAATCAATGAATTTGCTTTGAAATAAACGAGTGTGAAGGAATGCTGCAAATGGCACCACCATGCAAATGGAAGCTCAGTAGCCTTTTTATTAATGCTCAACCATGTACTGGAGCCTTGTTGGAAACTTTTTGTCAGAAACGTGGTTTTGTCTCATGTTCTTTCAGCAAAAAAGGCACAGAACAAAGGTGTGATTTTTTTGATTAGCTTCAGCCTTTATACAGATCATTTAAATTTCTTTCCTGCTTGTAACTGTCTCCATGCCTTTCAAACACTGACCAGTTCAGGTCAGGATGTGACAATCTAGGGATGTTCTTTTGGTAATTACCTGTGAGTTGTTTTGGTTTGTTTGGTTGGGATTTTCCCCCTTTTTCTACTAACTCTGTGTCTAGAAAGCCCATTGCTTTGGAGAGGTTTTTTTGCTGGTGCAGACTGTTATCAGTCCTGTCTGCAATCTTACAGGAGTCTGGAGGTATTGGCTGTGCTATCTAGGCTTAAGAACAGGCACTGAAACTTTGCTGTGGCGAGACAAAGTATTTTTATGTAGAAATAGCTGTAAGACTTCCTGGAGAGGCCTTCTACAGTCTTTGTAAAAGAAAAGGATGTCTTTGGATGGTCAGCTCTTTTCTTCAACCTCCCTTTTCCTTTCTGATTGAGAAGATATAAACCACATAAATGGTGCATTCACTTTGCACTTGAGGCAGAATGATCCTGAATATTTAACTGCTGTGTCTGAGCACCTTGCCTTTCCTCCTGCTTTCCCTAGAGGTGCAAACTCACCTACCCACGAGCTGTAAAGACACATGTGTCACAAGGATGAAGTTTAAGCAATTAAATAACTCCTATTCACTATTTTTGAGCATCCAGCTCATAGAACTTCATGTTCAAAGAACATATTTCACATCCGAAAATCACATTACTCAAGCACAACAGGGGAGCACTTTTCATTAAGGAGAACCACACAAGAATCAACCAGCATCCCTTTAGCTGCACATTGAACCACTGAGGGGTGGTGCTGGGCTGGGACTTCTGGGCCTCTGCATGTGTTGGACTGTAGATGATCCTAAGGGTGAGTCTAGAAGTAGGGGTGTTGCCTAGGTCATGTGGAGTCTGGATCCATCTTATCCTGGGGATCCTGAGGAATGAACAGGCAAGCATAGAAATTGGTCTTGGGAATTTTTCCTAGATCTCCCCTCACTCTGAGACTAAGGACTGTCCACCATGCAAAGCTGTAGGTATACACTGGTTTTCAATTTTATAGTAATTATAAGACTATACACCAAGGGTTTCCCTTCCCTTTTTACACAGATATCCTCTCTTATAAAACTGTGTTGCTCAGAACATGTTAGTTGTTTTATTAGATACCTGTCCTGTAGATATTGTCTCTTTTAATTTATAATACAGGTCTCTTAGGCTTTTAAAAAGGATTAAAGTAGAAATTATCTCAGTCTAGGCTTTTTTAGATTTTGGAAAATGTGATGGCATTTGCTAAACTTAGAATGGTCTGTCGATTTTTTCCAGCAGATGTTTTTTTATTCATAAATTCCATTAAATATAGACAGATGGATTGTTCCCTGACCTCTCTCAGGATGGTGGGAGCCCTCTCTCCAGTCAGGTAGGGGTGAGGGTGAGTTCTTGCCTTTAGAGGAAGTCAGATTCCACTCTCCCATATCCTTCCAGACTGCAGCATCCTCTCTGGCAGGTCCAATGCTTATAACATTCATTAACATTCATACCAAACCTTTGCAGAATATTGCAGGTAGGTGTCCCTCCAACACATTGTTACTCTAGGGATGTGCAGGTTGACATAGCTCCTTTTTAAAGAAAAAATAGCTTCCTTCAGTTGCAAAAATCATTACATTCTTTAAGCAAGCAAACAAAAAGATAAGATTGTTTCTGTTGTGATTTTGTGTATATATTGTGAATGTATGGAAGTAAATGATTAATTTTGGAGTTTACAGAAGTTGTGGGGATTTGTTTGGGTTTTTATGTTTGTTTGTTGGTTGCATGTTTTTTAAAGCTTCCAGTCAGGGATCACAAATGTCTAGGCATAAGCTTTAATTCAGTAAGAACATGTATTTCATTCCTTGAGCTTAGAGCTTTGAAGTGTAGCTCTAGACTCTGGTTTTGACAAACACTGAAAGCCAGTCATGATGCCTGAGACTGACAGTTTATTGGTATAAACAAATATGTTTAAATTTTATCAAGCATTAGGGGCGTGATCCTGTAAATCTTCTGTAGAAAAAGTGCTACTGAATACCAGCTTAGGTTCTGTATATTTTAATTTTCATCACTATCTAAGTGTAAATTTGCATAGATTGATAGTAAATGTATATTTAACAACAAGATTTTGTCAATAGTTATGCCGATTCAGAAATGCAGTTATTTTCAGGTTCTAAGAAAAATGACTTGAAAAGAGGTTTGCCCAAATGGATAAGTCATGTAATTCCTATTCTGCAGCTGCAGTAGATAGAAGGTAGCCCCTTTGTAGAAGTTAAGAATTTTGGTCAGAATCTATATATGTTACATGATAAGTTTTATATTTTAATTTTCTTAAAATGTATTGATTTCTGTGAGAAAATCAGTGCTGAATAAATCTGGGGACAGATGGGTTATGCTGGCTTTCCATTATTCCAGGTCAGTAGCAACAAAAGCTTCTAACATCTGATTCTGGTAATGTGAAGTCATAGGGAACTGGTGAGCTGGATTCCTGACTGGTTTGACCAGTCCACATTGTGAAAACTCTAGTCAGGAATCTGGGAAATATATTAATGATGAGTGGAGGAATGTGGTGAGTCTTGGCTGTGGAAAGCTTTCCTGGAGGTGTGCAGCTCAGAATTGAAACAACCAAATTTTCAACCAGCAGTCTTGAGTCTTCTTCCCTGTTTAATATTTATTTCTTAAGTACACCCACTTATGTCAGTAAAACTACTTGTTAAGTAAGGAATTATATATGACAAGTGTTGAACTGTTGAGGCAAGTCTGCAAAATGGGATGTATTTTTAGGCTTAGTGGAAGTTGCATAAAGACTTAATTAACCTTTAACTTTAAGATGTCCTTTTCTATCCTTTGCTTAAATTTGGAGCCACCTTGGTGGCTGAGGTAGTCCTTGATGTTTTCTGTGTGTTTCTCTGTCTTGGTTTGGCAAAGATTCTAAAAAGATCACAGAATCATAGCATGGCTTGGACTGGAAGGGACCTTGAAGATCATCTCGTTCCAACCCACCTGCCATGGGCAGGGACACCTTCCACTACCCCAGCTTGCTCAGAGCCCCATCCAGCCTGGCCTTGGACACTGCCAGGGATGGGGCAGCCACAGCTTCTCTGGGCAACCTGTGCCAGGGCCTCAGCACCCTCAAAGGGAACAATTTCTTCCTCATATCCAATCTAAACCTGCTCTGTGTCAGTGTGAAGCCATTCCCCCTTGTCCTGTTGATCCTTATATTATTGTAAATGTTAAGCCTTACTTCCTTTAGAAAGGTTAATTTTAATGCCACTGTAGGTTACTGTAACCAGCGTTAAATTTAGTGTGCATGTAGTTTTCATGTGTGACCTTATTTGATGAAGACAGATTGGGGAAAGTTGGCTAAGAAACATCTATGAGACAAGATCCTGTAAAAAGTAAGGATGTATATTTTTGGAAATTCTTATCTAGATTGCACCCTAAAAATGAATTGACTTGAAAATCTTGCAACTAACTTCTTTTTTTGTTTGTTTTGGTCAGTGTGTCTTAGCTTTGAATTATTTTTGTGGATATTTGAAGCTGTTTTCTGTTTCTTTTTTTTCCCTTTTAGATTCTAAAAAAATATATGGGGTATACAAAATATACTACCTGTATCCTTAAGAGGCATTTTTTTTCTTAAAGAGAAAATGAGGATTTCATTTAGTAGTGCTGTCATTCCGGCACCTTTCAAGAACATTATAATCTCTTGCAGTTTTAATTAAAAGGTAAAGTCGTTGCTTTCCTAGTAAGTGCACCCTGCTGTATCATTCCAGAGTAAGGAGCCAATCTGTCTTGTCCAATACTGCTAATTTATTCTTTGTGAATTAAAATGCACATCTTTCTCTAGGTGCTATTTGCTCTTTCAAATAGCTGATTTTAGTCAAACCATGCAACTATGGCATATGTCAGGTCTGAAAGAGCAAGCAACATGGTAGTAGCACCAGGTAAGCTACACATTTGCCATGCAGCTCAGTGCTGTTTAGTTACTGTTGTTTGGGAATAAGAATAATGACATGCCAGGAAATACATCCTTGAATATGAGCTGCATATGTCTTGGAGTGCAGTTCACAGTTCTGGGCACCAGCTTAAAAAGCCCTCAGTGGTTTTCTGAGTTATCTGCAGAGTGTGTCTGTCTCTCAGGAGCTCTACAGTTTTCCTGAGCCACTGTCCACTAACATGAGTGGGAGTCTCTTGGTTTCCTTTGCTCAGTCTTTTTGCAAAAACAGGTTTTAAAAACTGCCTATAATAAAGTTAAATTGCTCCCACCTCTGTGATTCTCACGTTAAATGTGTTGCCCACAACTGCCTGAGGAGATGCCTCTTTTTACCTGTTAAACTGGTGGTCAGATATCCCAGCTGCTTCATGTTGTGCCTGGGTCTTTGTCTTGGTGGTGTGTTCCTCCTGCAGACCGAAGGGACTCAAGGTTCCATCCTGCCAGGGGGGAGAACAGGGGAAGCCTCGCCTTCTCCTGGAGTCTTCAGCACTGGTGAGGTCTGCTGCCTTCTCTCTGCAGGGAGTGCTTGTGTTTCTGTGTGTCAGGGGACTCTTGTCCAGACTTCTGCTGCTGTGACAGCTCCAGCTCCAGTTAGATCACGTTTTCTGCCAGCCCTTTTGGCTGCAAGTAGAGGTGCACAGTGACTGGAAGCACCAGTGAGGCCATTGAGGGTTGAGAACAGGACTACACCTGCCTTTTCTGTGGTTCCTATGGGTCCTCTGTGTCCAAGAAGCACCAGGTTTCATCCAAGACTATTAAAAATTACTCGATTGTTTCTCAGCCCTGCATTCATGTCTGTTACCTGAACTTTTGTCTAGTTAACAATTTGCAGTGTCTTCTTTGAGGCATACTTTGATTAGCAGGGCTAATGAGGCAGTGGCTGCCTGGCAGACTGGAGCAATAATTTATACCAGCAGTTTACAAGAAAAGAAAGGTTATAAGAGGAAAAAGGAAAGTTAACTGTGTAAGTCACAGATTCTACAGAGAAGAAGCTGCTGTTCAGTGCAAAGTATTGCCAGACCAAAGGGGACGTCAGTCTGAGAGCTTAATTCTGTGCCATGAGCCATTTCTCTTTCCCCCTTATTCTTTCCCTCATCATAAGACCTGTGCATTAATGGGATTCCAGAGACCATTGCTCTTCTAGGAATCAATATCTGTCTTACAGATGTAACTGAGCTAGGAGACTTGATTCCCATGGTGCTTTTTACCCTCAAGGCCAGCATGCTGATACACGTTTTTTTTTCCTTGGACTAATGTCTGGGGCATAAAAGCCATGCTTGACACTGCTTTGTGGTTTTGGGGATAGGCAAAAACCTGCAGAATGTCTGGAGAAGGTGAAGTTTGGTGGAGTTTCACCATGGCTGGGCAGCTGAGAGTTTGTCTATAAAAAGGGAGGGCTTGTGGATATGTTGTGGCCAGATTCACTCAGGGGCTGGGTAGCAAATGTACGTGCATGGCATATTGTAAGTTTTTCCTTTGTTTTGCCTCATTAATTCTGAGGACTATAAAATATAGAAGGGATACCTCACCATGTGTCCTTAATGCCGTGCATTAGGTTTTCTGTAAGCGTTACCTGAGGTCAGCCAGTTACTGAGAGATGAAAAATGGTTTAATGAAGACATAAAGCGTGATTCTTGGCCTGTTTATGGTAGGTTCTGAAGTCTTTATGAAGAAATTCTGCAGAAAACCTGTAAAAATTAATACCTCTTTCACAAACAGAGCTGTAAGGCTTTAATGCTTCTGGCAAATAATATACACCTCTAAAGCGTTTGAAATAAAATGTGTTCCTTTAGGTAGTGAAGTGCTGTTATTGTATGTCCTTAAAATGGCTGTAACTTTTCATGCAGAAAAATTAAATTGCATGAAGCAATGTAGCCAAATCAGCAAAGAAGTGCAGATCTAAAGCTGCCACTGGATTCTTAATCTTGCCCTTGGTATTTAGACATCGCTGCACACATGGTTCCCTGCTGGAGGATCCCCGAGGACTGGTGGTGTTGTATGCTTTAAGATGGCACTGAAGCTTTCTTTGGAAGCTTTTGGTGGAGCAATAGCATAGATCTCACTGCAATCCACAAAGCCAAGGACATTTGGAGTTTTGCTCTTGTGAATACTGTCTTAAAACCTGGTTGAACGCACCTACACTAACACATGGGTTGAGACAAGGTCCTGTGTGCTGGCTGAAGTGTCAGGTCTCCTAATCTAAAGCATTCTCAGGTTTGATGACATCAGAGAGTTGTTTCTATAACTTAATAACTGCATAGACCATGTGAGACTTGTCACATTTTTGTAAAACCTTTGATTCCTTCCCCCACCTCCTTTTTTTTTATAAGCAAGATTGAATAATATATTTGATTTTTATGGACAGGTTAATGAAGGTTGTTGGGGTAGTGGATGCACATACATTTGTCTTTTCTGGTCATTAACAGATCTCCTGAAGATCTGATCAGACCTTTCAGTACCTGACGGGAACCTACAAGAAAGATGAGGAGGGACTATTTACTCCAAGGGCATGGAGTGACAGGACAAGGAGAATGGCTTCCAACTGACACAGAGGAGTTTTAAAATGGATATGAGGAAGAAATTGTTCCCCTGTGAGGGTGGGGAGGCCCTGGCACAGGTTGCCCAGAGAAGCTGTGGCTGCCCCATCCCTGGAAGCGTCCAAGGCCAGGCTGGATGGGGCTCTGAGAAACCTGGTGGAAGGTGTCCCTGCCCATGGCAAAGGGGTTGGAACTGGGTGATCTTTAAGGTCCCTTCCCACTCTAACCACTCTGTGATTCTATGTGGCAGCTCCCATTTAGGTACTTAATTTTCAGAAGCATCGAGGATCCAGCTGATCGCATCCGTAATGAAAGCTGCTGGGTGTAAAAATCCTTTTGAAAATATGGGCACTTTTAAAATTTCTGGGTAGGGAGATGAGCCTGGTGGGAAACTGCTCAAGCTAAAAAGAGCTGAGCAGTTTTCAAAATGGAGTCCTAGGAATGCATCTTTCACCCCTCTGTGTTGAGGAAGACTGAACAGCAATGGTAGTAAGAGCAGGCTCTGTCCCTCCATGGCAACTAGGGACCAGAGCAGGTGCATGTAGTTAATTTTTAAATAAACAAGGCTGCATGTTGGTTCCCTGGCATCCCTTGGGGATTTCTGTGGAGCAGAGGACTGCTGGCTCTAAAGGGATCTGCCAGCCTTTGAGACTTCCACTGAGTATTACCCTCATCTTCTGCACAGTTCTCTTCACTGTGTGTGAAATATCCAGAATTCTGTGGGTCCTGGAGAGCAAACTGAGGATGCTCCATAGCAATGGGCTGGGAACAATTGGAAGAAAAAGCATGAATTGCCAGCTGCCTTTGACAGTTGTTTTTCTTACTGAATATGGTATTTTGTCACTTACCATCCATACTGTATTGCATAGCAGATTGTTGTTTACTTTTATATTCTGCTTTTAGAATTTTTGCAACCAGTAAATGACTTATCAAGAAAATATGTTTATGTAGAAAATGAAGTGTCAAATTATCTACTGTTTCGATTACTTGGGTGGTTGTTATTTTTTTCCCATAATTGACTCCTCTGAAAAGCCTTTCTTCTCAGAGAGGCCGCTGTGTTGTCAATCGTGCCAAATTGTATGAGATTATGTGCTACAGTTTTGTGACAGAAACTGATACTCATTAGGAAGTTGTGATCACTGTAATAAAAAGTAATGAAAAGGAGATGCACAGTTGTCTATTCAAAACATGACAAGCATTCTCTTCTTTCCTCTTCTTTCAGTGTCTGTCAATCTTCAGCGCCTTTAAATTACCACTTGTGCATAGCGAATTCACTCTTCCATTGACTAATCTTGTTGAGACTGTACATTCAATAGGAGACATTTCTAATGGGTCCACTGCTTATGGAAGGCTTTTGGCATCTGACTTGTCTTGGCAGAGGGAGGAACAGAGAAGAAGGGAAAATTGGAAAAAGATTCAAGGAGATTTCCTCGCGTTCCTTGTCCTCTGTTGGTCAGTCACGCCTATGAGCACTTCTGCAGCAGTTTGCTGCTGAGAGAAGTGGTTGGTTGCACACATTAGCACCTCACAACAGTGCAAGGACTGTTCTCTCCCTGCCACGCTTCACAGCCATATATAAATGTTCGTACCTTGACCTCGAAGAAAACAGCCCAAGATGAGGTCAGCAGGTTAAGGGTGGCACTACCATATGGAGGCACAGCTCAGGCTTCTCTTCACTTATCTCTAGCAAAGTGCACATAAAAGTAATCAGTGTTCACATCTACTTGCTCTCTCTCCTGATTTAGCTCAGTTAACTAGCAGAGGCAGTAAGTTAATTTTTCCTTGATCATTGGTATTCAGGAAGCACGTTGGAGATGTGACTAAGATCAGAGCTCCCTTATTTTAGTCATTGTGTGCACATGTACTAAGAACTTAAATCTCTTTTATTGAGCCAGTGTATTTTGTCTTGCATTGTTGCAGGCTTAGCTGACAGAGAGCCAGTCCCTTTTTAAGCCGCAGTAACCTTCCTGCATGCCTTACCTCAGGGAAGCACACCCTTCCCTGCTGGGATAACTGTGCTCAAGCAAGACTGCTGCTGGCCCTTCATGCTTGTGAGGGACAGATTTAAATCTGTGCTTAAAACAGTCCAGGTTTCCAAGGCTGGACAGACAACACTGAGCATCACCAGTGCTGGTTACTGGGGGATCTTTTGGAAGAGAAGTTTCTGCCCACTTCTTATGTACATGAAATAACCTCCATGGCTTCTTTCACAAAGTAGAGCAGCTCCTCTCGGTGTTGAGACACATTAGCTGCTTCACTGCCATCCATGAATGTGCTGCTTGACTGCTGTCTGCTCCTTGGAGAGGGTTGCATTTCATCAGCATCCTGCAAAACATAGTTGTTGAAATATCTTTCTTGAAAAGAAATGCTGAATTGCTCCAGTTGCTGCAGCATTTTAACTCTGGGAATGTTCTCCCCAAGCCTGCTCTGAATTAACTGAAAATTATAGTCAGCATCAAGCAGTTGGTTAAAAAGTTTTCCAAGATGACAGCTTGTCTCCCTGCTGTTATTGACAGAAATAATGCAGTATTGAATCACTACCCATTTCAGTTGTAAATACTGAACTGGATTAAGTAGTCTTTTCTCTTACTAAAATCCTTTCCTATGCATTAATGAAATGCTGTTTGAAATGGCAGGGATAATAAGTACCACCTTAATTCTCCTTCACTTTCCTGCCTCTATCTTTTGAGATCAGTTGCATGAAGGTCAATAGTGAAGGAATGTGTGGACAGAGGGTTTATCCTTATTTTACTGATGGTGTTGGGAAGCAGGTTCATAGCTGCCTCTCACTGGTTTGTGTCACCTTTGACCACTGGTGTTCTGTGGGTAACAGGAAAGGACAGCAGTCACCTAATTTCTTTTTATTTCTTAGATGCTTTTCTAGGCTCCAGTATCACATTAGCCGAGTGCCTCACAGTCCTTGCTATTTCAGACCTCTCACTGTCCTTCCTAGAGGTGGAAAACGTGATCTACTCATTTATGGAGGTCATCCTGAAATGCAGAGACAGTGAGTAATCCCTTTTCCACAGAAGGAGTTGAATCCCATCCCCTGCCATGCCTGTGCAGCGCCCCAGTAATAGCAGAGAAATAAGCAAGATATGGTCTAGGCAAAATCCCAGCTTTCTTTCTCCAAGAACATGAGGTCCACCCAAGATGTTGTCTGATCTCTTGTCCAAAAGACAGTAACTAACTTTTTTGTTAGCTTTACACCAGGTAGACTTCAGTTTTGAAGGGTGTGCAGGAATTTTTCAAGATGAAGTGGAATTCTTCTGCCTCATTTGGGACAAACTGCAGTTGTATCTTGTTTTTGAGAAGAATATCTTCTGGACTTGTCTTAGACCTAAGTGGTTTCCTTATCATTAACCCCAATGACTGAAGCTGTTTTTTAAAGAATTCCCGAGCTTTCCAAATGCCCTCTATTTATACTTCCCTCTGCACAACTGAGCAAAAGGGATTTTGAAATGATGTTGTGAGAGATGATGATAACTTCTCAAATGAGATGTATGGCAGGGGTATTACAGGCCATGATGCAGCTGCCCAAGCTACAGGTCTTGTTGAAGGCTTACCTGTCAGCATTAAGGACAGAGTGAAATGGATGATGTCATTTATTTCATGGTTTGAAGATGAAGATGCAAAATGTTGGTTTTACTGAAGGTGCTTTCAGGGTTTGAAGGTCCTCCATGTAGTACTGTAGCTTTGCACAGGTGCACTGAGTGGTGGTCAATGCAAATACTTGTTTAACACACTGTTATGATCCAGTTTTAATGTTCTTAGAAATTCCTCTGCCTGAATTAAGGTGCAAACGAGACCCTATGCTAGTGACCATAGTAAGGGTTTTATTTGGTGGTAAATATGAGAGAGAGAGAGAGAGAGAGAAAGAAAGAAGTAGAAAATAGGTGGGGGGGACAGAAAGAGTGACAGGGACAGAATAAGGAAATTATCACCACTCCGTGCATCCCAACGATGTTTGTTGATCCTCTCCAGCTGGTCTCTTGGTGGTGAAGGTCCCCCAGAAGGCACAGAGTCCCATGGGTGTACATGCTCAGGCTGGGTGGGCATGTCGGCCATGTCCCCCTGGGGTGGGGTCAGTCTCTCACTGCAGACTCTGGGTCTCTTGCACCACGTGCAGCTCTGTGGGGCCGAGCCTCTCACGGGAAAGTCCCGTGGATGTGGCCTGTGGGGTTGGGGGTTCCACAGTGGGGCCAGTTTGTGTAATTGGAGGATGGGTGCTCACTGCCTCTCACCAGAGGCTGCACCATGCACCCAAAACCTCCTCCTCCCCCCTCGGCTGGGGGCAGTCTGTGTAAACCTGGCTTCTGTGAGCTGTGCTCTCACCCCTCACCCCAAACTCAGCTGGGGATAGTTGCAGCTGGTGGCTTTGGCCTTTTGTTGGATGCATACCTTTCCCTCAGCCTGAAATAATTAAACAATGCATTTCCCTTTATCTAATCAACAGTTTGACTTTCAGTTCAAAGTCCCACTCTTCAGGGAGGCTTTTTTGGTTGTAGCTTCTTTATAATGAGCAAAGCTTTGTATCAATGTTTGGGGCATGAACTATTTCAGTCTCTGACACACACTGGGAGAAAGAGGTTGGGGAGTGGGAGATATCCATCCTATGTTATTCCCTGTGTTATTTTACTTGATTTGAAAGGAAAACACACCATTTTCATTTTGTGTCATGAAGGGTATTTCTGATGATTTTATTTGCTTTATGCCTGTGTAAGCAGCTAGAACTTCCTGTGCCTGCCTAATGTGAGGAACCAGCCTGTAGTTTGACTTCTAGGTTTTTTTCCCTACATCATGCAAAGTCAGAAGTACATTTTTTCCCCTCTCTTTTGTAGGGACTTGAAGTATTATTTTCAAAAGACTGATTCAGAGTGATTGCACACCAGACCAGATGCAGAATGGGACCTCAAACCTGACACTAATCTGCCTCATTCACTTTGAAAAAGTGAACTCTTTGTGTGTTTCCCTTTTAAAGTCAGGGCTGAAGGCATCCTCTTTCCCTACACGCAGTAGTTGAGCTATATGGATTGAAGAAAGAAGGGAATAAGAGGAGGATTTTGCCAACAAAATAAAATCCAGCCTTGGCTTTTTACAGCAGATTATCTGGGAAGAGGGTCTCTTCAGTGTGAAAGCTTGGCCATGGCATGGTGATTAAAGTATACTAAGGAACAAATAAGAACTATTCAGGCTTCTCTCAGCAAAGATACATTTCCTTCAGTCTTTTCTTCGCCCTTGGCATAGACTAGGTTTTGGCACTCTTCCTGTGAAGAGATGCTGTCATTCCTTTCCTTTCCTCCATTCATTCCTATCTGTGCTTTGCAAGAAAGGAAACTAATTCATGTAGGTAGGTAGCACGATATTCTCATGCTTTCTTGTCCCCACCCTTGCAAGGAAGTTACTGATTCACTGAGATGCTTTTCCCATCAAAATTCACCGTAAAGACCAGTATAATCTGTGGGAACAGATGGTATTTCTTGGTAGATTTTACAGTGATAGGTACCATTGCAACCAGACTGGACAAAGGTTTCATCACGTAAGTGTAAAATCATTTTTTCACTCATGAATAACTTACAAAGGACACTGTGATTACAGATACCTGTTTGACCTTCAGGACAGCCTTCAAGCCTGGCATTCTCCTGGGACTTTTTTTTGAAGGGGGATGGTTGGCTGGTAGTGTCAGTTGGGTTTGGGTTGTGGCCTGTCATTTGAACCACACAGAGAGACTGATCAGACTGACATAGCCTCATCTCTTTACTCTCTTTCAATGTGTCTGCAAATTGCAGCAATAGATGGTATTAATAAAATACCAATAAACATAGTCAGGTAATGGAATTGCTTGCCTAGGGATGCTCTGTAATACTGGATATGCAACACTCAGTTTGCAAATATTCTTAAAAACAGGTTAAACAAACCTCTTTAAGAAATTGTCTTAGATGTGGATAATACACCTTCAGGCAAAGGAATGGTTGAGATTTCTTTAGCTCTACTTTTTGTCATTTGTTGAGCATGTTAACAAATGGAAATGTCTTGGCATATTTACCATCTATTGACCTGTAAGAAGTGATACCTTGGAAAATCAGCGTAGAAAGTTTCTGCCTAATTGGGTAATTTGCATGAATTCAGGAACTGAGGGCTTCTTTTTCAATATGCCTCTTGAGACTGGAAAGGGGTTTGACAACATGGGGGGGTGTGTGTGACATCTAGCTTTGTAAACGTGCTTTACTCCTAGCAAATATGTCTGTGTTTTTGTTTAATGCACAGGGAACAACGTCATGAGGACCATCCATGGGGTAGGAGAGATGATGACTCAAATGGTGCTGAGCAGAGGGTCTGTATTTCCCATCAGTACCCCTGACATCCAGCCAAGCATTCACCCAAGCAAGCAAGCCAGCACTGCAGACAGTGAAGATGTGATCGTAATGGACACCAAATTGAAAATCATTGAGATTTTGCAGGTAGTAATGAGGGGTGAAATATTACACAGCAGTCATTTCACGGTTCTTTATTCACCCAGTGGCCAGTTCTGTTACCTGCATTCTTACTATTCACTGGGCTGCTCATTGTAGAAATAACTCTTTGATATGAGGAAGGGTGCTCCTCTGTGTGAACAGCTGTACAGTTGTGGTCCTCACCCCGTTGTAGCAACTTCACTTTTGAAGGAATGGGATGCTGCAGAAACTTTCTCAGTGTAACTGTGCAAGGACAGAACTTGTCCTCTAATCTGCCTCACTAATGTTTCCTGAAGACAGCATGTCTCTTTCCAGTTTCTTTCACACTCATTTTACACTGGAGTGGTTGCTTGATTTAAGCATTTGATCCCTCTGTTGCAGTAGTTGGATGAAGGGCAGAATTGGCCCTGGCCCCACTGAAGTTGTGCGAGGCTGTGCACTTTCGAGGCGCATTTAATGCATTTCAGATTTCCACTGTTGGGCTGAGAACAGTCTGTGGGCTGCTGTGGTTTTCTCCCAGCTGACCTGACAAGCTGTGTGACAGCAGCCTGCCTCCTGAGATGCAGTTTTCACTTTGTGCTGTTAATGAAGTGGCACACGTTTGCTCTGTATCGAATCCCAGATTCTGCAGTGCTTAGGCCCTGAAGGAATGTTTCAGTGTTTTCTATAAATTCTCTGGATTTGTTGGTACCAATGTCACTTTTGAAGGATTCCATTTGTTCTGGCTACTCATAAATGATTTAGATGACTCTAATTACTTGTCATCTGAAAGGCTATCAATTGTCAGAATATACTCAATACGGCATTCTTTGGTTCCAGGCCTCCTTTAGTTTAAAACTTACAGTGAAAGACAAAGTGTGATGAAGTTATATGACCTAAATAACACCATTCATGTGTATTGCTTCTCATTTTCATTTGTTTTTATGCCTGAATTTCTCTCCATACTGCCCTGCTTTACTGGTTGATGCCTAGGAGGATGATTCCAGGACCTTGTCCTGTGCATTCCCTGAGGGAATCACATTTTGTCTCATCTTTCCTTTTTCACAGCACATTCAGTGCAAGAGCACTCAGGATTGAAGAACACTAAATCCTAATTTCTTACTTAATCTGTGGTTTGTTAATTAAGGATTAGTCACATGGTCAGATTACTTCAGATAAGCAAGTTGTCATATGCTGGGTGAATCGCAGTAAATGTGCATGTATATGATCCTAGCCCACAAGAAATAGAAAATAATTCAGTTTCATTTAAAATGCAATGAAGAAGGCTTAAATTAAATCATATTACCTTTCATTACTGTGTTATTAGTCTCAAAGGCGAGTAAGAATATTTTAGATTTATTGTACTAACATGCATAGCAAGTACAATGGTGATTAAAGCTATTCTATTCTCTGAAATATTTTGGTTGATAGTAATTTAATTCTCAACATATCCTATTGCTTTAAGTAAAGACTTTTTAACTTATGATTTCTATTCTGCCCTCAGGCAGAATTAAACAGATGGTCTGATAGACTTAGTCAACTGTACATGGACTTGGGAAATTTTTATTTTTAAAAATCTTGCTTGTACAATTCTGGGGTAACTTAATCATGGAACCAAAATAGACAAATCCTATTACAGTGGGTCTGGGAAGCGTGTTTGGCTTTAGCTGTAGATCAAAGAAACAGGTTGCCACCATTTGCTAAGTCACCTTTCAGATCACCTGTCACCTCAGCCTTGGAAACTCAGCATATGTCTTTCATCCCCACTGGTTGTAAAATATGTTAAATGATCTTAAAGGTGTTTGATTATGTGCTTGCATTTCCTGTGGGTAAGAAGCATCCATGTGTATAAGTGTCAGCCCATAATTTGATACTAATGCTTCCAGTCTAGTTATTTTCCTCACTATTCCAATATAAAAGCAGCACTTCCAGCTCTGAATTAGGATTTTTCCTGTATGAGTTTCCAGTTTCACAGCTGAGGAACAAAAGGGCATTTGTCAGACATCTGAGAGGGTGAGCCTTGAGCCTGTTGTGCCTTGCTATCTATCCCACTCCACTCCTTGCCTTCTTGGGCCATTGGAAGTCCAGCTGTAATGTGAAATAGTTGGTGCCTGCATGGGTTTGAAGGTTCTGATCTGGCTCTCAGGCAGTGAGGACAAGGCAGCGTGTTGGAGCCCCTGGACACAACCAGTGGTACTCAGCAATCCACAGGGCAGAGTTCAACATGTCTCAGTATGGGCAGGGTAAAGAAAGAAATCACAGAAAACTGGTGAATGTAGTGGATTGTTTTTTCATAGTGGACTTTAATAAATTTACTTCACTGTTTTTTTCCTTGTAGTTTATTCTCAGTGTTAGACTGGACTACAGAATATCCTACATGCTGTCTATCTATAAGAGAGAGTTTGGGGAAAACACTGAAAACGTTGATTGCTCTACATCATCCCCACCTGACACACCAGGGACTGCCTCAGGTAAACCTTGCTACTTCCTTTCAATGAAAAGTAATTCTGGGTAGGCAACTGCGAACACTGAGCTTAACTGCAGCACAGAGACACAGGCTGCTGCAAGTTGAAAAGCATGTGAAAAAATAAAAATCTTAAGGAATTCCACAGATATTTTTTTTGCTGGCCTGTCCTCCTCTAACAAAAAAGTGATTCCTTTTTCCCCACTATGATATTTTGTTCTTTTATGTGTGCTCTTCCCAAAATACTGCAAATGGAGAATGGGGATGGATAAGAACAGGTTTAAGTGAGGTGAATGGGGTACAGGAATGATTTGGTTTTCCAGGGAGTCTTCCCACGCACACAGAAGTGCTCAAAAGGTTTATGTGAACGCCTGCAAGTAGGGGAGAATTGCTCTAGTTGGAGATGGGCACATGTATAATACAGGGGTACTAAAGTCTTAAGTAATAAGTTATATTAAAGCCATTCTAAAGCAAAATGATGGTGTGGGAAGTGGTTTATGGTAAATATTCTAAAGTTCATGTATATGCTTTATTGGGGTTGGCTCATGTAACAAAAAATGTAAAAGTTTGATAATCTGTGTCATTTGTGGGTCACTGCTGGTGGCTAGTACAGCTCCTAGCACTTTGTGGCTTTGGTTCATCACTACAGTTCTCTTCCTCAGGAATAGTAATACACAATTTAACTCTGCCCCATATCCTGTTTGTTCTCTGCTACTCTTGCAGAAAGCAAGTTTTGCGTAGTTGGGGAATGACTAGGTAGACCTTTACTTGATACCATCTGCTCTAAAGAGGAACAGAATTCCATTTTGCTATGCAGATTAAATGATGATCACTGGCTTGCTTTTTTTTTTTTTTTTTTTTTTAATTTTTTCTTCTGATTTTTTTACAGCAATTGTTCCTGACATAGATGAAATTGCAGCTCAGGCTGAAACCATGTTTGCTGGCAGGTATATTCTCTGAAGATTCACCTCTATGTATATTTATATATCTTTTTGTTAACATATATATTTCTCATGGACTATCTCTGTTTATTCTGGGCTTATTTGCATAGCCCTTTCTCTTCCTTTGCCTGCTTGTTATTTCATAAGCTGTACTTGAACAGAAATGTGCCAGGAAAGGCCTGGATTTCAATCAGGCAAACAGCCCAGCTGGCCTGGATGGCTGTGGGATTGGCAATGACCACCCTCTTAGTTGTAAGAGAGTTGGTAGAAAGTTTTTATCATGTTCCCAAAGGCAGCTGGGGAATGGTGTACAGATGTATTAGGCTAATTTTCTGTTTATCTTATAATGCCTCACATGGGTGCTAAAAAAAGACTCTTTTTCTGGTGTACTTTATGGCCACAGCCCCAAATTTCCCGGATCAGCAGCTTGCTGTTGACCCCCAGTATTTTTCATAGACCACACGACCTGTTGCCATTGCTCTTGGTGTTCAAACTCACTGGGAAAACTGTGTCAACAGTAATCTCTCCTGTGACTCCTCAGTTCGGGAGTGGACCACTTGCCATGATCTCCTGGACCACCAGAGGCCTGTAGATGACAAGTTATGCTTGCAGAGTTTAGGAAGGGATTTCAGCTACGCTGTGAACAGATAAAAAAAAAACTTATGGAAAACACTCACACTGGAGAGTTATTACCATTATCACTATATTGGTTTAATTTTATGGGTATAATTATAATTATACCAGTAAAACTTAATTCCATTTAGACAAGGCCGTAGACTTTAAAGTTTTTCTTGGAGCTGAGGAGAAGGATCTGCAATGTGGGCACTGTGATCTTTCCTCTCTCAGTCCCTCATGCATTCTCAGTCTTTACCAGCACAAGTAATGCCTCCAGGCCCCTCCTGAACTCCCATAATGTAAAACAACACACAGCCCTTGGCATCCGCATCTTTAAAATGAACAGAGAGACCGAATGGTTTCTTGGAAACATTATTTCTGCTTTGATATGTTAAGTGAAATCTCCTTTCTGCGGTTCCACATTATGAATATGATTCCAGAAATATGGTGCTTTTGGCAATTCTTGCTATTTTTGATCATATTTTTTCTTAAGCAAAATTTTAATAGCAGCTGAAAAGGGAAGGAGTGAAAAGGAAAGGGTCAAATTAATCTCTGATGAAATGCAGTTTACTTCATTTAATTTGGATTGGGGATGAGTCTGGCTCAACTTATCCATGACATAAGTGAATGCTTTTGCACTATAGATTTTAATCACAATGTTTGACACATTTCGTAGATACTTACTTCTGCTCCACAGTGTCCATTCTGGTACCAGATTGCTGCAACAGCACGTAACTGTAGGAGAGAAGTCCTTATAAAATACATTGAAGTCATATTTATAATTTCCTTCCTGCAGCGTATTTGATTTGGTTTTAAGAGCTCTGTCAAGTGAAGATTGTGTGTAGAGGCATGTTTATCTCAAAAGCTTTTATTTTTTCTTATTTACTTGACTCTATTTGGTCCTTTTCCCACCATTTCTGTTGCAGAAAGGAGAAGAATGCAGTTCAGCTTGATGATGAAGGGGGCAGAACTTTTTTACGCGTCCTCATTCACCTCATCATGCACGACTACCCCCCGTTGCTCTCAGGGGCTCTGCACCTCCTATTCAAGCACTTCAGCCAGAGAGCAGAAGTTCTGCAAGCATTCAAACAGGTATGGATGGACTGGGTGTTATCCCAGGAAACTGAATGCAGCGAGCCTGTCCAAAGGCTGCTCTGCTACTTAAATTGCCGTTTGTTGCACGACTGTGTAATTTCCATAGAGGCCCAGTATCAGCAGACTTCTTTGGCCATATGTGCTGGTGTATATTATAGTTCTGTGCCCCCAGAAATGGTTATTTCTGGCACTGCATCCATTAGGGAAAACGTAGGTCCATGGTGAGCCTCTCCCAGTGATCCCTCAGGGACAGAACCAGGGCCTCATGTTTGGCCAGCAGTCTCCCCGTGTCAACAGTGAGACTTCCCTGTCTTCAGGGCCACTTAGGCTGGGTATTGTTATTTTGTTATTCACCTGGTGCTTCTAATTCTAATTCAGGTGTGTTTGCATGGGGCTCCCCTTCCTGATGCAGCTATGCCCAAATAGCAGGAAGGCAGGGATAGAGCCAAACCTGTTTTCAGCTTTTATTCTTTCCCTCTGGTGCACGTGCAGGCTCCATGTGTCCGTGGATTAGGACGGGGAGATCTGATGTCATGGGGCTGCATGACAGAGACGCCTCTGTTACGTAACCCTTTATAACATATGTTGATAAGACCATCTGATGCTTATTTCAGGAGCTTGGTAGCGTGTTGTCTCATCGTTATGTAAGATGGGGAGGTTTCTCTCCTGCGCAAACAGATCAATGATAAAGACCTGAAAAGCTTTTGTTTAATGTTTTTGTTGTGCAGCATAATGGCCTCCCACCAGGTATTTAAAGTTAGGCTGTGCTGGTTAGTTGAATAAATAGCTGTTATTCCCATGTAAGCAAGGACTGAGTTGCTTAATGTGTTTTTGTGAAGGATGGAAAAGGCTAATTGAGAAATAAACAAAAAAGACTGTAGAGCACATGGAATAAGAATGCCTGCAGTTGAGTAGCATTCATAAATTCTGTAAAATAACAAGGTTTTGCCAAGCCAAGAGAGATGATTATGGTGAAAACTTCATATTACAAAATAGTGAATATTTGCGCGGATGTGATGTGGTTTTAAAAAGAACATCCATATCAGTGTTGTCAGTGACCTTAATCTTTTACATGAGTATGATTTCTTAATAGTGTTTATTAATTTACTGTAAAACTGTTAGTTTTTTGGAATATTATCTTCATTAATAATCTTGGGAGAACAGAGAGTGTTACAAAGAAAGAAAATGTGTAGGTCATGCTAAATCAAGAACTACACATAACAGTGAAAAAACCCCAGATAATTTGAGCAGTACAGAAAAAGGAAAAAATGAGATTAATCTTAATAAGTGGCAACCACTCAGATAGTGAGAAATTCAATGAACCTGAAAGTCAGTCTGTCAGCTATATTCAGAGAAATTTTTCTAAGCTGGCCTAACAGTACTAAAGTCTGTTATTTTTCAATATTTGACTATGGTGGTGTAGGAGATGATTAAAATTGCTGGCCATTCTGACTTTTCTTTGGATGCCCTGATCCCTTGTCATACCATCCTTTTTTTTCTTTTTCTTCTGAAGTACAGTGCTGAAGCATTAGCTGTTTCTAACTATTGCTTTAATAATGTGTAACTGTATTGATTTAATACCATGAGCATCATAATCAGTGCATCAGAGCTCACTGCACAGAACTCAAAAGCCTGTAAATCTCCTGTGCTGAAAATGTTTTGCAGTGTATTCAAGAAGGTGAGAGGATGTTGTGAAAGATGTAACTATCCTGTTTTGGGCAACTACAGCCTCTGGCTCTGTTGAAGGTTTTTGATGAATGGGGGCTAAAAGCCTGTGTGTGCCATGTTTCAATTGCATAGGGAAGGTTGCACAAAGCACCTGGAAAGAGAGGCTTAGAATGGGAACTGTCAAGAAAATTGCCCAGCCATAAGTGCTGGTGCTACTGCTGTGATAGCTTTACAATTTTCTCCATTTCCAGGTTCAGTTGCTGGTGTCCAATCAAGATGTGGATAACTACAAGCAAATCAAGGCTGATCTTGATCAGCTACGTCTGACGGTAGAAAAATCTGAACTGTGGGTTGAGAAGAGCAGCAATTATGAGAGTGGAGAGGTGGGCGACAGTCAAACCAAAGGGGGAGAAGAGCCAATGGAGGTGGGTTTAAAGCCTTTGCTGTCAGAATTGTTTCAATATTGGTAGGTAGTTTAATGAACAGCTGCAAAATCATGGTCTGGTTGAGCAAAGTGGCAAAGCGAGAATGTGAAGTATTCTGGCTGAGCTTCAGGAACTGACAGGAAAGGAAATAACACCTCTGTTATCAATGGGTTCAATATTCTCTGCTGCTGCTTTCAGTAACTGCATTCTTATGTCACAGAGCTGCCTTCCTTTCTGGGTGCAAGCCACAGTGTGCAGCAGCACTGTGGGAATAATCTGGGAGTTTTGTGCTGGCAGTTGGGTTGACTTGCTGGAAGAAAAGAGTGGACAGTGTCCTGCAACAAAGGGAGAGGAGCACAATCAAACCCATGTTTTCAAACATCACAAGTAATTCCACTCTTCACCAAACACGAAATTGACCTGAGAATGTTGAGATTTTGTAGGTGAACTTATGTCTTAGTTTCTTTGGCCCTTGTCATACCACTTTCTCAGGATATACTCTGATAGTGTAGCTGTGATTGAGGTTTGTGGCATAAAAGTAGATAGAGTAGGCTTTCCCACCAATATTTATTCCCACTTTCCCATTTTTATCAGAGGAGGTGAGGAGAGATCAACAACTGCAATTTCTGGCACAGCATTTTCCTTGTTCTCTTTCCTGGTGTCAAGAAAGATGGGTAAGGAAGCCACCAGGGAAGTAGAAAGCCAAGCAGAGGTTGTGCATTGTGAAGGCCACACATTAGGAAAAAGCTGGAGCCATGGAGAAGAGAGAGGATGCTTGCAAATGTCTGTGACACACACGGGGCCTTTTAGATGGAAAAGCAGATTTTTGGTGGCTTCATGCAGGGGCAAATCCAACAATTCAAGGAAGAATCCCAAATTCTTGCAACAGTGTAGGTCTTACTCTTTCTCTGAACTATCTTAGCTGATGTTCTGACAACACATCTTTAGTGGTGTCAAAACTAGGGAGGAATCTGGAGATGGAGCTTAAGTATGTGGTATTTCCTTCTTTCTTTCCTCAAGCACAGCTCTAGTAGGAAAGACAATGTTCCTTTATGTATTTAATGAACTGAAAAGGTAATGGAGAAATAGAAAACAGGATTGCATCAGGATTACAAAGTTTTTTAGCTGTAATACATTTTTAAAGTGTAATTTATTCCAGTGCGTAGCCCTGATAGCAAGGAAACTCCAGGAAAAGGGGGCAAAACGATGTGTTTGAAACAGAGGCATCTCTCAATGGGATATTTTGAGTGGTTTTTTTCCCATGAGGCACCTGTGGGTCTGTATGGCTTAGCAGTGCTTCAGTAGATGCACAATATTATCTCTAGCAGATCAGAGAGATTATTGTATCAGAGCAGTAATACGTAATCTGCTGGTTAGATCATCTGCTGGTAATTCCCTGAGAGCTCTGCCAGGTTACCAAAGCTCAGAATCTTGTCCATCATTTTTTTTCTCCTGCTAAATTCTTCTTTAACAGCAAGGAGGTGTTTTTACCTGGCAAATAAGTAATATTAGATAGTCAGTACTCTCTTTGAGGCCTTAAGTCAGATGTAGGGGGTGTGATGTTGAGCATAATCTGCAACATGTGAAGCAGGTGGCTAGTTTAAGCAGATAAAAATCCCATGAGATCCACGCTTCCTTGGAATGGATACTGGGTATTCAGAGCTGGATGAACCTCTAGGTCTTTAGGGAATATGCTTCATTTGCCTGTGTTTAATTTTTCCCAAACAACATTAAAGTGCACACAAGGACTTAAATGATATTCTAGAAAACTCTTACATTAAGCCCCAGTTTCTGTTGTCACATGAAGCCTGTTGAAAGATCTGCATAAGAGTTTAAAAATATAAATTTTTTTTTTGCCTGAGTCTTCCTGGGTAATTGTTTTCACCTTAGTATCATAACCTGTGGGCCTTTTTTTTCTTCTTTTTTTAAGTCATATGACTTAAATGGATTTGAAATGGACAGAAATGGGATTTGTAGAAAAAAGGCCTTGTTCTTATAAAAGTATCCAGAGTTCTCCACAGGAAAAATGGCAAATCTTACATCCATGCAGAACTGCCTTGATAGGGACTGGAGATCAGAGTTGGAAAGAGTACTTCAAGTTAGGTCAGACATAAATGAGACACCAATAGGGTTAGGAAGAAATGCTGAAGTTGAGCTCACATAAGAGCCCTGCTTGAGAAGGGAAAATCAGATAAAGCCTGTTCACTTGGTTCTCTCTAGGAAGGGTGTTCTGGGTCTGTGTAGCTACCACAGACCATGGAAAGTGTGATTTTTATTGCCTTGTCCCTGGAGGATGCTTTGGTGGTGTAGCACCAGAAACACAGCTCTGAGGCAGAGAAACAGGCTCAGTGAAAGGACTTTAAGATGAAGCTGCAATAGTGGCACTGACAGAGTTCCTCATCTTTGCCATCTGCTGAGAAAGTCCAGCGAGGTTTCAGGTGTTCTAAACTTTCAGCACCTGTAAGCACCTGGTGTTCCCTTACTTCCTGTCTTTTCTGGTCTGTGGCACCTTGCTTTGGTTCTGGGAATGTTTGAACAAACATCATGTATACGTTGAGGTTGTGAACTGAGAATTCTGCGTGTCCCTCATTCCCCTGGTAAGGAAATACAGCATATGGAGGGCAAAGCTGTGCCATGGGGACACTGACAAGGGCCTTGCACTGCTGTCCTGCTGGGATGAGGGAGACTATTCAGTGGTGGGGAACTGCTCAGAGTGAGTGCTGGAATCTGGGTCTCCGTGGGGGGCTAGCAAGAAAGGATCTAAGACTGATGCAGAGGATTATTCCAGGAATTTTATGGAGTGAGGAGGTAGCCTCTTTCAGAAAATAAAATCTCCTAAAGGTAGGGAACTCGGGTGAGAACCTTGCTCACTGAGATCTCTATGCCTGCCTGTCCCCTGTGGAAAAGTGTGACGGAGAATGTCTATCATGGGGCGTAATGAGGCCAGATGTGCAACTGAGTGTCTTGGGGATCCCAGTGGTGTGATTATCTCTTGGTAACTACATCCCTGGCATACTCTTATGGGTTCAATAAACAATTTCTTAGTTTGTTAAGAGAAAGGATAGGTTCAGCAGTTTCATACTGATCAGGACTTCCAGGTAAGACATATAGTTCACATGGATTATAAAACTACTTTGATGGAGGAAGAATGCTGATACAACTAACAGGTAAATTAATCTTGGTTAACCCACAATCCCAGAAGGGAGGAGGGTGGTTAATTATAGCAAAAAGCCTGAAATATCTCCCAAAGTATTGATTCAAACAGCTAGAGAGATGGCAGCCTGCATACTAACAAACCTAAACAAATAAAATCCACTCTTGTTACATAGATCAGCATGGCTGAACAGCAGTGCTGACACTCTTATAAACAGCTTCCATGGCCAAGTGGTGCAGCTGTTCTTACCTCACTGGAAATTAGGACCAGATGGGATTTATAGAACTCCTTAACTTCACCATCAGCTAAGGAAGTTCAGAGAGAGGTTTCAGGACATATAAACATTCAGCTTGGCGTGCACATGTGTGTTTTAGTGTATTTCTCTTTTCTAAAACAGTAGAAAGTTTGAGGACACAATGAAACTCAGAAGTGCACCTGTTTCTTCTTTTTTTTTAATGCTGTTACACTGGTTTACATCCTTGTGGTCATACTGTGAGTCAGTCTCAAGATCTGCTACAGTTTTTCTTCATGCTTCGTAACTTCAGCATCCAAAGTCCAATATTTCAATTTTTTTTTGTTTCCAGTTAAGAAAGTCTTACCACAGCTGACAGCAGAAAAGCCCCCAACACTGCCAGTATTCTTAGTGGCAGTATTTGTGTACATGTTCTCCCTTGTTTTGATTGAGAGATATGCATGGAAAGGTGCGTGGGTGTTGGCAGTTCCTTGCTGACTTGATTTCTCTTATTTATCATACCCAGCTGGGGCTTTCCAGGAGCCAGGGCCCAGAGCATACGGCGTCATGACTTGATGCTGCAGTTTAACATATGGTTCCTATTTGTTTTCAAATCTTTTCCTGCATCATCCAGAGATAGAGGCAGAAGCATCCCCTTCGTGGGAGGAACGTCTCTAATTTCCACATGCTACTTGTTCCTGTGCTGTTGAGAACTCCACCCTGCTTAGCTGCAGAGCTTGTCTTAAGCTCTTTCTCCAGACTTTTTAGTGTTCACATACACAGAATTTGTAATCTTTCCAGCTGTATTAACAGATTTTTGGAACGTGTGATCACTACTGAAATACGCTTTTGGTCCATGTTCTCGCAGTATTTAAATTCCTTGGTGTGTCTAGTCTGCAATTTAGGGACATACTTTCGGAATGATCAGAAGCATGAAGACATAGAGGAATTGCCTCAAATAATGTTGGAAATTTGAAACAAAGGAAGGACTTGAATGTAAATCATTTCACTCACTGGGCCACTGGATAAAGAATAAATGAGTCTTTATTATCTGTGTTATATCAATTCCTTATGAGCTCCTGTAAAACTTTGTCACTTGCTGCTATTAAATGCAATTTGTTTGTGTTGAGGAAATTGCAATAAATCTCCACTTGTCATGTGTTCTTTCTTACAGGAGTCAAATATTTTGAGCCCAATACAGGATGGGACCAAAAAACCCCAGATAGACAGCATTAAAAGCAATAACTACAATATTGTTAAAGAGGTTAGTATAGCTGCCAAGAAACTTGCTTGATGAGTAGATTTAGTAATTATTTTGAAGGAAAGTGTCTTTGTTTGGTTTTGGCAAGAACCATGACTGGTTCTTTTTTTGCTTGCATGCTTATTTATTTGTTTGTTTGTTTGGTTTTTTTTAATTTATAGATTTTGATTCGACTCAGCAAACTTTGTGTTCAGAATAAAAAATGTCGGAATCAACAGCAGCGTTTACTGAAAAATATGGGCGCCCACTTGGTAGTCTTGGACCTCCTGCAGATCCCCTATGAAAAGGTTATTTTCCTAATTTTAGTGGTAGAGAACATGAACTCAAGGAAGGGAAAGGCCTTGGCAGGCCCAAGAATCAAAAGGAATATTTTTTAAAAGCTGATTTGTCAGCTGTGGTACAAACATGAAATGATGACGTTATTTTCTACCTTAAGAATTGTGAGTTTGGGCTCAGTATAAATATGGCTGCCTGCACAGTTTTATTTAAAATTTAATGTTTACTGCCTTGGGTACCTGGATGTCACAGCACTGTCATGCCTGTACCCATTCCTGAAGCAGGCAAACCTTAGGACCAAAAGCTTTCATGGATCAAATCTCAAATAACTTGTTTCTGTGGTGGATATCTCTAACCTAGTTCCTCTTGCCATTTTTTTCACAAGATAAAGTTATTTGGTACTGATTTGGTGGAATTGAGCATGCAAATGAATGAACTAGATAGGCTTTGAAAGAGCACATTTTCCTAGGTCTTCTAGGAATCACTGAGAGGAGGTAAAACCTCTGCAGGGCTACATTTTCCTGTGTGTTATGTTGCAGACACTGGGTTCAGCTGTCGTCAGTAAAATAGTGCTTGTCCATACAGGTGGTTCATCAAATCATACTTAGAATACTCCATGAGAGGAATATAAAATGGGGATGAAACTAGAGATATATTTGTGTGGGAGAACATGTATGAACACATGCACACATAAATCTGTTTCTGTACGTAGCTATAGAAAAGCCTAACCTTTGCCAAGACTTAAAATTAATGCAGAGAGACATTCTTGGTTTGTTTTGTTTTTTATTTAAATCAAGTACCTTAGCACTTTTTTAAACTAGGAAATTATAACCACACATGAAGAAATGTTGCTTTGATTTTGTGCTCCTACCTGTGACTCCCTATGGTCATGTTGATTCAGAGTAAGCTGCTAATGGACTCTGAAGGAAACTACATCAGTTGCTTTTGCCAGAGGGAGAATTCCTGCCCTATAAAGGCTCAGGAGAAGTGGTTTGCTCCTGGCTGAATTGATATTGTGTGGTTTTAACAAGTATGTTTAGGTACAACCAGCTGATTTTGTTTGTCCTTTCTTCCTGCAGAGTGATGAAAAGATGAATGAAGTTATGAATCTAGCCCACACTTTCCTTCAGAATTTCTGTCGAGGAAATCCTCAGAATCAAGTTCTCCTCCACAAAAATCTCAACTTGTTCCTAACTCCAGGGGTAAGTATTTCACTTGAAGTAGAATATGATAATCGGAATTTAATTTGGGTTTGCTGAAACATCCCAGTGCTAAATAAATAATTTCACTAAATTATGCCTCCCCTTCTCTCTCCTCTCTCATTTCCCTTAGTGTTGCTTTTTATGTCATTGGCTTTAATGTTGCCATTTTAAAAGTGGAAAACAAAACCCAAAAACCTGCGGGGTTTACTGGAAGGATCTATGAATATGTGTCACATCATTGTGTTGAACTTGACTCTGATTTTATTCATCCTGACTCACTCAGTGATGGATTGTAAAGTCAAGGCAGAAGACGCTGTGCCTGCTGTGACCTTGCATGACAACAGAATCAGACCCAACTAATCTAAAGTTTGACCTTCTATTAAATCATTGTCTTTACAATACACTTTTTAATCACAATCCCTTTGTATATATTTGTGTGTGTGTTTACAGACATATTCATATAGAATGACACTTGCTCAGTGGATCTACTCAGTAACACATGCTTTTATAAGAAGGAGTTGTGAGTATGAGGATTGCAGACCCTGGCCTGTGCAAATTAGGAACCATTTGTTCCGTTGTTTTTCATTTATGCTCTTTTGTGACATTAGTGAGCAGCTCTTAGCTGACCACAGTGGGAACCAGAGCCTGGATTCCATCACATCCAACACTGACACTTGGGTGCCAAGTGTGGAGCCAGCTTGCCCTTATATTTCTGTTCTTTTGAAGCTGATTTCCTAATCATCCATCCCAGTTACTGTGCTTTTGTGTACATTGTGGAGCAAACTCTATGTGGATTCCTTCCAGATGACCCTAAACAGACATGTATACTGTAGGAGCACACCTGACCCTCAGGAGCCTTTAGTCAAGGGAGCAACTTGGACCAAAAGCCCCAAGAACGCACAAAGTCTGGGTGCTGTGTCCTCAGCAGCATCCCTTCTTGCTCCAAATCTGTTCCTCTTGTTCCATGCTGCTCACGGATACACAGTGCTAGGCTCCCTCTGGAGTTAATATGGAAAGAGAGATTCTCTTTGAGACTGATCAGGCTGCATGTGCAGGGATTTGCCTGCTGGAAATGCCTCCTCTGTGAGCCCCAGAGAAAGCCAGAGCAGCTCATCATCTCATTTGGTGGCCTCATTGCAAAGTTTGGTGCTGAGTGGGACCAGTGTGGTCTCGGGTGTCTCATACTCCAAAGCCCCTGCAGAGTGCTCTAGCAGTGTAGTGTGTATGTGTGTGTGTGTGTTCACCTTCCACATGGACACAGGTTTGGTTTATGCCCACTTTAGGACTGTTTGTACTCAAAGGGAAATGTGGAGAAATCCCATCAAAACTGGAAGCTGGACCCTGAGATCACTGAAAAGGATTTCTCCAGTTTCCCTTTACCAGTGAGCCTTCCTCTACTTGAGAATCCCGTGCCTCTCTCAATTTCAAAGCAAATCTGCTCTGCTCATGAGGCTGTTTTTGATCTGTTCAGCTCCTGGAAGCTGAGACCATGAGGCACATCTTCATGAATAATTACCTCCTGTGCAACGAGATCAGTGAGAGGGTGGTGCAGCACTTTGTGCACTGCATCGAGACCCACGGCCGGCACGTGGAGTACCTGCGATTCCTGCAGACCATCGTGAAAGCAGATGGCAAATATGTGAAAAAATGCCAGGACATGGTAATGACAGAGGTAAGCAAAGGCTTCACATGTTAATCACTTGTGTATTTTGAGGCTGTTTTTCCTGCTCTTGATACCAATGAGATATAATGGCATCCTCGCTTTAGAATTTTAAGCAGCGTCACAAATAATGAATATTTTAGCAGACGTTTTTGGGAGTTTGATCTAATTTTGTAAGGCCATCTGTATAACTACTAGAAAGAAAACATGAGTGTTAGCATGGTGATACAGAGATGTCTATTTGTAGAGGATGTAGCATGGAAATCTCAGAGTTACATAAACCTTCATTTTCCTGTAATGTAATTTAGGATCATTTTTACCCACTCTTGTGGCACAGGTTTGCCATATAAGAGGCTCTTACCTCTATGGATTTGTCTAAATAGTGTTGTAGACCTTTTTTTTAGCATGTAGCAATTCTAAATTCTAGTTTCTGCCTTTTTTTGTTTTGTTTTATTTCAGAGGATTTCTGTGAGGGTCAGTAGAGCTGCTCTAGCTTTAACTAGCTGGATTCAGAGTCTGACCCAGTAAATTCCACCAAGTGGTTTGTGGACAATCTTTATGCCAATAGATTTCCTAGGAAAATACCTAATTGACTTTCTCTGCAATTAGGATTTGATATATTGTAAGCATGATAAATGAAGTCTTCAACTTGCAGACACTTGTGCATTTAACTGTAATTATGTTAACAGTTCCTTGAGATTAATAAGTGGGTAAAGTTGAATATGGTGAAAAGTCATGGTAGGATTAGAGTCCAAGGAACATTTTTATTTGCTTTACAAAGCGCTTTTTTTTTGGCTTGGTTTGGTTTTTTTAAGAGATGTCTTCACAAAGAAATCAGAGATAAGCTTTAATTTTTTGTGGTATGAATAAAACTAATTCCCACTGAAATTTTATTCCACAGCAACAAGAGGAAAAACTTCTAATTAAGAAAGTAAAGCTCCTGCCTACATGGATAACCTTTAATGAAATTCACCTCAACCTTTTCAATTTGAGTGAAGTATTTTAACATGCAATATCAATTACAAGCCTTTGATTTACATAATTCAAACACTTCTTGTGCCTTTGTGGTTTTAGATTTTTCTGCTTCCACCAAAGGCTCTTGTAGAGGTTTTTTTTAATCATCAAACAAAATTTTTAGATTTTTCTCAATTGAAATATATTTTGCTATTGACCTATAGTACCACAGAGATAAACTGTCATATTGCATTTTCAAGCTGACTCCATGATGAAAGTAGAGATGAACTTGGATATGGGATTCACATCATAAGTCCTGCAGGAACTTCCTGGGGGGAGGGAGCAACCCTGTTTTGATGAAACAGGGTAACATAATGATCAGTTTTTCAAAAAGTAGGAAATTATAGGTAAGTAATTATGATTTCTTAGAAAAGGATGCTGATTGTGAAACTTGAATGGCACTTGAATGGCAATCCACTCGAAAGGGAACAAATGGTTGGAACTTGCCACAGAGTCGGGACAGTTTCTCTGTAGACAACTGAGATGTACTCTGTGACCTTAAACAAATGATGTAGCTTTTCCTGTGCCGCCAGATGGGGCACATAAACAATTTACCACAAGACGAGATAGAATATGACTGTGCAGCTTGCCTCAGCTCCTCCTGCATTTTCTTTCACCCACAGGAAGTGGGTGAAACTCTGTAGCTTATTCCTGTTTACTGGGAGTGAAGGATAAACCTCGTATTTACACGTTCTGGAAAGTGCATGCAGATGAAGGCATGGCAAGAGAATACTGTCATCAAATACATCGGACATCCCCAGTCTGGCTGATTCCCTTGTTCTCATCTCCTTGGTCTCCATGTCTGCAATGATATTTACCAACCTGAAAGCTTCCTTAGGGCACTTTTTCTCATTACAAGCAGGCTTTGAGGTTCCTGCAAGAACCCTGCCTGTCAGTGCAAGCACTATTACAGAAGGGAAAGCAGAGTTTACTTTGAGCCAGATCAATGTGGCAGCAGAGTTTTCTATTACCTGTAGTATTCTGGAGTAATATTTTGTAGAGCATCAACAGCTTCTCCAATACTGACCAGCTTTATTATATTTCCATAGAATTCTTAACTTGCTGAAAATATACTTTAGTGGCAGAAAATGCTGCTGGGTTGTTTTGTCCTAAGCTCTTGTCCCTTTAGTTTTTTTTTTTTTCCTGTGCTGTGGATTGTCCAGAAAATGTCTGAAAAGTCATGGGTATAGAAATACTTTACAAACCCAAAGATAAATGAGAAATAGGAATTGCAGGAAAGACTGAATTCACAATTCACTCCAGCCAAATGTCAAAGTAAAAATAAGCAAGAAATGGGGAAAGCACAAACAGAAAAGCTGTGAATTCAAAATTTGAAGTGTTGAAAACCCTGGAAAGTGTAATGAAATGTTTCTTGACTTTTCATTCTGGGAGACTAATTTTAATTCCTGTTCTTGCTGCTTTCCCATTTCTTAGCAGCTCCAGCAACCTTTATGACTACCCTTGAATTGAGTAAGCTGGGATTTCACATCACGTATGGACTGGAATAGGTCAAGTGCCTAATTCACAAAATAAGTGTGATTTTCGAGCTGCCAGGGTGTGTTCTGTACTATGAGGGGGTTTGTGGGAGCTTAGTTTCACCCACATTGAGAGTGGATTGTGCTTCACAGGACAGGGATGGAGAGAGGATTCCAAACAGGGTTAGAGCACAACTCTTCAGTGAGATGTGCTGAGATGGGATTGCCAGCATCCAGTGCCACTCTGGATCCTCTTGAGATGAGCAGAGCACTTGTAGAAGAGTCAAATATTTATCACATACACCAGTTTTCTGTTAAATGAAAGTGCTGGCATGACGCTGACAAAGTCATGACCCACCTGCCAAATTTGCACAGGGTGGGAAGAATCCCCCTTTGTTTCCAATGCTGAGCAAGGGCGGGGAAAAGCTGGGTTCAATTCTGGGTGAGGCACAAGTTTTCTGTGTGAGGCAGCGTGGAAGATTTAATCTCACTGCACCTCAAGTGCCTATCTAGGAAACAGGGATAATAATGCATCCTGGCCTCCCAGTAGGAGGTGAGGATAATTAATTAACTTTACACAAACATTGAGATGGTAGGAATAATAAGGATGGTATGCTGTCTTAGGTAAAGACAGAGCTACAAAGGAATTAAACTTCAAATTCTCCTTGCATTAGTGCATTCCTTGGTGAGTTATTCCAGATTTGCACTTATGTTGACAAGAGCAGAATGCCTTGGATATTGTTTTGACATGTTCATTTGGCAAACCACATCAGAGCAAATTTTGTTTCGTTGTTTGGGTTTTAGCTGGAGAGTCTTTGCATACTTAAATTAAGAAATTAAGAAAATCATGGAATCATTTAGGTTCGAAAAGACCTTTAAAATCATCCAAAACGATTGCAGCGCAGGGTGCTCAAAGCCTTGTGATCTGTTTCTCAGCTGATAAACGGCGGTGAAGATGTGTTGATATTCTACAACGACAGAGCATCCTTCCCAGTCCTGCTGCAGATGATGTGTTCGGAGCGAGACCGAGCCGACGAGAGCGGGCCCTTAGCGTATCACGTCACTCTGGTGGAGCTGCTGGCCGCCTGCACGGAGGGGAAGAATGTGTACACAGAGATCAAGTGCAATTCACTGCTGCCCTTGGATGATATAGTGAGGGTAGTGACCCATGATGACTGCATTCCTGAGGTACGATTCACGGCAGGAGGAAGCAGGCGGTAGAAACCCAGACAATGCTTTGTTTTTGTTGTTTATAATGTACTGACAAGTTGAATATTTGCACAGAAACGGGCTGGAAATGGGCAGTGCTTCTTAATGGGAATAAGTGAGAAAGGATAGACAGTATTTATTCCACAGAAAATTCCTTGTCCTTAATGCTTTGTTTATCAGTTTTTCAGACACCTTTTTTTGTTTTGGGTTTGTCCAGCCATTGTCAGAGTTTCATGCTCTCCTAACTTCTGGCTGAAGTTGTGAAAACCCAGCTGAGTGTTAGGTCAAGCCAGTGTTTTGCCACTGCCTGAATTTCTCGGAAATGATGGGTAAAATTCTGTCCATGCTGAAGTCAGTGGGAATTTGGGTGAAGTCTCATTAAACTCAATTGCAGTCCTGCAAATGTTTTTATTCACTGCATATGAGGGCACAATTCTGCATGTGTCATGCTAAAGTAGGACTGTGATATTACCTGGTGCAAAAATGGGGCTCAAAACAACAGAACTGGGGCCTGCAGGAGTTAAAACTCCCTCTGTGCCATGAAAATTGCCCTTGTGATCAAATGATCCTATTACTAAAAAGAATATATTTGCTTTGCCCAAAAGTTCCCCTTAACATTAATTTCAACAGATGGTAATTAGAAAAAAAAAGCCCAAACAAATGAAACCTAAAGGTCTGATCTGAGTTTTCTCTTCACTGCATTAAACATATGGAACTACCTCATCTCCTTTGACCGTGACAAAAAATTTTCAGTGCATTTACATATGTTTATATTTAATCTATAAATTTTGGGCACTGGATATCCATTTTTATGCTGTGCACATGCAGACTTGTCATGCCAGAGAGGAGTGCAACTGCAGTCCTCCTCCTAAGCCTTGTGCTGTCATTGCTGCAGTCCCAGTGCTCCACAACCTTTCTCTGCCATTTGGATCCCAAATGCAAGTGCTGCATTAGGATTGTGGAAATATAGGGACTGCAGTCCCAGCTCTGCAAAAGACTTTTTATTTTATATTTGGCAAGCCTGTCACAAGGCTTCAACCCACTGCAGTCAACTGGCAAGTGCAGGGGTGTCCTGCATTTTGACAGCCCCTGGCTTTGGAGCCAGGCCTTGCTGGTCCTGACATCAGTTAAATACCAGAATCATTATTGGTTTGTTTTGTGGGGGTTTTGTCATTAGAGTAAGGATGTTTGCAAAACCTTTTCATTTTTCCTCCTGTGGTCTTTCAGGCATGTGTTGCCCTGCTTCTCCCTAAATCTTCAGAACCAAACATATGCATTATTATGGTTATGAATGTTTGTTAGTACTGGAAGGTTCATCTTTATTGTTCAGTATTTTTGCAGGTAGAAAACATTATGTTAATTGTTTTTATTGTTGCATTTCATAGTGATTGTGTTTTCACTGTTCCTGCAGGTGAAAATTGCCTATGTTAATTTTGTTAACCACTGTTACGTGGACACTGAAGTGGAAATGAAAGAAATCTATGCCAGTAACCATATCTGGAAGCTGTTTGAGAACTTCCTTGTTGATATGGCAAGGGTAAGCTTCACCAGGTGTTAAATATTACAGAATAGTCAGGGTGACAACTGAACTAGCAGTAACTTTTTTTTTGTGCACTTCTTTTATTTTGTTAACTATTTTTATTCAAAACTGACAATAGGATAAGTGTGGTTGGTTGGTTTGATTGTTTAACAAACAGTCATTCCTATGTTCTTTATCATCATTTAACCTGCTAATTACTAGCAGCCTTCCCTTTCTAAAAGGGCATCTTGGAACCCATGTGCCTTTCTCTTTTCTTCCAGAGAAATTAATTAGGTGTGTGTACATGGTTGAGAGCCTGTGTGAATCTTCTGGGAACGTGTGTTACATGTCATTATGGTGGTGACTAAAAAACCCCCACATCTGTAATCTCTTCCTTTATTCTGTTGTTACAGTGAGGATCAGGGATCAAGATCTTCTTTGGCTCATGTTCCTTCTTTAGTCTCTGCTTTTGTGTTTTATTCTCCTGTCACTGCGTGCTCATTGCTGATGTGAAAGGCAGGTGTAGAGCTGTGGTCCCTCAGAATACTGATTCAGATATAAATTACAGCTGCGAGGTGACAGGGTGCAGTGAGTACCACAAGCTTGCCATTCCTGTGGTCCTCAGCGAGCCTCACAGTGTCAGTAGTTGTTGAATTAAATTTTAAGTTACAAGTTGAATTAAACTTCCTTTCCCAGGGATTTTGAAGGCAGAAAACAAGAGAAATCTTATGACTTCCACAGGGATTATATACAATAGTAGAGCCATGAGGGGAAGCTAGTGTGATGTAATGATTATAGCCTGCACTACATATCCTTTTCTAGGAGGTTAATGCTTCCTGTAATTATAAATAATTACAATATTAATGACAAGAAATGGTGTTGCTCTTCCTGCTCAAGAGGTAGAACCACGAGTTTTTGGGTTTTTCCATGGTCCATTACATTTTACAATACGTAAGTTCTCACTCCTTGCATTCTTCATTTTGTTGAAAAAAGGTAAAGAATCTCAGTTTGGTCCTGCAGCAGACATTGACCCCAAAGTAACAGTGGGCCACAAAATAATTCCTGTGAGACCTATTGGGAGAAAATATCATGAATTCTGGCTAAAAGAAGAAGGAATGCAAAGACTTGTATTGTACAATAGGCACTGGGACCTGTTAATTTCTCTGTGAAACAGAAACCTTATAAATGGTCAGGTTTATTTTCTTTTGTGGGTTTTTTTGTGGTTTTTTTTTCTTTTTTTTCTTTTTTTTTCCCTGGGAGCAGGTTAAGGCAGGGATGTTTGTGTTCTCTTTTTTTGGTGCTAGCCATTTTCAGCAGTAATTAGTTCTCTACAAATCCTGCATTCTTGCTATTTTGTCTCTGTGGTTGTGTTACACAGTGAAAGCCCTTCTGGACAAAACAACCTGGGTTGAAAATTAAAATGAGAAACATCCTTGGAGGAGTCTTCTGACTTTTAACCTTACTGGTTTTACCTCAAGAAGTGTTTTCTTCTATTTAATTCCCTTTCTGGGTTGCCCTTTCCTGACGCGTCCTGACCCTGACTTTCCAAACAGACGATCCCTCCTCCCTAGCCCTTGAATGTGGCCAATTTTCTGTGCCCCTGGACTAGAAGCAGACAAGTAGAAAGAGGGCTCTGTCCAGGTTTCCTCTCATGAGCCTGGAGACAAACTGCATTGTGCTGGAGGCTTGTCCTGATGCTGGTGACCTCTGAACTTGTTTTCACATACCCCTGTCCTAAGAGACATTAGACCCCAGGTCGTCAGAGGTGAAGAGGGAATGATTAATGCTGCATTTTGTGTGCGGGTGCTGTTGGCACCGAATGGCAAAATACAGTTTTAGTCTGCTCTCCTGCAGGCACATCAGAAGTGCTCTGGCCTGTCCTGCTCTCCAGCCGTGGATAGCCATATTTTCCAGGTTATGGAGTGTATTTGTTCAGATTTGGTGCTCTGGGGCCCCAACAGAGCCCATGTGTTATAAATGCATCAGCGTTCTGTAGCTATCAGGACAGTTAGAATGCTGTCAGCCTCATGAAAGATGTTACAATAGCTTTCAAAGCATTTAGAAAAAGAGCTCTTTGATCCTCTGTGTTCCAGTGAGCTAAAAAGGATGCTTTTGCATGGGGGAAGGGGAAATGCTTTTCTTTTAGCTGCTACAAATGCCTGTCAGTGGGTGAGTTTGTGAGCTTTGAGTCTGTTATTGGAGAGCACCAAGGTGAAAGACGGCGAGTGTTATCCTCAGGTTGGATTCTTTCTGTTTTAGATATATATTAAAAAAAAAAAAGTAACTGATTTTTTTTTTTTTATTATCTGTTTCTGGATTGAGGAAGGAAATATTTAGTCCCCAGCTGTCACTTTCCTTTCAACAACGTGATACATTGCAAAGCAGGCATGAGGCGGATCTGTGTATAAACCGGGTTTGCCAAAAGCCGTTGTGCTTTCAAAGACACCCTGTTTCTACAGCTTCTGCCAACCTACTTTCTGCTGGGTGTGGCTTACAGCCTTGTGCTGAGCAGAGTGGGTGCTGCTGAAGGAAAGGCTTCCCTTTCCTGCGTGTGGCCCAGCCTGTGTAAGTCAGCAGCTCTAGTCTGAGCAGGATTAAAGAAAAGAGCTGGGATCTGACAGCTGTAAAGTCATCCTGGCTTTCTCTGCAGAATTTTTGAAGTATTATTCATGTGAGTTTTGGTCCCAAAGCCTCTTAAGGGGTTTTTAAAAACTGCTTTCTCAATCCTCATCTCCATTTCATGCATTTCAGGTTTTTTTTTGCATGGAGGAAGATCTTTCAGACCCCAAAGGGCAGAGGGATAAGAACAAATGAGAGGATTTCCAAATTCCTTCTGTGCTGGGAATTTTTCAGACTGGTATTGGAGCAGCGTAGCATTCCCACATATGTCTCTGCTTTTCAGGCAGCTGAAGGGGAAAGCTTAAAAGTGTTTTGGAATTGAGTTTTGGTGATTTCTACATTCACTGTGCTTGCACTGCACAGCTCCCTGTCTTCCTATTGGGATTGCAAGTGCTGAGCTCAGAGCTACTGGTTCCAGCCAAAACTGGCATGCAGATTAATTAAAAGCAAAAGAACTTCCAGAGGCCTTTAGTTCTATAAACTCTTAAAAAAAAAAAAAAAAATTTAAACAAGTTTTGATTATTAATGGAATCATTTGCCTTCATGAGGACCGGGGGTGGTGGTGGTGGTGTCACACTTTTCCCAAAACTGAAGGGCTGATGAGTTTGCCATTTCATTTTAGCCACTGTTGCTTCTCTGACCAAAATCTTTCCTGGGCTGATTAAAAAATGCACTCTGTGGAAGCATGACTGGTTTATCTGACACATCTTAGATAAGCAGACAAGCAAACTCCTCAAGATGCCTCATTTGTCTTGGTCTCAAGTTATCTTTGGTTATTCCTCTGCCTACTAGAGGACAATACTTGTGTGCTAGACCCAAGGTGCTTCTGTGTTTGCCTGAGCTCAATCACACCCTGAACACAGATGCTTTTGGATGTTGTGTCAGTAAACTTCCTTAAAACATTCCTGGTGACACTGCTGTCATGTGGTGACAGTGGCAGTGTGTAATTAGGGAGAATCTTTGCCCTGTGTGAGATTCAGGTGCTGTGGATTATTTCTCTGCTTCTGTCACCAACTTTTCCCTGTGACCTTAAGCAATTCACTCAGCTTCTCTGGACTCCCTATCCCTGAAGACAGGTAATGGTAAGTGTGTACCACTCAGGTTTGGGATTATGTGTTAAATGCACAGATGGCAATGAAAAGGCTATGCCTGGAGTCTGTATACAAACCAAATTTTGCTTTTGCATAGATTCCCTAGAACATTGCAGTCGTCTCTGGCTTGTGTAGGTGAAAGAGAAAACAACTGTGCCTTCATTTCTTGTTAAACATGACTACAACTGCTTATTTAAAGGCTGTTGAAGAGGTAGTATGCCTACAGTCTGTATTACTTATTTGTCCAGTCTTGCCTTTCTCACTGTTTTTGGCTCTCTGTAGACTCCTTTCAGTACTGTGTACACTGACACATGCAAAGTCAACATAACTCTGTATAGATGTTCACAAGTGTTGAAGAGAAATAAAGGAAATACTGAAGGACATAATCCACCCCAGTATTTTTTCCCTAAGTGTGACATCTTTACGCAGCAACAAACTTTAAGTGTCGTACCAAAGGGAGTCTTCAGGAACCTTTTGTACAAATCTTCCCACTTCCTCCCACCATTTAATCATGCTTCTGTGCTCCAGAGATGTCCTGGTACCATCCATTCCCTTCTTTCATTGTTTTAGCTTGGCTTCTGTAGTTTCCCCATGTGGTTTCCCAAAGAAATGCTGCCTCTCTTCCAGTACCATCCTAAAGCCTGTTGGTATTGAGTGTGCTGTTTCCCTTCTTTCCCTCCTTTTAAACATTTTTCCTGCAAATGAGCTTCACCTTTGCCACCCAGTTGTGGTGATTAATTGTTAAGAGAAGCTAAATGTTCTATGAAATCTTTCTAACCTCAGTTGTTTATGTCTCATCTGTCTCTGAAGCATCTTCCAACCAGCCCTGCAATGGGAGGAAAGGTCCATTTTCTTCTTGAATCTGTCTAAATGTGTAAGTGGCATGCAGTACGCTGATTTAGGGGGATCTTTTCTTCATGGTGTGGGAAAGAATAGGCAGGCAGCCAGAAAGAACTAGTTCAGAAGAGAAGGGTATGGAAAAAACAATGTGGACCTCCAAGAAGAAAGATAAGCTATAACAAATCCAGCTTGAACTCTAACATAGTTATCTCTGATAGATACTATATAAAAATCTTTTGTTTTTACATTAAGAAGAAATATCAGGTGTGTTGTACTAAGTACAAAATAATGAAGCTTGCTTATTGGGGAGAATTAAATCTCATTGTTTCCTCCTCCTTCCCTGCAGGTTTGTAACACAACCACGGATCGTAAACACGCAGACACATCTCTGGAGAAATATGTCACTGAGCCTGTCATGAACATTGTGAGTGGCTTCTTCAACTCACCATTTTCAGACAACAGCACCAGCCTCCAGGTAAGGAGAAGAGACACAGACAAATAAGTTATTCAGGCCTTTAATGAGATGCCTCCTGCTACCTGCATAGGAATGCTGTCTCTTTTCATCCTCCTTTAATTTCTCTGTCCCCTCTCACGCCACTGACTACCAGCTTAATCCCTCTTTAAAACACTTATTCTTCATTTTAATCACTTATGTCTCTGGACCAGTAGACAGCTCAATGTGGTCAGAGTTACTTCTGGCTCTTGTGAATTCATTGGAGGGGGTATCCTGGCAGAAAAATCTGTGTGTGAGGGAAAACGCTGTGTCCTATGACAGAAGGGACACATGCCTGAGAACGGGAAAGACTCCTCTGTCCTTCTGGTCTGTACTGTGCTTGCTTGATATCAGTGGCAATCTGAGGAAAAAATTGCATGATTTGGCCTTTTTAGAGGTGCAGCATTGATTTCTGCTCCTGCCAGACCTAAAGATCAAAGAGAATTTAATGGAGCTATAACTTGAGTCTACAAGCTAAAACCCCCTTATTTTATGTTGTGTCAAACCCTAGGGCAGCTGTGAGGAGATCTTTAAAGGTAAAATTCCATGTTTGTTTTTGTTTTCAGACACACCAGCCTGTTTTTATTCAGCTGCTGCAGTCTGCTTTTAGAATTTACAACTGTACCTGGCCAAACCCAACGCAGAAAGCCTCAGTGGAGTCCTGTATCAAGACTTTGGCTGAAGTGGGTAGGTACCAGGTTTTACTTTGATTATTGCTCTTCCTGTTTAAAGATCAGACTTGAGGTTTAACAGTTTTTAATTTGACTCTACCATCCTGAAATTGTGACAGTGCTGATTTCAGAAGTCCCACTTTCTGAGGCTCAATTCTTCCTTCTTTTATAACCCATTCAAATCTGCCCCATCAAATAGGGTTATTAGGGTGAAACTGGTAGGGCAGAGGGATGAGCTTGCTAAGTGAGTGATGGTTGAGCTTTCAGCCCTCAATTTTCATTTGATGGTTGAAATTCTTGATGATTTTAACTTTTTAATATCAAGAAAGTTATGATATTAAATCACAACATAAGCAAAGGTGTCCCTGTTCAAATAATTTTTTTTAAAACTTCTTATCCTACCTCAAAAAAATATTCTTCACCAGAACATAGACTGAGAGAAGTTCATTAAGTTAAATTTCTGTAAATATGATTTTAAGGTCTTCTGCCATGACAGAATAAAGGATTATTCAATATACTTTCCAAAAGTCAGTGATACTGATTGCTTGTAGAATAAGATTCTGCTCAGTGTGAATGAGAGCTGAATAGAGGCAGAGATACACAGAAACTGGCTAAATTCTATTGTTGATACATTTATTAAAAAGTATTAATAAATAATGATAAAACAGTATGAGAGGGTCCCAGAACCATCTGCAGCACAGTAACAATCATCTCTAAATTTAGATTTTTGGAATAGTTTTACGGAAGTATCATTTAACATTTTAGCCAAAACATCTCATTAACTTTCTGTGTGAATGTGAATAAGCAGTTACCTAAAAATTTAGCAGCCTTCAACTGTTTTATTTGTTGTGCAAATGATTTAATTATGGATCCATCTGGCAAGAGAACTTTGGAAGTTGAAGACATTTTACTTCCTTTATGCTACAGCTACTACAGTCTTACATAAAGCTCCATCTCTACAAATCCTTGTTTGTGTGTTTAACATTTATGTCCTTGCTCTTCTCTGGCATTTCTGGAAACAGTCATCAATAAAATACTTCCTTTGGGAGTCTGGGGAAAGGGGGAGAAGTAGGGCAGGTGAGAGTATGTTGGAGACCAACCATGCCCTCTGTGTGCTTGTAGACAGCTCAATGTCTTCATTTCTGTAGAGCTGCATCTAAAATCAAATTCTAGCTCAGAGAGGTTGTTGTGTTATCTCAAGATGAGACTGCGTGGAGACATCTGAGCGTGGGTTTATTTTCCATTTGGCTACGTGCCCACAGCACACAGCTGATTCTAGCATGAAAAATTCCCAGCAAATTTCAGCAATCCACAGCTCTGCTGATTGCCGGATGAGTCAGGCCAGGCTCTCGCTGGGCTTTCTCTTCTCCCAAGGAGCATGTGCTAGGACAAGAAGAAATGGCCTCAAGTTGCACCAGGGGAGGTTTAGGTGAGGTGTTAGGAAAAATTTCTTCATGGAAAGGGTTGTCAAGCTCTGGAACAGGCGGCCCTGGAAAGTGGTTGAGTCATCATCCCTGGAGGTATTTAGAAGACGTGTTGATGTGGCACTTAGAGACTTGGTGTAGCAGTGGACGTGGCACTGTCAGGTTACTGCTTGGACTCTATCTTAAAGGTCTTTTCCAACCTAAATTATTCTATGATTCTGCCCTGTTGAGACAGCCAAGCTGAACTTGTCCCCACAGCAGCTTGACAGGGAAACCATGGGTCACTCTGAGGGGATGCCAGATCCAGCTTCATGCCAGGTATGCCGGCATGTGAAAGGGCAGGTGGGCTTTGTTGGGCAGTTTTCTGTGTGCCTCTTGTTTCTGGGGGCTCCAGGAGTGGCTGATGTCTGGAGTTTGCTTCAGATATGTGACTTTGTTCCCTGTTTGTGGAATTTAATTCCTGCCTCCACTACAGTCCTTTCTTTCATTCTTTTTTCTTTTTTTCTGGAGATGGTTTACAGTTGTTTTTTTTTTTAAAGTAAGCTCTTGGGCTGTCCTATGGGTCCAACCTCCTTGCTTCTCTGGCTTCCCACCCATGGGCCCCCAGCCATGCCTTGGGCAGTCTTAGGTGTAGCAGAGCAGAGCTGAGCTGAGCTGCCGGTGAAGGACATCACTCTGTGTCCTCCTCTGGGACTTCCCTGCAGCAGCAGCAGGAACAGCCAGGCTGGGAACCCCTGGGGTGCCGTGGGCTGGCAGCCTGAGAGCAGCTCCCTGAAAGCACACAGCATCCCCGTTGCTGATTTCCTTGCCCATATCATAACAACTGTTTGGGGATTCATCACTAATAGCAACATCCAGCATGGTCAAATTGTGTCGTGTTAGACAATTGCCACATGTCTTTATTGAGTGTTTTATTCTGACAGTGCAGAAAGGGAGAGTAAGGGAAGAGGTGAGGGGGATTTCCCCAAAGAGCAAGCTGGCTGGAGAAGAAGTGGAGTTTTTGACAGACATCCCTGTGCAAAATTTGCCAGCGGAGGTTTTAACCATGGGTGATACTCGGTGTTTTTAGGGACGGTGGCAAACGTGTCTTGCCTGGATTAATGGAGTAGGCCTGCTCTTCTCTGTGGAATATTTGGAAAAACTGCCCCAGCTGGGGATACCAGAGGTTTTTACAGCCAAGGCCCTTCTGTGATTGCAGTGGGTGCCTGGTGCCTTTCTCTGTCAGGTGTTCCTCTTCCCAAAATGATGCTTCACTTTGAGAAGCCAGAGGCATATTCCATAATGCAAACATAGCAGGCTTCTTGTGCCTCTTTTGCTGGCTGCATATGTGGACCCTTTTTTCGCTCTTCTGACTTGAGAGTCTGACAGCTTTAATGTTAGGGCCTTCGTGTTTCACAGCAGGGCTTTAAAAAACCTCTAAAAAGATGCTGCCTTTATCAGAGAGATGGAGCATTGGACAGATTTACAGCAGGGACCAAAGACTTCTGAAGGAAAATAAGCGTAGTATAAAGCTGAAAGAACAAATATGATTTTTTTTTTGTTGGTGTGTCATTGCCCTGGACTTACAGATGAATCTCAGGGGGAAGAAAGATCATACACAGATTTCCCAAGATATCAAAGATCCATATAATGATACACTTTTAAAAGACCCGCTTCAGAGCAAGTTTAAGCAACATACACACTGCTCAGTGCTTCCTGGTTTGCTGCTGGCAGGTGGATGCAAGCACTGCCTCAAGAGCTTAAGATCATTACATTTGCTTTCTGATGAGCACCATAAGAATGTGCATTACCTTCCAGGTCAACAAAAGGATATGTTGCAGAAGCTTATTTCTTATAACCCTGGTATTTCAGCTCCACTTCACCACCAGGGAAAAAATGCATAAGCTTTTCAAGCCTCACTTGATGCTTTGTCTCCTGGTAGTTTCCTGCCTCCAGTTCAGCAGGAAACATAGAGGCTTGCTCCTCTTCTTCAGCAGACTCTTCTGTGACTCCAGGAGGTTTGGAACACAGATACCAGTGTGCACCAGGTTTTTATTGCCCAGGAAACATTTGGCTGCTTGGCATGAATAGAAACACTTGTGAAACTATATATATATGTATATATATATAAATGTGGCTTGTTCACATGGATTTCTGAACCAGGTTATCACACTGGTGAGAATGAACACAAACATGTATCGCTCTTGCCTTTTCTCTTTTATCACACAGGACTGAGCTTTTGCTTGAAAATACAGGCCAAAAAATGAATGACCAAAACAGCTCCCATCTCCCTGGTAAAACAGCAACAAATGAAAAATGCTTAAAAGGTCCCCAGACCTTTGTGAAAACAGAAGAAATAAGGCATCTAACCATGTAATTTATTTCAAATTAATTCATTATCAAAGGACTTTCAGTTCATGCATTTTATGATTTTTGCAAGGTTGAGAAGAGTGGAGGCCAGTCTCAAAGTCTGCATTTTAAACCAGCTACTGTCTTTCTGTAAAGATTGGGGAATATCACCTGTCCTCACAACCAAAGATTGTACATCTTGAATTGCATATCCTAAATGGTATTGAAGCAGGGTCTTTTCTGACCAATCCTCAGGACCCATGCAAAGTATTGTCTTTGCTTCTTAATTAAGCAGAGATTCTTGTATCTTCACCTCTGAGCATCAGTTTTCTTTTCTGTTACAAGGGCAAATGCAGTTGTGTTACTCTCTTGTCTCTGTAGTATCCATTAGTTTTCTCCCTCATGGTTTTAAAAATTGAATCTTTCCTCTGGTACTGTGTCTATCCCAAGGATGTGGTCTGTCTGTGCCTGTGCTGTGACCACCAATAATGAAATAATTGGAATTTCCCAGATGAGTAAAGAGTGCCAGATAGAAACCTGCATTTTGTTACACTATGTCTCTTGGCAGACCCTTAAAAAAAAAAAAAAAATCTGTTAGCAAGCCAAATTGCATTAGTCACTATCAGATTATGTTCTAGATGTTGTGCAGGAGAAGCAAAAGGAGAATTCTTGTTTCCATCCTACAGAAGCTGAGGTGAACCCTGTAAGATTGCTATTTCCTAAGTTCAAGGCTGGAACAGGTACAGAGGAAGCACTGCTGTGATGGTCAGGGGAAAGGAGAACTGTGTTACAGGAAGGGAATTCAGAATCCCCACATGTTTTGCCTAGCAAAACACAGACCTGTGTTGTTGCTCTTTAAAAGTACTTAAGAAGATAAATAGTCACAGAGACAGTTAAGCTGAAGGACAGTGCTGACCCAAAACCAACTGGACATAAATTACACTAGGTTGTAAATAACCTAAATAAATTTAGATTGTAAATCAGAGGATTGGAACCAACTTTGGAAGGATGTCCTTGGTCAGTGGGCTGAGAGAAAGTGGAGGGAGGAGGGATGGCAGATAAGCTGCCTTCATTTTAAATGGGGCTCAATAAATTTTTTGAAAGATATTAAAGAGCATGGGTTGTCTGTAACAGAGAGCAGATGGTCTGAAGGTGTAGTGAAGTCCTTTCTAGTTGAGTATTTATTCCCTAATTTAAAGTCACCAATACCTCCTTATACAGAATCCAAAAAAACCTGTCCTCTGGTTCTTCTTGACCATGCTTTTATTCCCTCTAAAGCCCTTTACTTTTCCCTGACAAACTACAAATAGGAAGCATTAAACATAAAATCTAGGTCACATTTTATTGCTTCTTTGGAATTATTATGTGTTATTTTAATGTCCATATAGATGAATTTTCAGATAACATTTTTTTTCAGTCCTGAAAATACATTTATTTCACTTCCCACTTGAATTTTAAAATCTTTTTTCCATTTTATAAAAAGCTAGACCTTCATTTTCAATTTTTAGTTCAAATAAAATAATTATCCTGTTGTTACTTTTTTGACAGCAAGAAGAATACATTTCAGATGAAGCACATATTTTATTCTATTTTAACTGTTTGTGTTTCCCTAATTGCAAGAAAAATTCAATGATGATCTTTTTACAGGCTGATAAATATTTTAGAGTAGATTTTCTGTTGGAAAAAAAAATCCAAGTGAAGGGTACAAGACTGGCAGGTTTGTGTCTTGTCTACACAAAGCTTTTATTTCCCTTAAAAAGTCTTGCTGTTGCTAGCATTAGTGTCTCTCCATCCAAATGCATTTGTTAAGCAGTCAGTAAATGATTAAGGAGCTGGAGGGACTGATTTATGGAACGAAATTAATTGAACTAAATATGCATCGCTCCGTTACGTGACAACTGGGAAGTGTGGGAGAACGTGAATGAGCTGTCTGTGACTACCAGGGGGTGTAAACTGTGAGCAGAGCAAAGGATTCACAGCCAGGTGCAGCTGGGGCTTTTCCCTGACCCAGACTGCCCATCACACTCCTCCTCGAGGGGCTCTTAGGGATGAAATGCCTGCGTGTCCCCCTGAAAACCCACACCAGGGATGCTTCAGGGTTAATTAGCTGTGAAGCCACCACACACTGGTGTATTCTGTACATACTGCAAAAGCTAATGGAATGAAATTTAAAATGAGGGAGCAGTAGGTGGAAATAGCGGGAGCAGCGAGGTTCCTTATGGCAAGATAGATTATTCTGAAGAATAGGCTTCCAAGGAAAATTACAGGCAAGGGCCACGTCCTGGAAATCCTTAGGACTAAATTGGTCCTCAGACTCAGGCAGCAGCACAGTGAAAGGATGGTGCTTCAGGAGGCATTCCTGAAATAGGTCCAATTGCTGTGCTTCTGTGAAGAGATATACATGCAGGTAATTTAACAAAATAACACCTGTGCCCATTTCAGCCTCTCTGGGAGCAGCTGGACTGTGCTCCTGGGACTCCACTGGAGCCTCACTCGTTCGTCAAGAGCGGCTTGATTTTTACCTGCTTGGTTTCTGACATTGATAGTGCCCTTTTCTTTTGAGTCTTTGAGTACTTTCTCATTGTTTAAGCAGTAAGGGGGAGGAAAGCTGCTGATCACTGGATGCCCACAGAACCATCCAGCACAGGGCAGGGCATTTTGCTGTGACCTGGCTGAATTTGTGGCACCGTGTTTCTTACCACTGCCACGGGTCGCGTTTGCTTGGCTCCTCTTGACTCTCTTGCTGAGAGATATCTGGGAGCAGTGGATTGAAGGATTAATTTAAAGGATTTTCCAGAGATTCCATCTCCTCTGACACTGCAAAATGGTGTTGTGTATTCAGGGTGTAATTAGCCCCATGCACAGTGGCCTAGGTGGGAACTGGGCACTGGATAAGCCTGGGACGTGCCCTCCACTGCAGGGCAGAATTTACCTGTGCTGAAGATATCACAGAATCACACAATATTTTGAGCTGGAAGGGACCCACAAGGATCACTGAGTCCATCCTGGTAAGTATCCTGCTGGATACTTATGTACAGCCAGCCACGTAGCTTTTCCCCAAGTTCACTAGTCAGATGAAAGACAGAATTTTACCCCCTCTTGGCTCCTTTGTCTACCAGCTCTAACGGTACTTTGCAAGTTTGAGTGCTGTCCAAAAGTATTTCTAAGTGGAACAAAAATAAACATGCTTTTAAATATTTGATGTTGATACTTTAAGGGAGATTGACACATTTTGAAGAGGAAAGCAGCCTACAACACCTAAATTAAAAATAAATATTTATGTTCGCATTTGTTCATCAGCTTTCCAAAATGTAAAAATATGTTTCATGTTGTTTTAAATAATGAAATGTGAAACAAATGAAAGATAAACTTTCTACAAGCTGAAAAGAAATAAGAAGACAAAGGCTTTGTTTATAGCTTAGACTTCAACAGTGCCCTTTGACAACCAATACAAATCTTAATTACAAATGGAATTATACATGTAAGAACTGCTCAAAACAAAGGAGTATTTTTTTTCCTCTCTCTGGTTTTCTTTGTGATAGTTTTAATTAGCTGCAACTCTTTGAACAATCATAGTCCTTGACTGCTCCTCAGACACTGATGGAAGCTGTTAACTTCAACTGGCATCTACAGGACTGCAGAAGTCTGGATTTTCCTCTGAACAGTGTGCTCCCCATTGCTAAATTTATTCTTCAATATATCAGGATTCTGCATACATTCCACTTAATTGAGAAGTGAGCATTGTCCAGTAGCATTCCAGTGATTGACATTAGGACACAATAAATTGGATTAATAGGCTGCAGCACCCTACCCACACTGGCAGAACTTTAATGGACTTCTCTAGTAAAGTAGGCAGCAACAGGGCAAATGTGTTTTTAAAAACATCCCAGTCGAATTATATGGAAAAACAATCATTAGGAATAATGGCCAGCCATACGTGACATTTTCCACATGTTAATCAGGAATCTGCCTTCAAAACAAATGGAGAGTGGAAAGGAAAAGTCGATTTGTGTCTTCCCAGCTTAACCTAAATTTTTTTTTTCCAATTCCCTGTGGCCAACAATTTAAAAGAAAGTGCCTACCAGAAATGGAATTAGAGAACTCTCTTCCATCCCAATGGAACAGCCTGATCCACGGGGGGAAGCCCCAGTTGTGCAGCAGGATCCAACCTTGCAGTGGGAAGAGAGGAGGGTGCCCTGAACCTGCAGGATCCATTAAAGGGAAGAGAGTCCCCCTGACAGAGCGCCCTTGCCACAGTCTCTGAGGTTGGGGGTCGAGGTGTCACAGCCAGATTTAGGTTTGTAATAAAAGCTGTCATTTAAATCTAGTCCTGAGGGGAAGAGAAAGTTCGTGCCTGGGATCTGTGACTCACTGTGCTTGGCAGCACTGCAGCCTTCATTCATCAGAGCTGTGTGGTACCTCTGTCTGCACGTCCTCCCGTGGGGCTGGAGGCATGGGCTCTTTGGGGCAGAAGGGCATCTGCTGACTTCACAGGTTCAGGACCTAAAGCTGTATATGCTTCAGAGCTGGGAGGGAGAGATGCAATACTTTTGATGTCTTCCTCCACTGTGGAAAGTGTGTTAGTGTGGAAAGGTGGGGAAATGCCTCAGAGAAACGTTGTGCAGAACTGCAATTTGGGCTAATGGTTTTTTAAAACTCAGCTTGTTTCAATAAGGAAAACCAAAAAATTACTTATTATTGGTCATTATTACAAATGGATTAGAACTGCTCTATTTTGTTTCTAAGTTTTTATTAAACGTAAGCTGTATCACAGAAATTAAGTGAAATGTCATGGAATACAGAGCCTAATCACTGGAACATGACCTGATCTTTCAGAGATACTGATGTATTGATGATAGAATCACAGAATGGTTTGGATTGAAAAGGACTTTAAAAACCATCCAGTTCCACTCCCTGCCAGGGGCAAGGACACCTTCCACTATCCCAGGTTGCTCCAAGCCCCATCCAGCCTGCCCTGGAGCACTTCCAGGGATGGGGCAAACTCTTGTTTACTGGTTGAATTTCAGACTACTCATGCTGAGCCAGAGAACAATGCCACTCTGATCTCCAGTGGAATGGAGAGGGTCAGCTAACACAGAGATTTTACTGGGGGAGAGGGCAGATACCTTCTAACATTGCCTTTCAAACTTCCCTTTCAAACAATAGTTCAGGATGCAATAGTAGTTTAATAGTGGATGCCCTGTAAAAATTCTTGCAAGTCTCTCCTAATTTTTTTTATTCTGATACTCTCTATTGTAATTTCCTGCCTCTTAAGTGTAAAAAAGAAAAAAAAAAGCATTTTTAGCTATTGGTTAAATTTTTTTAACTATCTGTTAGACTATCAGATGTTTATTAACTACTGGATATATTGCAGTGGCATCCAGGAACCATCCAGGAATCCAGGGTTTAACAACCCTAGCAGTATAGGAAACCCAGAGAGAAGAGGAGACAGTCTTTTTCAAATTTAATTTGTATGCACTTGGTTGCTCAAGGTCTTCTCAAGAGAAATACACAGTAAAGCAACAGAGAGTACTTGGGATAAATTGGATAAATGTGCACATATCTACTAGAAAGAAAACTTTCAGAATTTGCTTCTGAATAGAGTAAAACTAACTGTTGAAATAATAACACATACTCCTTTTGTTACTCTTCTTAACATCTCTGGATTTTTCTTCACGTTAGTAGAAAAATTGTTGTTTTAAAAAATAAATGTGTCTATGAAAATATATACTGGAAACGATCTTCATCTCATTTAAAGTAGTACAGCTTGCTTTCTTTAACTAGATTAGGCTGATTTCTATCACTTAAATATCCTTATTTTTAAGTGTTCTTATTCTTAGGATCCTTATTTTTAAAACTTGTTGAAGTGCTATCACCCTGCCCCTTAATTTCAACAGGATCAGGCTTTTGCATGCCATGATCTCTGTAAGATTTTCAAATTTTTGCCACTGTAAATGTCTTGGATTTTTTCCTCCCATTAAAGCAAAGAACCGTGGGATTGCGATTCCAGTGGATTTGGACAGCCAGGTGAACACCTTGTTCATGAAGAGTCACTCCAACATGGTGCAGAGGGCAGCCATGGGGTGGAGGATGTCAGCCCGCAGCGGACCTCGCTTCAAAGAAGCTCTTGGCGGGCCTGCCTGGGATTACAGGAATATCATAGAGAAACTACAGGTACAGAAATAGCAAATGGCTTGGGCAGCAGTGGGAGTGCAGTTATCTCACATGTGCCAGATGTGGAAAACCCCAGAGACAGGCCCAGTGCATTTTTGTGCTGGATTAGAGGGGCCACTGCACTTCTGCGTGGGGGAGGCCGAAGGCTCAGCTCTTCTCTGGTGTCTGGCCGAAGCAGGGCCTTTTGATCCAGGATCGGCATTTGGCTCCTAGAGGAGTAGGAGGTATCACAGAATGAGCTGAGCTGGGAGGGTCCCATGAGGATCATCGAGTCCAGCTCCTGGCCCTGCTCAGGACACCCAACAATCCCACCCTGTGAATCCCCAAGAGCACTGTCCAAACACTCCCGGAGCTCTGGCAGCCTTGGGGCTGTGACCATTCCCTGGGGAGCCTGTTCAGTGCCCCACCACCCTCTGGGGGAAGAACCTTTTCCTGATATCCAGCCTAACCCTCCCTGACACAGCTCCAGCCGTTCCCTCAGGTCCTGTCCCTGGTCACACAGAGCAGAGATCAGGGCCTGCCCCTCCTCTTCCCCAGGTGAGGAAGCTGCAGAACTGCTGTGAGCTCTGACCTCAGTCTCCTCCTCTCCAGCTGAACAGACCCAGTGCCCTCAGCTGCTCCTCGGGTGGCTTCCCCTCCAGGCCCTTCACCATCTTCATGTCCTTTCTTTGGACACTTAACATTGTGGTGCCCAAAACTGCACACAATACTCAAGTTGTGTTGTCCTCAAAGTGCTCCACACAGCACCATCTCCTTTCTGCCTTTTTATGCCCACATGTCCTGTTCTGGCTGCAGAGGAGACACTGGAGGTTTTAGGAGCTGCTGTGTCACGGTTGTGTCACTGGAGATTGCCATGAGATGGAGATTACCTTGTGCATGAAGAGCCTAAACAGGATCAGGGACCTGAGAAAACAGCAGGACCCAGACAAACAGAGTGGCCCTAAACACTAAGGACACACCACCTGAGGCGACACATTAACTGTGTGTGATGAGCATTGTTTTTGCAGCACACCATATCACCCTGACTGTTGCTGCAGGTTTTGTGAGCAGTACTGCAGAGGAGAAATCTGAAAGAGAGTAACAATGGGCACCTTCTCCCCCTTGCCCTGCAGGAGGAGTGGCGTGAAGAAAGGCTTGAGGTGGCTTTACAAGCACCTGGGTTGCCCAGGGCTCTTGCAGCTGGGCATCACACTGGGTTAAGCAGTGCATCACACCGAACTGTGCGACTCCACAGCGATGTTGTTGTAGTTCCCTTGCAGTTATGGATGTTCTCCTGTCTTCCCCAGGATGTGGTGTCCTCCTTGGAGCAGCAGTTCACCCCCATGATGCAAGCTGAATTCTCGGTGCTGGTTGATGTGCTGCACAGCCCAGAGCTCCTGTTTCCTGAGGGCAGCGATGCCAGAATAAGATGCGGTGCTTTCATGTCCAAGTAAGTGCAGAGGGGCCTATTTGCTTCTTTGGGAAAGAAGGTTTTAACATTTTCAACAGCACTTCTGGCTTTCAGCAGAGACTTAAGAATGCAGGTGTCCAAGTTCACTGTTGAAAGCTTAAAGCGAGGTCTTTTGCTCCATATTTTATATTTCTCAGCAGTTTTGTTGTCTGGAGAGCACAGAGAGAGAGATTGCTTGCCTTACCTGCTAGAAATGGGATGTTAGTGGTTTGTTAAAATTGTGGTAGGCTCAACCTACTTCTGTTTTCTTAATGAGCTACTTTTGCTATTACATTTCTCCAAATCTACAGCAGAAACCTAGATTTTCCATTTTAGAATTTTCAAGAATTCATAATGAAGCAGCGGGCTGCTCAAGGCTTGTAGGTTTTTTGTTGGATTTTTTTGGTACAGCAAATACATATTTTTATTTTAAACTGCCAACAGCTCTTTGAAAATACATTTTACCAGGACCCCTATCTGATCTTGAATTATTAGTTGTTTTATTTGCAGTCTGTGCATTGGAATAGAGTCTTGCAAATTTTTTATTAGTCCTCAAGTGAGATGCCCTCCCTGCCCTTGAGAAACTATAATTTAAACAGAGATAACTTGGGGGAAATGAATGCATTTGGCAGCTCTCCTGATTCCTTGGCTATTTGCATATTCTGCAGAGGTAGCAATATAACAATATACTTTATATGCTTGGAAAAATTAAAAAGAAAAATTATATTTTGAGGTTGTCCCACTCCATGTCCGCTGTCCAAACTCTTGTTCGAAGCCAGCATCAAAATGCAAAAAAACCAAACGTGTCCAAGGGCTTCAGATTTCCTCTTTTCCTCTTTTCACAAACATTTCTACAGCAATGTGTGAACCGGTGCAAGGACCTGTGCACAGATCTGTTCTGCACAAAGACAGAAAGGCTGCTTCTGGTATCAGCTTCAGCTGACTGAAATCCAAACTGCTGTCACAGTCATAGCTGGAGACAGAAATGTACCTTGTTTTCTGGCTTGTCAAGTGGTTGTGTGAATAAACAACCAAATGTCCGTATTTCTGAATGCTTCCATGTAAGGTTTTTTGGAAATCCTTTCGGCTGAATACCATTTGCTAATCATATCATAAATATACTATAACCATCATAGAAGTTGGAAGGTGTAAAGGTTGTAGCTTTTAAAGTTTGCAAGATGCATGGTGAACACTGGTTACCTTTAAATAATGGTTCAAATAAGTTACCTTTAAATAAAGAAATTATGAAATAGCAAGCCTGAATCTTAATCTGGAAGCCCTTATAAAAAGTAGATGTAGAATTCTGCCTTCTGTATGGGCAGTAAGATATGCAAATTGACACAAAAATCTCCCAACACCTTGAAAATCCCATTTCCTTTTTAATTGTGATTTCTCTTGACCACTTTTATTTCCTTTCCTTGAGGAAAAATATAGCAATGGCCAATTTTCACATAAAGAAACTGTAGTATGGCTTAGCAAGAATGTGCAATGCTCTTGAAGTTTTAATATTTTACTCTCAGGTTGATTAATCACACAAAGAAGCTAATGGAGAAAGAAGAAAAGCTCTGCATTAAAATCCTTCAGACGTTACGAGAAATGCTTGACAAGAAGACCAACTTTGCAGAAGAGGTACTGCTGCTACCACTTTAATATTAAATATAGAACCAACAGCACGGTATTAAAATGTTGGCTGTGGGACAGTAACAGAATCTGACATGGTTTCAGTTTTGTGCATGTTTTAGAGATAACTTGGTGTCTTAGGAACAGTGTGGTAAGGTAGGAAGTCGGTTTGGAACAAAACAAACTCTCCGCCTTACATAGTTTTGTGTGAGGGACTTGATAAGAGCCAAGGCAAGCGAGATGAAATGAACATGAAGTAGCAAGTATTACTACGTATAGTTATCATATATTGGATATTCTCTATTTCTGGAGATTAGTCTTCATTTGTCACAGCCAACTTTACCATAAAATCAATGGAAATATAGGGATTTTTAATTGCAATTGTACAGTTTTTCCGTGCTGCCTGTGGTGCCAGACTTTTGTACTCCACACGCTTTTTAATGCTCCCAAATGTGTGAGAGGAAATCTGCAATGTTTAAGCAGAGCTGCCAGTTTTGGGAAGAAGTGACATAGTCTGTACTCTGTAAGTGTCTAATTATTTCTTGCATTCTTCTCTCCCCTCATTGCCCACTTTTCTCTTGCAAAACTAAGTCTCTCAAATGCCTCTTTCATTTTGCCTGCTCCTTTGGCTATCAGTAGGCAGATTCAGATTTAGATGTCAGCTGTCCCTGTTCTTTCTGAGCCTGATCTCAGTGCCTTTTGTGTAATTTCCTCTTATCCGTATTTCTGGGTATTCCCCAAATCCTTTCAGCATTATTCACCCTTAAATATGAATCATAGAGCTATCATCTAATCTCTCAGTACTGACATCAGCCCTGCCCTGTGCAAAAATAACCAGTGTAAGCAGAGAAAACCAAACCCATCTTTACCTCCTGCTTGAAGAAAACTGTGGTGAGGCCTGGGCAGACAAATTCTTTTTTAATGTCATAAAAAGAATTTCACAGGGGAAGCAGATATTACTATTCTTTATTATTATTCATACTTATTCTAATAGCATTCTGGGTGCATAACACCACTGCATCACATGGAAAAAATAATTTGCTTTTATAACTGACCTTTGCCAAACCTCTCCAAGAGAATTACATGACCCACCATAAGTTAACCTCATGTCAGGACTACAGCGGAGGAAAAAAGGCAACACTTTTAAAGTAGGACTTGAAACAAGCAAGAAGATTTGCTTGTTTTAGTTGCTCCTTGTACCCTGTTGTAGATGCTGATAAAGGGAGATAGAGTTAAGGGAAGGAGTTGGCATCACAGGGAATGTGTTCCATCAGTGTGTAGGGGCTCTGCTTTCCAGGAGTGGGTAAAGGAGGTGTATTTCCAAATCCCTCATGTGACCTCCACCACCTTGGGGGTGCATGGTGGGTGGAGAAGCACTTTATAAACAGAATTTCTCCCCCATGCTTCCTCTGGAGTCCCAATGGTTTTACACTGAGGAATGTGATGAATCAGTGCAAACAAATACGTGAATAAACAAGCTTGGATATGCTTTGCAAGTGCTTCTCTGGCTTGCTACTCTTATGAGTCACTGTTCAATGCCATGGACTTTAGAACAGTAAAAATAGCACAATGAGCAGCCTCATGTGCGTGTTTCCCATCTTTTTTTGAGCTGTGATCTCACTGCCTGCAAAGTTATTCAACTATGGTATGCAGATGCTAAAAAAAAAAAAATAGTAGTAAATACATAATGGTCATAACCAGAACAAAGCTACAGAGGGATGTGGGACATTTTGACAGGAAGCCTGAGTTTGCTAATCGCCCATCACAATGTATTTTCTCTGATAAACCTGACAGAAATGGTAAACCTCCAGTTTCTGCAGACTTTTCCACAGTGAGAAAGAAGGATGAAATAATGAAATAAAATTTCCTCCTCTCTCTTTGCTTTAATTCCCACCAATGAGCACCTTCTACTGTCTTTGTCTTTCATGTGACCACTGGAAGGTAGCCTGTGTCATTTGCTGAAGGAACAGGAAGCAAAATAGTTGTAGGGGCTTATTTCACTGATTTTATTCCTATTTCTGCATCAACTATGTCAACTCTATTGTTGCCCCTCCCCTTGGTGGTGAGTTTCTGGTCTCTGGTGCTCTCCTGACTCCATCCTTGGATTTCCTTGCAGTCAGCCTCTGAGGCAGCACTTGCTTGTGCTTTGTCTTGCTTAGCACCACAGCATCTAATCATGCTGGGAATCAAAGTTGATTTTCAGAAGTTTGCTTTAAGGTATATAAACGACACATAAAACCTCCTGGCCATTGATTGGCTTTCATAAGTAATTGTGGCTGATTATTGCAATCTCCTGGGAGTTCTGCATTAAGTCCTAGCCCTGTTTGTATTGATTAGATCACTAACTGGAGTGTAACCTGATCTACAGCCCCTCTCTTCCAGAACAACGTTAAAACACTTGGGGGAAGCAGTGTGTGGAGGGCGCTCACATTGCCTCTGTTCAGATAGCTACTGTAGTATCTAAGTGTATTTATCTAAAAGCCTGCTTCAGACTGGCTATTTGGGAAGAAAAGCAGGAGGGACAGAAAGGACTGTGCTTGGACTAGATCTGCCCCATCATTATTTGGGTTTATAATCGCCGGCCATTTTCATACCCATTTTACAAAACCAGAAGGATCTTGGCCTGGGATTTTTGAAATTTTTTAGGCATATCTTTTTATGTTTCACCATAGTGCTTGATATCAGTTTAATTTCTGTGTGAATGTTGCCTCTAGACCTATTTACACACCTCAGTTTGTATCTGAGTAACATTTCCAAAAGCACCTGAGACATGTAGTCTGATGTGTGCTCACTTTGCAAATGATTGGAGCAGTTTAAAATCTTAGCATTGCCTTGCTGCCCTGCTTAAAGTGTCTGTCCATACAACAGAGCTGGTGGGCCAGGAACAGTGATCCAGCAGCTTCAAAGAGGGTTCAGAAGCTTAAATTAAAGCCTTCTCAGTGAATTGGATGAAGTTGTTGAACTCTTGACCTAATTGTGCTCATGTGCTGACTTCTTGCCTCGCTGCAGCTGCTGGCATGGCAATGCCTTAGGTATGGACAACCTTCTGATTTCCCAACTGTACACAAATCAGGTCAGCACCTCTGGAGGAAAAATATGCTCTCTGATATCACGTATATATTACATCTGATCAGATGTGCTAATGGATGATAGGGCATTACAGAATGTGGCAGAATCCAGACCTGTGTGCCCCTCCCTATGGCAGCTCCTTCAAGAAACACTACTGTAAATGAATGGAGCCCTTCAGGAAGGGGTGCCTGTGCTGCAGAACACACACTTTATTTTTTTTTCTCACTGTTTTAGGTGTTGAACTACAGTATAAATAATTGAAAACTGCATTTTTAAGCGTCAGTAGAACAAAGACTCTGTAAGCTGCTTAATTGTCAGAAATAAGTAGCTGCACTTTTTGCCTTTTTTGGAAAAACCCATGAAAAATGTTCGTTTTCTCTCAGACATTTGCACTAGTGCATGATTTAAAATCATAGAAGTAGCTTTGTGGCCTTTTGTTTTGCAGGGTTAATGTTTCTGCATTCCACTTTAGATATGAAATGTAAGCTGTCCTCTCCCCTCTGTCTGTAGCAACACCACCAAATATACATGTGAAAAAACCAGTACAGCTTTGGTGGAAATACAAATGTATTTTATTCCTGTAAGGTGTGGTCCCAGATATGGCCACTGCTGGCTGTTGGTCATTTTGTGCCAGAAGAACTGAATCTTTTCATGTGGAGTCCAGTGAGTTTGTCACAAGCAATAGTGCCAGTTTATTACTGTATTTATCTACCAGTCAAGCTGAAGCCAGTGGGAGCTGCAAGTCTTTTTCTGCTGAGGTAAATGGCCTCAATGGGTTTTAGAAGCCAGGAGATTTTGTTGGGAGCCACTACACTGTCCCAGCATTGCAGCTCGTTGAATCACAGACATTCTCAACTTAAGCTGCATTCTATTCTATAGCCTCATCTTTTCAAGATGATTTGACTTATTTGCATATGCAAATTAGGCAGCATTCAGATAAATTGCATTTGTAGGTTAAAAAAAAAAGAGGAAGAAAAAGAGAATAATTCTGTAAACGTGTTGTTTGCTGAATGTATCATACCTCAAAAGAATGCATATTTTAAATGGGAGAGTGGGATCCAAGTTCCTTTATTTACTTGCATTTTGGGTTAGTGGCACTGCAGGCATTTTGAAGAATTACATTTAATTTTACCCTGTTTCTGCTGTCAGTTTTATTTGTGCTGATGTATAAAAATACCTGTGTGCTGGCCTGTTTTTCCCTGTTGTCAATAGGCCATTTTCCTCACTAAGCTCAGTGTGGCTGTGAGGTAGGTAGGGGGTCAGAAACACCATAGAGAACATGTACACTCAGTGCTGTTTATACTGAATTTTTCAAAAGAACACTTACATATTTTGTCTGGTAAAGGATGCTTTTGCAGGATCCTGCATTAAAAACTCTCTCCTTAGGAAGCCAGTTCACTGGAGGTGCAGGGAGGAAGAATGTTTGGTTACCTCCAGCAGTACCAGCCTGGTTGTGACCAGCACTTCTGGTATGGTCAAAAAGCTGCTGTTGTGGCTTTGGAATGGGAGTTAAATGCTGAGTGAAAGCTCAAATACAAGTGGGACAGACCCCTCGGTCTTGGAGATGCTTTGTGTGAAGGTGGTGATGAGCTGCAGAACTGAAGCCTCCAACAATTCATTGCAGCAGAGGATTGAAGCTTTGCTATTGCCCTGAATCCTCTGAGCCAGTAATTGCAGTGGCAGGAGCACCAGAGCTTTCAGATGTGCAAGACTGAACACTGGATATGGTCAGAACCTTAAAGCGTGGTAATTTCTCATTAGACCCACGCACTGACATTTTACAAAGAGAGAAAACCTACAGAAAAACAAATGAGCACAGTTTCACTTTCCCCCCTCTAGGCTTCAAGCTGAGATAATTAAGCAGAGGGATACCAGGAGGCATGTGATGGTGGTGTTTGTTCTAGCCAGGTGTTGTCAGCCACAGCGCTCAGAGCCTCGGGCCATCAGCCACTGTTGTGTTGTCACTGCTGCACATTTCTGGGGCTGTGACAGGCAGCATGATCCAGAATATTCTGAATTAGCATCTCTCATCTTCGGGGTACCCCTTATCCCTCCTGTGATGTGCATTGTTCTGGACTGAAGGACAATGCTGCAGGACAGCCCCCAGATATTCTGCTGGATTTTCAATCATGCGTATTTGTTGCTGGTGCAAAAACCTGTGAGAACTTGGTATATGGAAAGCGTGACTTATTTTTAAGGGGAGATTTTTTTTTTCTGTAAGTAACAGGCCCTAGAGATTTGCTCCAGCTTTGGGCTGTCACCTGCTTGTGTCACCTTCAGGAGCCTGTTCAGAGCCACTGTGCTTGGGCCAGCTGGGAGGCGCTTACAGGGGTCTGTGCCATGGGTAGTTTCAGGTGGAGTGCATTGCTCTTGTTGAGCTGGACAAGAACTTTAAATTCAAAGTTGTGTGTCAAGGACAGGTAATTTGGGGGACAACCCTCCTGACCCCCTACAGAATGCAGGTCCTGATCTAGTGAAGGGCAGGAGCAGTTTAATCTGCTGCAGGGGCAGTGAACCCAGGCCTAACTACATTGCAGTCATGATTTTGCCCTCTCTTTAACATGTATAATTGTTGCCTCATCATGATGCAAATAAAGTATCTCCAGAGACCTAAAGGTACTTCTATCTCAGGTGATAATTCAGTGAGCAATGGTATTCACTACTTACTGGTACTTACTCTTTCCCCTGGTTATTTTTCCTTTGTTTGTTTGTTCTTCAAGTCACAAACAAATCTAATTGCAGGATGCCCAGCCTGTAAAAACACATGGTTGTAAATACATTTAATCCAAAAAGTTGTAGTCTCTCAGCAGCTCATATTTATCAAATTTTAATAATATGGTATGTTGTTATCCAGTTTTCTTTCAGAAATATTAAGCCCCAAATCCTGATTGATAAATTATTTTGGAACTTGTATCATCTGCCCTTCTCACGCACATAATCTCTCCTCTAAAGGAGCATCTGATGTAAAATATTTTTTGTAGCTACTGATTTAGACAGCATCAACCAAACCAATAAAACCGGAGTAGCTTGTTCTGTGCTCTGAACTTCAAATGACTGATTTCTGCTCTGGAATTCCTCCTTTACACAGTGTATGGGACATAGGGGGCTTGCCATTCTAATTTCACATTAATTCCTTCCTATGGATGTGATCTTATGAAGAGCAAACCAGCAAGAAAATCATAACTGCCTGCAAACTGTTTGACATCCTTCTCTATTGATATTGCTATTTGTTAAAAACAAATAAAAAAGAGTGCAAGAGAAGAGAGTTCTTTAATAAATGAAACTGTTAGAGCTCTGAGGATGATTCATCTCACCTTACTCAGGTACAATATTCATGGAACTGATCAGGATCCTTTTTGTGAACAGCAGCACGTGGATTTTATTTTTGTTGTTTCAAATATAGGTGAGATGAATTTCACTAAAGACTTCAGTACATCTGGAAGTTAAACTCCATGCTCACTATAGCTCTTTGAATCAAATTCTACATCATGAAGGCATCAGGATCAAAGTTTTCTTCCTGACTGGTTTTATCTCTTTATTTTAAATTATGAATAAAGCAGATTTTTAGGAATTTAGTGGAAGGTTCTAGCAGATCCTAGATTGGCAAGGGACTAGGTAAATGACCAAAGATATGTTTTAAGTTAATATGTAAAATGAGCCAACAGTTTTATCAAATAGTTCATGTCTCCAGGTGTGTGGAGTTTTGTGTGAGGATAGATTCATATGCATAAATAAAAATATAAACATTTATTTTAGGTTATTTACTCCTATTCCTTCTCTTTTTCTTTTACCTCCACGGTGGAGTTATATTAGAAGATAAATATTATAATGTTCATTCGGTGTCTTAGCATATTGTTTTGTTTTTAATGGAGTAGATGTTCTTGCTTAGACTATAAAGCAACTGATACGTGTAAATCCTGTCAGAGTTCCTTATCAGGGGGAAAACCAGAATTCCCATGGCCACCCTAATTTTAGTGATTGGTGGTTGTTCAAAGTGCCCAGTTGACATTCCAAGGGGCCTTTGCCTGTGCTTATTTGCAGAGCAGGAGCAATTCACATGGGTACAACTGGGGTTTCCATACCCTGGGCGTAGCTACACTGAGGTGGGAAGGGAGTCCAGAGGAACACGTGAGAGAAACAAACTGCAGGCACCCTGAAGTTTGGGATGGTTGCAAGATTTTTTGGGAGTCTGGAGAATAAAACTGCCTAAACTGTTTTCTTGACTATGAATTTGGAGGATGTTTCTCCCCACACACTTCCCACTCCCTTTTCAGAATTAATTCCTATACGAAAAGGCCACATTTATGAGCAGTTTCAGTACCACTGCCAGGTAATGGTTCTAATTCTTACTGGGGAGCACAGAGAGTGCTGCAGTATCGCAGAGACCACAGTGTGGCAACTGTGGACTTTTCAGAAACGTCTCCTGTCTGTGGGAGCAGGTCAGCTGCTGCTGCTGCTGCTGCTGCTGCACAGCTCAATTCCCACAGCAGTCAAATGTCTGCAGTAGTCGTGGAGGGGGCAAGAGAAAATGTCTCCTTTGGTTTTGATTTTCCTTGGAAGGGGAAAAGGGTTCTTTTGTTTTCTGGGTGGGTTTTTTTTCGTTCTTGTTGTTGCTGTTGTTGTTGACTGTCACAAATTTGCCGCTGCTTTATTTAATATGTTTGAGCAACAACCCTGTTTGTACTTTGCAGTTGCACCAGAGATAGCAGTGAGCAGAATTCAATGCCTTGTATTAAGGATGGCCAATGAATATTTATGATAGACCTAGGGAGCCAGTAATAAAAATGAAATCAGCATGATGCCACTAGATCCAAATCTTTGATCTCTGTTTTAAGAGAAAATACAATAAAGCAGGGGATAATGGACTCATTATAATGGAATGGTTAGTTATGGTTACTTAGGGCAGCGTGAATAGGTGGCATTACATAAACTGCTCTAGTCCAGGATTTATGATCCAGAAATGTGTTTCAGGCACTGAGTTTCTACAGAAAACGTCAGTTTGTGATATTGTTTGGGTTTAGTCGGTCCAAGCACAAAGAATTAAAGATACCTCCCTTTCATATACCAGGATTGGGCATGCTCTTGCCTTACCAGGGAAAGCAAAAGCACTAAGAACCAACAAGGCCCTTCTACTCGATCTCTTTCTGTGCTTCTGCTCCTCATCCATCACTCTGTGAGCAGGTAGAGGGAGGGCTGGGCATTGCAGATGGGTGGAAATCAGATTCCATTCCCTTGCCCAGGCTGTCTTGCCAGATACCAGATGTGAGGGGACACTTGGGGTTGTCAGGAGAGAGGGGACAGCTGCCGGTTTGGCATCACCAGGAGCATGCAAGGGTGGTGGCTGGAGATGTGTGCCACAGCTGGATGCACCCACGTCCACCAGGAGCAGGGAGAATCTCCTGCAGCGTGCTGAGACAGCTCCCGGGAAGCCTAATGAAGGAGCTGGTATTTGACAGGGATGGGGAGCAGGAGTAAGTGAGCTATTTTTCTTTTTAATGGTCGCAATTACTTGCTTAACACCCCTGCCACACTAAGCAAGACGCAGAGGAGGGTTGATTCCAGGCCATAGATGAAAGCTGATCCCGAGGTCTCTGTCTAGCCAGGCAGGAGGAGGAAATGGAAACTCACTGTTTTCTGATTCGTTTCAAACTGATGTAATTTCTAAGGGACTTCATCACTAATGACATCTGGCAAGGGATTAGTCTGTAATGTGGCCCATCTCTTCCTTCTCCCCCTTTTCAAGAAAAAGAAAATATATGCTATATTGAACTTCAGAAAACAGCTATTAAGCAACCACAGCAACTGCTTCTGATAGGATTTTTTTTTTTTTTTTTTTGTCTGATGAGGATTTTACCCAACATGTTTGGCCTTGGAGGAGTGCCTGGATGGTATTGCCAGCTGGAATTGTCAGAGCTGCTTTGTCTTCTGTCCCAGGAAAACAGAAGCCTGGCAGGCTCACTCTCGCTCTTATTTCATATCCCTGCTTAGTCAGAGTTGCCAGCCCCAAGCACTGAAAACCCTGAGTCAGGCCACAAACAAATCACGAGATTTGGCTTGAAAATCATGAGATTTTTTAATTACAAGTAGTTTATTTGGGATTTCTCTGAATCTTTAGAGTGTCTGTTCTTCCAATTTTATTGTACAAATCCCAGAGTTCGAAGTATGCTTTGTTGAATTATGCATGTGTTTATTTACTGAAATAAAAGCCAGGTTCATTTATGGTTACCTGACCTCTGGAGTTCATGGGGAAAAGCCCAGAATACCTAAATGATGTGTGATGACCAGGCTGCTCAGTGAGGGGCCTGCTCTGGAGCTGGTGATTGCCCTGAGGATTATGAGCTTCATTTTCTCAGTGTCACTTTGACCCGCAGGCTTTTTGCAGAGAGCCTGGAAGTGCTCCTTGCAATGAACACTTTGTGCAGGTTGTGCCCTGTCTGCCTCCCAGCAGCTGTTCCTGGGCAGCACGTGAGGCCCCATTAAACCCTTTGCTCCCCACTCGGAGTTCACACGTGGGGATCCTTTCTGCTGCCAGGGGTGCCAGCAAGAAGCACTGCTGGCCCTCACCTGGGGGATGGGAAACATGCTCAGCAGGCTGGGTCTGGTGTCGGTAACCCCAGGTACAGAGCTGTCACTGGGGGCTGGGGACAGGGCCTTGTCACTCCGAAAATGGCTTTTGGCAGACTTGTCCAAAACGTTTTGTCTCCAGTTACTGAGCAGTTACACTAGCAAAGTCTCCTTATACTCCTTTTTCCTGCAAGCTTTTTACCCTTACCCCCCTCTTTTTTTTTTTACTACTTTTCTCCTCTTTCTTGTAAAAAACTTGATTTTTTGGCTCCTTAGCTGTCTACAGTAGCATTTGTGTCCCACTAGCCCTCCACCCAGTCTGCCTGTCTCTGCTGCAGAAGAAATTTAGATAACCTCGACTCTCAGGTCTTTCAGTTTTAAGACTCCTTACTGCTTCCAGGGGAACAACAAGCTTCCCTTGAACCAGGTGTTTTCTCAGCTGTGACCAGTTAGAGGTTCCCAGCTCTAAGGCTCCTCCCAGGCCGCTCTACTGGGTGCAGTTTAGCACTTTAGGAAACCAAACTCTTCTAAATATACAAATATTTGACTGCGGCTCTAAAAATGAAAATCTTTGCATTTAAACAAATACTGGAAGCCCTGCACATCTTGGGAAGTTCTTCTTTTACAGCTTTTTCAAGGGGGCTAAAAATGTTCCTGGAGAATACACTGTGCAGCCTGAGTATTCTTAATTTTGTGAGGAGACCCACATTAACTAGGTTGCTTTTGTGAGGATGTAACAGTGGTAATTCACTGCTAGGAATAAAGTGTGTGCTGGCCAGTAAATTCACCCTGGATGGCAGAGAGGATTGTTCTGGTTATACGTCACAGTCTTTATTAAATTTGTCCTGGTTGTTGCTGGCACTTTGTATAGTCATGATAATTCCCACAATAAAACTGACCATAAGGACTTAGAAGGGGCCGCTTGAAAAATGGAAGTTGAACCATTTCTTCTGTTCCTTCATATTTAAGCATTCTTGCAGCAAAAACCATCATGCCTGGGAAAACCTCGGATTTTATTGTTTGACTTCGGATTTTTCTTCTGTGTGTGGAAATGTTTTCATGAAGAACAAAACCCAAACAGCCCAAAACATCAGCCAGAACAGCAAGTTTAGGAGATTACTTGGGGTTGGGGTGTGCTTAGACAGAAATGAGTAATTTGTATTGCAGAAATCTGGGCAAAGTGGTACTTATTTGTGCCTGTGTAGGGCACCAGGTGAGAGCAGTGCTGGCTGTGTGTGGGCACAGGGCTGGGAGGTGGCAGCTGAACTGGCTCCTTCTGGAGTCCCACCTGATGCTCAGTGAGGCTGCTGAGAAGGGGTTGCTGTCCCCAGTGTGGTCTGCAGGGAGTCACTTGACTTAGATGAAGCTGTTTATATAAAGAGATTATTTCCATACCTGTGATACTGAAAGAGCTTGTTTTAACTCAGTAGCAAATTCTAGCACTCTAAATGCAGGTCTTTTACTTCCTTTTTTTTTTTTAAAAAAAAAAAGTAAAAAACCCCAGGAAGTCAACTATTTGATATATACTTTAATTCATCATGTATTTAACCTAATTTTTAAACTATAAACAATTTGAAGCTAAAAAACCAATTCCTTTGTCTCTTTAAACTCTCTCTCTCTTTCCTATTCTTGCACATACTTTTCCCTTTTTCTCTATTTTTTTCCTGATTTTTAGCTGAAGAAAGAGTTTATTTGGGAGCAGGAAAGGAAATATTGCTGGAATAATGTTTTCTTTTGATCTGCCCCACAGTTTATGGCTTCTGTGTCTTAAGTTCAGTACTTTGATCACTATCTGTCTGTTTTGCTGCTAAGCCCTATGCAGTGTGATTTTACTACTGAGCCTGCCCCCTGCAAGAACCGTGAGGCAGTAAAATCAGAGTAAATTAAAATACTTTTCTCAAGCCTCTTCTGCATGATTCTCAACTCTTGATTTCGCAGCTGAAAAGTGGCTGCTTCCCTGCCGCTGCCGATGCCGTGCCCGTCCAGCTCCATCTTCCAGCAGGGGCCTCCAGAGCCACAGGAGGTGGCAAAGCAGCACCAGGCAGCTGCAGCCCTGCACAAAGGGGCTCTTTCACACGCGTTCCTGCTAGGAAAGCACATGTGCAGCTAAAACAAGTTCCACTGCCCATCTGACTTGAGCAACAGCCACCCTGGGGAAGCTGTCTTTTTTTTTTTTTTTTTTTTTCCCTCCTTTTCCTGAGATTGGTCAACAGATATATTGCCCTAATGCTTGTTTCTGGCTCGGTGAGCGCTGTGTTTAGGCTCAGAACTTTGGTAATTCTAGATGTTTTTCTGTGGTGAGGAGGGTTGCTGAAGGACAAGGGAAGGGAACTGACGTTCCCCCGACAGGCTACTCGAGCACAGCGTTGCCTCTTGCCCTGAGCTTGCTGCACAGCGAGGTACCACCACCGTGGGCACGTGGCAGTGCAGCACAGGGTACTTTTAAGTAGCACAAGCTCACTCCCATTTCGGGCTCCTCTCCAGAGGACCGAGTGACTCACCTTGAGAGAAGGTCTCTCTGAAAGTGGAAGCAGGACTTTGCGTATGACAGTGCAGAACCTCGCAGGTTGGCAGGGCGCCCGTTTTCTCCTCCCTAAATCAAGGAGTGTGCTCCTGGGCTTCGTGAATGAAAGATTTGTTGGGGGAAAAAATGGCATGAAGTCTTTTAAAAAATTAATTTATTAAGCTTGGCTTACTGTATAAATTCTTGTTCTGAAGTTGGCTTCTATTGGAAAAAACCATGCTTTTAGAAATTTGCTGAAATGTTGGCATACACGAAAAGAGTCGCTTCTTGAGTTGTACAGACTCCAGAGATTCTTCCTGCTGTGTTGGCCAACTCGATTTGCAATGCCTGTTCTCCTGAAGGAGGATTTCTGGGTCAAGGTGGCTCCAAAAATCTGCAACCCAAGGGGGTGATCCAACAAAAGACAAAGCAGAGGGGCTTGTATGGAGCACCCTCTCCTACAAACGCGCCTGTGGCGCACAAGCACTGCTGCCCAGCGTGGGTGGGGTTTGTGTTCCAGCTTCCAAGGCAGCCCGTGGATATTGGTAGGAGACCTGGGGCGTGTGTTAACCCCACACTTCTCCCAGCACCTGGCTGTGATCGTGGCTGTCATACCTGTGGAAATGTTTATATCTGTCATACCCGTGGGGATGCAGACCTGCAGATAGTGACACTGGGAGGGACCCCCGTGCGTGTAGGGAATCTGGCTCTCGTCTTTGACACGGAGAGGAGCATGTTTTATCCCCAACAGCCAATATATATCCATTATCGAATACCATTTGCCTTGTTTGCAGAAAATCCCTCCAGATGACAATGGAGGCACTTCAAAACCCACCTGGACGCGTTCCTTTGTCACTAAGGCAGGGAGCTGGACTGGACGAGCTCCAGCGCTCCCTTCCAGCCCTAACAATCCTGGGATTGTGTGAGTGGTAAGTGCGGTGAGCACGCATTGGACAGGAGAGGCTGGTCCCCAGCCCTCCCCACGTGCCAGGAGGGTGATTTGGGTGAGAGCTGGGCCCGGCTGGGAGCAGGACGGAGCAGAGCGGTGCCCCAGCGGTGCCCCAGCGGTGCCCGGCCCCGCGCAGCTGCGGTGCCCCGGGGCCGCTCCCGCAGGGCAGCGCGCTGTGCCGGGGGGATGCGGGCGAGTGCAAAGCACCGCGTTCCCCCTTTAAAATTGGCCCCCGTGCTGTAATCGCCTTTGCCCGGGCAGCGATTTAATGAGCTGTTTGGGCATGTGACCGCGGCGCATGTGAGCGGGGCCGCCGGGGGAGGCGCGGGCGCTGTTATGTAATGGGCGCAGTGTCTGGCTCCGTGCGGCGGCCCCGAGCCCGTGGGGAGCGCGGCCCCGCCGGCAGGAGCTGAGAAATGGCTCCCGAGGTTCCTGCGGGGCTGGATTTGCATGGAGCACGCATCCCCTGCGCCGCCCGGGGGAGCCGGGAATTGCGCCCTTATGTAACGCGGCGGGAGCGGCACCGGGGGACAAACAGAGCCCCCGCTCCTTCCCCGCTGCCCCCGTCTCGCCGCAAGAGCACGGAACTGCGTTTTATTTATTAACTCGGCCCTCCCCCGCTTTGCCGCCGCCTCGAGAACGGGTTCTGCAGGCAGCAGAGGTGCCTCCCCGCGTTTGGGGATGCGGGATTTGGCACAGGATGCTGGAGTGCAGGCGCTGAGGTTTGGGCGTGCAGGTGGCCTGTGAGGAGTTTCCATGAATTATTTTGTGTGTGACTCCCCGGTGGCATTGCACAGGGGTGCCTCTGTGAAGCTGCAGATGTTCTTGCCATCAACCTCTCACCTTTTACCCAGTTATCTGCAAAAAAGAAAGAAGGTCCTTTGGCTGTGAGGAGGAAAAAAAAACCCACCAAATGTGGAGCATCTGGGGCACCTTTAAGTTTAAGCAACAATTTTTACTGATAACCAGCTGAGGAGCAAATTGACATAACTGAAAGGGCTGAAAGACAGAGAAGTGCTTTCCCCATCCCCACCCTGCAGCATTCACCATTTCTCCAAAGTACCATTTGAAATCCCATCCCTCCTCCTCTGATGGAAGCTAATGTTCATTGTCTTGCCCTTGAAAAGAATAATAGTGCTGCCCAGGAGCTGTGAAGAAACCAAACCCTCCAAAATTTTGAGCTGTATTAAATCTCCCCTACTTTCTAAGGGCCAGAATATACTGCTTACAGGCAGTCTGAGTGCATGGCAGTCAAAACATTTTCCTCTTAAACATTTCCCCTGCCACCACTACAGTAAGAAAATAGCCCTTTATAAAGCTGTGCTTGCAACAAACTCCAATGCTGTTTGATAAGAGCAGGTGTACTGGTTGTGCATCTGGGGAATATTCAACAAATAATATCACTTTATATGATACACATTCTATTATCCTGTATTTATTGTATTTCCAAGAGGAAGTTACTGTTAGAGTTGTTTTTGTATTAATAAGCATCACAAAGTGTTGGGGTATTTTTGGTGGTTAGGAGGTTTTTGTCTTCCCTTCTGTTGCTCTTCCTCTATTCATTCACTTCACCTCTCTATACGCAGCAGACCCATGTTTAAATATACATTGTTATGTATAGTTACATAACCCTGTCTTGCAAAGAGCTGAAAAATGATCCCTGGCTTTATCTTCTGACTATTTTTTAAAAGTAACAGGTTTTGTGTATAATCTAGCACAGTCAAAAGACAGAGGGAGGCATGCTGCTGCTACATAAGGATCGTTTTCCACAAATCAGAACAATAATAATAGAAATTATACCCCAACAAATATCATATGCTGTGCTTTTGCTAGCCAGTGAGTCTTAAAACCAGAGAGTATAAATGTGTTTGCTAATGAGTGGATACTGAGTTGATTTAATGAGTTGGTGATGCAGTTGGTGACTGCTCATTATCGTCAGGGAATTTAACTTGCTGCAGCAACTCAGGAAATAAATGAGTAGAGCTCAGACTGGACTGTGCTGTGAGCAAAATGAGAACTTTTCCTCACTGTAGCTTTAGGAGTCTTTGGTTTTTCCTGCTTCATATCAGCCATGCTGAGCTGTGCTTCAGGTCCTTTAGCCATCCATTGCTGATGCTTCCAAGGATAGGTATGGAAGTGGTGCCAGACCCTGCCTCTCATGAGCAGAGGGAGTGCCCAGACAGGTAAACAGATTCAGAGGTCTCGACAGCTGGAGATTAACAACAGGCCTCCTCTCAGAATAAAGGGCCATTCTTCTCCCAGGCTGTGGAGAGGGAATATTAGGACTCTGGTTATCATCTAACAGGCATTACAGAAGATAAAGGAGCTCCAAAGGTGTGGAAAGCTCTGACTACAGCCTGAGCAGGTCAGGTTGCTTATGAACAAAAGCATGCCAGGAGTCCTGCTTGACTCTGCCAGTGCTAAAAGTGTTTGACTGGTCAAATGGAAACACCTTATTCAGGTACCACTTATGGAAAGAAAACAGCAAAACTCTTCCCATTCTATAGCCTACATTTTGTGGGGCTTCATTCCTTAAATACCAATGTGCCCTCCAAGCTGTGGGTTACTAGATACTGCAGAAGCACAGCACATAAAGAATGGCATTTGTTTTATTTTGGAGTTGTTAGAAAATCGGTGTCCCTGTAGGGTACAAATAAAGTAGAAGAGGGTTTGTGTGTTTGTGCTTCAAGGCAAAAGTTCTTTATCCTTAAAATATACAGTTACAGAGAAAACTGATTATTTTTTCCCCTCCTTGGTTCAGAGTTTTAGAGTCTGGTTCTGATTGCTCGTGCTTTGCTGCTATTGCCTGATTTTTACACGGTGCTGGAACTCAGAGATGTATGCAGTAAAACTTTAAAACTGTGTTGAGTTTTGAAAATGTTCACCTGTTTGAAAAAAAAAAAAAGAACAAGAAAGCCAGCCTACAGAGAGTTTTAAAAATAGCCCAAATCCTCCTGGAATTCAATTACAGATGCCTGCCAGCTGCTTCCCCTGCCCAGGACGTGCATTTCTAGTTTCTCTGTTCCTCTGGATGTTCCTTGCAGGGGAACAGCCCGTGTGACATGACTGATGAACAGAGAGATTGGAGAGAGAGGTGCTGGGGTATGGCCCCCTGCCATCCCTCCATCCCACCTGCTGCTTGGGCTGTCCTTTCATAGTCACGATTTGAGCTGTGCGATTGTTGTACAATGTAGATGCCGGCTGTGCGGCCACTGCTGGGACTGGCATTTTATTCTCATGCTATGTGCAATGACTTTTTCAAAAGCTTTTTATTTAGCCCCTGTAGCACTGCGTCTTACAAAAAAAACATTATAAGAATCCCATCTTCTTGGATCTGTATTCTGGCTGAGTTCACAGGCACACATTATGTCCCCCATTTGCTAAAACACCGAAGTGCAGACCCTGAGCTAAACTGCAGGCTTCATTTCCCCTGGAAATATATGCAGATTGTAATATATTTGCCCATAAGTGCCCATGCTGGATTCTCCCATAATATGGACCTTGCCCTTAAGGAATTGTTTCCAAACTTGTGGTGCAGGATCAAAATTTAAAAAAAAATTTAATAAAAGGCAAAACACCAAAACTGTGCTTACTTATTAAATTACATGGACTGTCTTTTGTTGCATATCATCTTTTTTTTGGTCTGGTTGGAGATGATTCAGCTGTCCAGTTGCAGGAGAACATTTTCCAGCAACGTAGTTTGGATGTAATCCTCTTTCTGGTATTGTCCTGTTTTCTCCCCATAGGCTTTCTGTGTGTGCCCATCTGTGTGTGGCAGTGACAGGAGCTTTCCACCCAGTCTGGCTGTCTGCAGGATCTCACTGGTTCTGTGCTGCCTTGCTCTCTTGGGTATCATTTGACTCTTTGATTGGGAAGAATATGGTTTGAGGGTTTGTAGCAGAAATTCATTTACTAATTCATAGGGGAGGGAAGTGGGGGAGGAGAGGGAAGGGAAATAATTCTTTGGTACAGAACAACAATCCTCCAAGGACATAGTTACAGTATTTCTTGTTAAAGTACAACGTGTTTGTTTTCAAATCGCGTAGAAAATGCAGTGATTCTGTGGCTTAGGCTGTTGCCTACTTAGCACACAGCTATGCTGCAGATACAGCTGTTCTGAGCTGAGCAGTCCCTGCTTGATGTCTGGTCCCGCTGATTTCAGGAGACAATTCTTATTCACAGGTCTTCACATAATATGACATGGCTGCCTGAGAGCTGGAGACATGAACGCCCTGTTTGATTTGAGATTTCTCAGTGATTTTTAATTTTGGTGCAGAGATCCCAGCAGAACTGATTTTAATTAAGAACATGATCCATAGCTCTTAGATTTAATGATGGGATGTGCCTGCTTACAGTGTGCAGTGCTGCCCTGCCTTAGGGATCTCTAGGCTAGCTCCAAATTAACCCATTTCACAAATTAGTTTCACAAGCAGAATTTTGCAGCTTCCCTGTCTGGTGTTGTCTGGTTTTGTGTTTTCTGAGGTTCCTCTCCATAGTGATGCATGGATGCACCCACGGCCTCTTATGAACTGAGGTCAGATTTGGTGTTAAAATCAAGCAGTTCTTTGCTGTTTGATATGTAGATTTTTTTTTCATCTTAAGATTTGAAGTCAGGCTAAAGGTCAGTGCTTCCAAATTTTATTTTTAAAGGAGGCTGATACCTGTGTGGTAAAAGTGATGAAGCTGATGTCTGAGAAGCAGAAGTGCACACAGCAAGTCACTGGAGCTGACAGATTTCAAAGGGTTGGTTGTGTAAGCCACTAGCTTGGATGGTTTGATGTAATGCTGTTTCCAGACACTGTGGGGATTGCATGTGCCAGTGCTGGGTGTTGCCAGACAGAAACCACAGCAATTCACCCTCAACATAATTACCACCTACAGCAAGGCTAGCAGCTTTTAAATGAGGAGGAGTGGGATTCTTTATCTAGGAAAACACCAAGGAGTTTATGTCTTTCTGTAAATCCACTTAATCTCTTCATTAGAAGGGCAAGGAATAGTGGCAAACCTCAGCCAACACTGTGCATAATGAAGTATTTTTTAAATACTCCCTTTGATGTTAAACTGTAGCACAGGCAGAATCCAGAAAAATCAGGTGGCGTTTCTTGCAGTTCATACAGCATTAGCAGTGGCTTTGGACATGCAGCCGGGCTCTGTTACATGGGAGGCTTTAATGTGCATTTTGAGTACTCTTCTTCCCTCTCTCTGGGTACTAAAATTAATAATATTGCAAGTATAGCTCTAGCCACTTATAGGCCTCTTCTGGATGGTCGGTTGCTTAAAATACACAGCAATGTTGTTAGAGGGAAAAATGCCAAGTTAAATATTTGTATTTAATTCTTTACTTCCTTTTCTTATCTACTTTACTAATTCCTCTCATTAATAGATTAAGAAACAAGTTTTCTAACAACTATAGAGCTTGGTTGTGTGTGGATGTGGGGGAATTGTATCCTTCAGGGAGTGCAGACACACAAAACCAGATGCTTGGGATTTGATTGTTTTGCTGTGCTGGTAGGAGTAACAGATCAGGGGAATGTAAGGTGGCTTCCTCTGCACCTGATCCAAATCCCATTAAAGCCAGTAAAAAGATTTCTAATGTTATTAGAGTCATGATGGGATCACTCCAGCCACACTTTCCTTGTTCCCTTGCTGCTAGTGTTGTCTGCTCAGTGTTCCCAGTGGGATCAGTCATAACAAGCAGGAAGTTTTGCACCCTTGCCCATCAGGAAACTGGTGTTTACAGGTTTAAAGGTTTCCCAGTCATTGCACCTGCTCCTGACCATTACAAAACTCAGGTAGCTGTAGTAGAAATGCTGATGGGGAGAGCTGCAAGGGGACCTGAGCACCCACAGTGCTCTCAAACGAGCCAAGTGGGCCCTTGGCACTGTGTTATTCAAAATCTGCCTAATTGGTTTGCAGATAGAATCAATTACTTTGCCATTTAAGTGATCTGTATTATTCCTTCTTGTAACTGTGGGCACAAAGAAAGCCTGATATTGAAAAAGTAGTCTCTCGTGGCACAGACCTAGGGTTTCAGTCATTTGGATGAGCCCCTTTTGATTTGTGCCATGAAGGGTGAAAGATGGTTCTGTGCTGGCGAAAACTCAGGGTGCCTTCAGTGCAAAATTCATTACAATGCAGGGGAATGCACCCACTGCCAAAAATATTTGACAGAGCATGAAAGGAGTCCACTTTGCTCTGTTAGGTATGTCTGCAAAAAGCTGGAGGGGTACCTGCTATTTGCTTATGAAACATTGCAGGTATGCACATCTGTGCTCAGCTGAGACTCACAAGCTGAATGCCCCCCTCTGCATCCCACATCAGCTCCAACTTCTTCATTGCTCCTTAGTCTGTAACTTGCAGCTCTCCCAGCTCATTGTTCTGCTGTCCTGCCTCATGGAAGGGTTTGGCCATCACAGCTTTGCATTAAATACATCTATAATCTTGTTGAAGCATCTTAATTAATGTTGTAAGAACCAGCTATGAGCACCGCTTTTGATCCGTGTGAGCTCCTGGCTGTGGAATATTTGAAATGATCATAAATCTCCTTGGGATGGATTTTTCCTCCCCTGAAACATAACCCCAGCCTCACCTGCACCTGAACTTCTTTTGTGTGTAATTTAATACCAGAAGCAGGAGAAAGCATCTCGAGTGATTTCCTGTGAACCTTTGCTCGAGGTGAAGGAGGAGACAGATGCATTCACTGCCTGAAAAATGGTTGGCTGTTGGATCAATAGATCAGATAGTTTGGTGTGAGGGAGTGAATCTCTTTTGCCACTATTAGAATGGTATGAAGCAGATTTTCTTTTCTCATTGAGACTGTCTGTGTGACGGGTGCAGTGGTAGTCAGGCCAAGAGATGGGCTTGCAGTTGTAAAGCTACAAAATCTCTGGCCTCTCTCGAGGCTGAGGGCATTCAGTAGGCACACAGCTCACTGCCCAGCAGGTACAGTCAGCATCTCCCCACGAAGACCCAGTGCTCTTGGAAGGATGTGGGAATACATTGTAATATCTCATGTGAAAGCTCTGTCCTTCAATGCAATGAGTGTGGGTGATACCATCAACCCTGTGGTAGTGTTTACAGAGTTACTTGTGCTGTCAAAGGGAAAATTTAAAATAATTGCGGGTTTTTGACTCTGACTGCATCTCCCTCTGCCTGTTCTGTGTTGGCTCAAGTTTGGAGTCCTAATTTAGGTAAATTCTGAAGCAATTCTGCCTACTTGCAGGTCGCATTATCGTCAGTGCGAGGCAAGGACCATAGCATCTTTCAGAAGCAGACTGTAAATTAAGGCCTACAAGATCTGGCCATGTCCTCTCAATCCTACTTTTGTCTTTTACCTTAGGATAGAAGATTTATATTTGTATGTCACAAAGCAGATCATAGTGGTTATCTCAGAGCTCACTGTTATTTTGCAGTGTTTTTATGAGGCCGGTAGCCTAATGCTGCAAAGTTGTTTGCAATGTTAAGCTTCTGTACCTAAAGCAGTGAGGTATCCATGGTAACCGTCTTGCCTGTACACAGTCCCTCGGCAGCCTTTTCACACAGGTCAGAGCACGCACATTCCCAGAAACTGACTCAATTTAGTCTGCCTTAAACATCAGGTAATTTTAAAAAGACACTGGTTCTGACTTTTTTTTTTTTTCCTTTGGTAATACAATTTTGTTTTAATTAGCCATTCAAGCATTCTGCTAGTGAAAACAAAATAGAACACCTTTGCCACTGTAAATATGTCTGTTGCTCAGACCTATTCAAATTAAACCTAAGTCTTGTGCTAAAAATGTTAAGGGCTTTGCAGCAAGCAAATTCCAAATTAAAGTTTCTGCTTAACACTGCAGAAACATCCTGCTGTGAAGTTTACAATAGCATTTTTTTCATCTGGGTCCTCTGTCAGTACTTGGTATACTCAGTTTCCTTTGACTTCTCTTGTAGTTGAGTCCAAGATTAAACTCTGAAAATTACCCTCCTTGCTTCCCCATCTCCTTGTTGATTTGCAGAATACATGTTCATTAAGATGAGTTTCTGTTCTTATCTATAACGATTTTTTGCAGTTGTCTGAGGTTCTTATCTGCATATACCAAAGCCTGAGGAAAATTCTCTGCAGAACCAGATGCCATGCTTGGAACTTTTTCATCTGCCAGCTTGCTTCCATCTTAAACTTTTCCTGTCCTATTTTTTTGGACATAATTTTGCTTCATCTTGGTTTGTTCTGTCAGTTCCAATGCTTTTGCTGTAGTGAAGCATCAGGTGTGTTTCTGCTGAGAGTTTGGCTTAGTGACTCAAGTGTGGAGGAGAAGGAAAAGGCTCAACTTTAAGGCTCAACTTTTAACCAGATGCTTCTTTCCCAAACACTCACTTGCCCTTTCCCAGTCTCCTCCAGAGCTGCTTTGTTAAACAAGAGGCATGATTACCAGAGTTACTGAGGGGAAAAAGTTACAAATCAAGTGTCACATGGATTATAATGTGCCCTTGGTACAGCCAGGGGACAGAGAGAAAAATGGCAAATTCAGAGGGGACAAGGAGGAAGAAAAAAGATGGAGGACAGCAAAGCAGGAGAGACAAAATCCAGATCCTCTCCTGGTCTCCTGCATCATCCCTTCTGCACTATATAAATCTGTCAAGCTTTTGGCTGAGTCTCAGCGGCTCATGGTGCCACAGTTAGAATACTAATACTTGCTTTTCTACATACAAGGAATTTTAGGCCACAAAGGGACATTAAGTATGTAGGTGGAGGCATCTGGGTGACACTCAGTCCTTTGCAGTCAAAAAGCCGTTTCATCATCAAGTGGACCCACAGGGACACAGAAATGCACTAATATGTATAGGAAACCAATTTATGTGACAAAGCCTTTGCAAAGTGGTAATTAATTAAAGGAACTAAATAATGGTGATGTTCTGGTCAGTGTTATTTAGGGCTAAATGAGGGATCTGGTGTTCATAGGCTGTCATCAGAACTGAGAAGTCTGATGCTGTGGGTGTCTCTGCCATGCAGTAACATTCTTTAGTGTCTTAGAGGATGAGGTACTTTGGACTTTGTTAGCACAAAACAGAAGAGTCTTCTGTGGGACTGAGAAGGAGAATTTGGAGTCACCTGGCTGAACAAGTGAGTGTGTGTTCCCAGGTCCACACCCACAGAATGTCCACTGGGGAGAGGAGCCTAGAGCTTCTCTTTCAGAAGATGCCTTTTGTTCAAAAGCTGAAGTGTTTCTACCTGCCATTGTTTTTTATATAAACCAGTAGTATTTTGCTAAGGATATTTAACAGATAGATGAAATGCAGACCTTGTTCATGTTAGGATTTTAGTAATATGTTTTCTTGCTATGGCAGTTCTGTGTTTAGCCTGTTGTCATTGGGGTTCCAGCTGATATTTTGGGTGACTGTAGTGCTCTGCATGTCTCCTCATCAGAGATTTCATAAAAACTGTTTTTCTCTTGAATCTACATTGGGTTGCACTGTTTTTTGGATCCAATACAAATAGACTTGGTACACTTAATGTTCTCTTTTAAACACATGTGGATTGCTAAAGAGGGTCAGACCAGAGGATTAAGAGTGTTTCTTGCTGTGTGGCCATCACCAGATGCTTCAGAAGGTCTAAGAACCCCCACTGCAGGCAGACTTCAAGTTTTCTATTCTTCCTGAAGTCTTGGGATAATCCTTAACAGTAAGATCATAAATCTGTGGGCCCTAAAGCAAGAGATTTTGTCATCTTTCCCATAGTTGTTTTTTTTAACATTTGCTATTGTAACTGGTTTTAGTTGTTGTCTATAGAAATGCCCAAATCCTCTTCTGAGTCTTGCTGAATTCTTGGCCTTGGTGACTTCCCATGGCCATCTAATTATGTGTGGGCTAACAATTACTTCTTTATCACTTTTTCACTGACCCTCTTTACATAACGTTGGGGGCCAGTTTTGGGGGGTGGGAGAAGAAACAGGAATTCCCAATCTCCCCATCTCCACCCCATTAAAGCTTTGCTGTACTTTTGCCATCTCTTTTCCAAGGTGAGAAATCTCAGTCTGTAGTACCAGAGTTTTTCCATACCTTTGTGTGCTTCCAGCACTTCTCTGAGCCTTCTAGGAAATGGCAACCTGTAGAAAACATAGGACTTAGATGAAACTGTGTCACTGATCTAACTTGCAGCACTAATTTTGCCTATACTATTTCCCACCCTACTCCATGTTTTCACAAGGTTTTTTCCTGCATTCAGAACAGAGAATTTTACCAGTAATCAGAATAGCCTGAGCAGTCAGTTCTGTAGCCCCTAAAACTGTTGGTGGGTTTTGTTTTGTGTTCATTAAAAGCACTGACTTGGTGCCATGCCCGTGCAGTTTAATTCCCAGTTACTGGAACTGTAAAGCTCATCTTGGTTTCCATAGTGCTGTTGAGCCCTAATGTTGGGATGTTGCATTGCATTTATCAGAGAGATGTCAGGAGTGGGGATTTCAGTACCCTTGAAACACAGGAGAAAAAAAATCACTGTAACAGGACTTCCAGAGCAGGTTTCCTGCAGGCTCCCAGTCAATCTGTGCTGTACTTAACACCTCGAAAGAAGTATAGGATGTTGTATTTCCGTAGCTACATGCTGTGCATGTAGGAACATTCCAGTGATGATATATTTCTCCTTGGAAGCAATAGGCATTTAGGCATTATAATAGCAACAGCTTCATAATAAATATATGCTAAAATCTGGTATGATGAAATAGCTAATGCACATGTGCTGCAGTCTTATCTGGGACATAAATAACTCAGCAATTTTCACAAATATTAAATATAAAGGGGCAATTTAATATTATGGGTGAACAGCTTGCGTATTAAATTTTATATAAACATGAATCTGCCTTTTAGTAGTGGGAATTTGAAAAGCTGAGACAGGCTCATGAAAATGTGACTTCATCTCCCCCTTGTCTGTACCTTTGAACAGCTGATTTAATTTCAAGCAAATTTTGGTCATTTTTTCAATCAGTTGTAGAGTGGCTTCAATGTTATTTTTTTTCTGTTCAACATAGAAGATTACTTTTTCCTGATCTTGGGAAATTTAGCATTTAGAAATTGTTGTTGCTCCTGAAATAAGATGACAGCCAAGAAGCTATTGAGCTTGGTGTGACAGCGAATATACCTCTGAAAGTTATTAAAAACAAAATGTTACTCTCTTAACAACAGTTATGAAACGTAACAGTTTCACGCAGCAACTTTGGCTAATAGAAATAGTTTATGAACCTTCTGCTGCAGTGTTGCACAAAGTCAGAGTTATTTCCATGGCAGTCTTCAAAGGATGTTATTGGGTTTATTTGTTTGAACTGATGAAATTTTAGACTCCAAGAGTGAAAAGCTAATATTGGGCTCTAATTTAAAAGGGAGGATTGAGAACTGCTTTGGAAACAGAGAGGTTTTTCCTAGTGAAAGTTGTCTTCAAAAATCAGAATGTCTGTCTGTCATTGGAAGAGAAGCTCTGTCAAAAAGGTCAGATATGCCAGGAAAGACCAGCTCCAACACCAAGTCACTGCAGGTTTGTGAATCAGTGGGTAAAATCCAGGATAATCCCTCAAGGAGCCTGGAGAGGTGCTTAGCCTGCTCACTAATTAATGACATTAATGGGAGGTGAGGTAGCCTGGCCTAGCCCAGGCTCTGAACCAGGACATGATTCCTGATTCCTGGGGAATAAACCTACCAAAGGCCTTTTTTCCAACCTCCTGAGGAACTCAGCACAGGGGAGGGTTGTCATAGAACCCAGCTCTTCTCTTTGGCAGCACAGCCTTTGCCAGGGCAGGAACAAGAGCTTCGATCTCGAATGATGTTGTTTCAGCCACAAGATTATCCATTTCTCATACTTGATCAAGGGATCTTTTCCTTCTAGTGTGGCCTTACCTCCTAATCCTGTATTGCCATTAATTCTTAGTGACCTGGGAGTGGATTTGCTGTTTGAGGAAGAGGAGATGTAGCTCCTTGTGGTGACAGCCAAGTGTCAGCAGCTGTGTCCTTGATGAGAGTCAGCAGCAAGGATCTGACAAAAATCAACATATCTGCCAGAGGAGGTTGCTTAATATTTATTTGATATTTGCCACCTCTGGCAATCGAAGTCATGAGTCAGGCTCCTAGAAATGATGAAACTGCTTTGGTTTGGTTTCTTAACAATCAAAATCTCATCCACATATTTTAGGTTTTTTTTTTTTGGTTTTTTTTTCTGGCCCTCTGGCTCTGGCCACACAGATTTCACATTTCCAAGTATTATTCCCAGGGCCAGGAGGAGTAGAAATTAGCGTGGTGGTGGGGTGGTTGTTTCTGTTCTGGACTTTTTTTTTAATATAAACTGGAATTCTCATACAAGCACAAAACTTTAGGGGCTGAACTTCAGGTGCCAGCTATCATGAAAAGGATTATACAGTTGGGAAAGTTGACATGAATAGAAAATTCCCAATCAGATTTACTGGAAATTTATTCAAGCTGCTACTACTACTTCTTCTTCTTTTTTTTTTCTTTTTTTTTATAACCGGGGAACATGAATTATAAATATTTTCAAATTATCCCTGTCAAAATGGATAGCTAATAAAGCGCTAGACTTGTAGCGTTGTCTAACTTTGCTCTACTTTTCTGTTCGTCTGAAACGCCACCTAATTTCGTAGATGTTGTGGAATCAGTGCAGGAGCTGGTTTTGTTCCAGGTGGGAGTTGTTCTCCTCTGCTTAGAAAAGGAGGATGCTTTGTTTTCCCTGCCGTGCTGTGCAGCACAGAGCGAAGGGACAATCTGCCCATCACTGCAGTCACTGCTTGGGACATCTCCTGCTCTATCAACCCCACCCAGATTATTTTCTGGAGCTGATTTGTGCTGGTTTTGCAGCAAGGTGGATGCTAAGACAATGTTTCCACACACCACTGATAACACTTTAAATACTGCTGCTGGCCTGAACAGCTTCAAGGTTGGTTCCCTTGGGCCGTTCCTGTTTTGCTGCGTGGATGGAAGCTGCTGGAATGTTTTGACCAGCTGTTTTCCTCTGCAGTGGCCACAAGTATATTTGAAGACTGTTTTTTTTCCCTCTTAATGCCTGAAATCCAAGGAAACAGCAACAATTTGGTGTCTGTTTCCATCTAAGAATGAAAGAGGCGTTTCTCAGAAGCGTCAGGTGTGTTGATCATTTTGTCAGGCTGGCTTCTCAGGGCGCTCTGGATACAGGATTGCTGATCGTTGTCCAAAGCATGTCTTTAAATCATGGGAAGACAGGATCTGGCAGTTCTGTTTGTTGAATATAGTGGTGTTCAGGCAGAGGTGAGTGGCACTGGAGGAAAAAATATTTGGTTTTGACATGGTCTTGGGATTGTTTTGAGACAATTCATATGCCCCTTGGTTATTTTGCAAGAATGCTGAGAATTAGTTTCTTTTAATATCACTTTTAAAAGAAAAAGTAATACAGACATATAGACCATTCCTAACAGAACAATTCATATTAACTGTGAACATTTTTATTTGTTGGAGAAAGTGACACAGTTTAATGACATGTACACAGCAAAACTACAAACCATTGGGAACCAATGAGAAATACTCATTTAGTATTGTGTTAGTGCTACCCATGACTTGTGTCAAATTAAAAGAAAAATTTCCAGAAGCCTGTAACCTGCAAAATAATTCTGATAACATGGTTTATGAAATGCATGGGTTCCTGCAAAGGTAAGCAATGATACAAGTACAGATTCTGAATTTCTGAAGTGTCATCATCAGTCTTTAGGGTGACCTCACTGTGGCCTTGCAGTGCATGAAGGGAGCCCACAGGAAAGATGGAGAGAGACTCTTGGCAAGGGCCTGGAGTGACAGGACAAGGGGAATGGCTTCACACTGACAGAGAGCAGGTTTAGATTGGATATGAGGAAGAAATGGTTCCCTGTGAGGGTGGGGAGGCCCTGGCACAGGTTGCCCAGAGAAGCTGTGGCTGCCCCTGGATCCCTGGCAGTGTCCAAGGCCAGGCTGGATGGGGCTCTGAGCAAGCTGGGATAATGGAAGGTGTCCCTGCCCATGGCAGGGGTTGGAACTGGATGGGCTTTAAGATCCCTTCCACCCCAAACCCCTCTATCATTCTTTGATTTTGTGATCCTTACTAGTAGACAAGGAAGAAGTTGAGAAATCAGTGGAACTGGTGGCAGGTAAAAATGAGCAAAAAAGTGAAATACAGGAATGCCTTCTGAGCCAGTTTTAAAGCCCTGAGCCAACAGGTGAAGATTGTGCTGTATCTGATCCAAAGCAGGGCAGGCACTGGATCTGCAGAGCATCCCTTAGCTAGTAAATCAGTATCTGTAACGCTCTGGCTTTGAAGTTCAACATAATAGCAATATGGCAAAAGACAATAATGTAATGAAATTGGTGTTTGGCCACTTCTATTATTTTGCCTTGCTACCTGTTTCAAAGTGCTCATAAAACATCAAAGCACAGTAGTGCTCATAAGTATGCATCTGGAAATTAAGTGTCTGTTTTGGTAAATATTCACATTAGGGCACTTAGGGGTAATTTTTTTTTCTTGCAGAGCATGAGGAGTTCCACACAGAAATCCTGTTAACAAATAATAGGATTTGTGTGCACTACTCCCTGTGCATCACTTTGAAAGTTTACCCCCTGCAGCATAAGAGTTAGATAATTTCAGTCTTTGAAAATTGTGCTTCTCAGATCTGGTCTTTTCCTACAGTCTGTTATTGATGGCGCACTCATAAATGCTTCTGAATAATCGTGATCAAATCATACATTGTTTTCTTTTGGTGCTGGAGAACTTGAGTTATTGTGTGTCTCAGTGCTTTGTCTTGTACCAGAGGAAGTCTGAAAGGAGAAATTACAGAGGTGCAAACATGACCTGGTTTGTAAGTGCACAGTTTATATGCACAAGTGACAGATCTAAACAATAATATTTGCCCACAGCAAAGACCTGTTCTCTCTCTCTATATAAATGCATATATACATATCTAGAGATCTGATATTTGAACAAAAAAAAAGACATTGAGCAGCTACTAATACTTTATGGCCCAGTAGAAAAATTATATATAATTACAAATTCAAACTGTGTTTTTCAAAGTGTTTTCTTCTCAGTTCAAGTCTGAATGCCCCAATGCTGAGGTTTTTCACTAACCCAAACAATTTTTCTCTCCTGCTGTATTCCTGGTGGAGACACTTCTTAGTGGTACTGCCAAAAAAATCTTTCTCTTAATATGACACTTTCCTGAGTTTCTTCAGGGTGCAAGATTGGACAGTTATCAGGCAGAACCTGTGGGGTTTTTTTGCAGTGTATCCAGTATTCTTTTCCCTATCCATATTGAAAATGGACTGGCAATAGCAGTTGTTTTGCAATAGTTTGGCCCTTAAGCTTCCAGCTTTCTATGGAACCTGGAACTGCAAAGGAAAGAAGAATTAAAAGACTGCTTAAAAAATGAACTCCTTCTTAGAACAACTATAGTTTGGTTTTGGAGAAGGTCATGCTTGGTTTTATTTATCTGAATCTGTTAATGCATCTCTGCATTAGTTACAGTCTCAAGTTTATTGGTTAGTATTTGTGATGTAGGCAATTTGTATTGAGACAAGTGGGATTCCTCCCAGTTTTGTGTAGGATTGAACAATGGCACATTTTAAATGTGGGGTGTCTCTGCCTAATGAGAGACAGCTGAGAGGTGTGGGTGGCCAGCTCTGCTCTCCTAAGAGAACTGTGTCATGAAGTCTGGTGCATATTTTGGGTTGTTTTTTTCTTTTTAGACTTGGATAAAACGCTTTTGCCTGGCAAAGTGTGTGTCTGCTCCTTCTCCTACTTAAGTTGCTGGCAAATCTCCTGTTGATTTTAGTGGAAGCAGAACTGGACAGCAGCTGGACCCAACTTCATATTTAAAAGTGCTTTTTTCCCTGGGGTGCATAAACTCCCTAGTGTGCAAATAACTCTGCTGTTGGGTGTCATATTTTATTGGTGAAAATATATCACTTTCAACTATCAGTTGGCTATGAAAACATCTTGTTGCAAAAAGATCAAAACCAAGAAAAAGCTCACTCTGTGTAAAAGCAAACAAACAACTCCCCAAAACAAACAACTTCCCCCAATTCGTGAGCCCCCTGGAAGTTGCTGGCATCATGAAAACAGAAATTTTCCACTTTGTGGACATAATAGGAGTCAAGACTCCAGGGCTGTCTTCCAAGCCTGTGCTTGTGCAACACCGTGCGTGTGGTAGCCGTGGCCTCAGCTGATCCCTGTTGGAGATGGGGAGATTTCTGTGTCATCTTGCATTTCAAGAGCAGGTTGAATGATAATTTAAAGGGTTATAAAACCACGCGTAGTATCTTCACAGAAGCCACTTGCACAAAACTCCTTCTCCCACCATATTTTGTCTCCAAGAGAAATAAGGGAACAAAATGGGTGAAAAGCAACAACAACAACAAAAAAAAACAAAAGCCAAAAAGGTCATCCTGAAGCAGGCACTCAGACCAAGCAGAATAGAAATTTCATTTATAAATAATGACAAGAAACATGTAGAAGTAGGTGTCTTTTAAACAGCCTTCATAGAAAGCCAGGCTTCTAACCTCATCTATATTTACTACAGGAAAAGGTGGCACGATGTCTTAATAGATTATGTGAGATGACATATTTTTGTCACCCAGCTTGTTCTCCTAATGTAGACCACAAGATCTTCAAATAGTTTCTGTCTGAGAAGCCACCTAGTCGTGGTTTAGTAACTGCCAGCAGTACAGACTATCACACCTCTTCTTAAGCTGTTCCAATAGCTAAATGCCACTACTGTTATATAAAATAAAAATAAAATTCATAACCCACAAACTGAATAACCCAGCTGCCTCTACCTCTTTTCTAGCTGAATTTCTCCGTTTTCAGCTTCTCACCAGCATGTCTTGCACCTTTTATCTTTAGACTGAAGTCATCCATTATATCAGATTTCTTATGTAGATAGTGAGAAACAGAGTTCATGCTTAGACTGATAAATTCAGTAGATTGAAAGCCTTGAATTTCTGATGAAAAGGCTTGTTTTATTCTGTAATCACTCTCATGGAGCTTCTCCAAACCTGATCCAATTTGTCAGCATTCTTCTTGAACTGTGGACACCAACTTGTGATGTGGTATTGCTACAGTAACGTGCCCCAGCATGTGAATAAGTAAGAGAGTCTCACAAATCCCACATAACAGCTCTTGTTACCCTTTGCAGAATTGTGGGATTTGGAGAGTTGTCATTGTACTGATTTTTCTCCTAGGCCTTTCATTCTTCCCTGAAGTCATGACCTCCTAGAACAGAATCCTCAATTTTTTTTGTGTGTTCTGTATTTTATTGTTATTAAGACATACAGAGGTTTGGGCATAATGACACTCATATTGTTTGCTTCTAGTCAGTTTAATAAATGATGCCTAAATTGTTAGCGGTGAATTGACCTCATCCCCCCTTTTCTTGTGTGTTCTTTCCAAACACAATTAATAATTATTTTCTGTATTATTTCACTTCATTAAGAAAAGCCCCAAATGAGGCAGACAATACATACTTTATGAGTTTGCCCATTAGAAGCCCATACATTTGTTTATAATTTCTTGCTTTAAATTGCACATTGAATTCTGTCAGTCGCTGAGTTGTTAAGCCATTTGATAACTATCCTTCTGGGCTTACTTAATCAAATATTTTGCCTTGCAGGATTGTGTCACACTGCACAGTTTATCAAACTTTACCAGAATGATATTTTCATTATTAGCAAAAGCAAAAGATAATCTTCAGAAGTTTCAGAAGGTCTGTTTTGGCGAACCTGTATTGAGGTGATTATTACAACATGACGCCACTATTAGAACTGCCATCAGTATCAAGTAGCTTCCTTTAATTGTGTGTTAATGGAATGCAAAATCAGCCAGTCCTTTGCCTTTCCCAGAACTCTTATCAAACTCACGGCAGAGAGCTGGATAGCATTAAAAAGTGTAAGAAGTACTCCCAAGTACTTTTGGAAAAGTATCATTGCATGTGAGATGTCTCATAGTTCTCTGGGATTTTGTGTCTCTTCAAACTTTCTGAAAACCTGTATTAGTAGACCAGAGATCCCCAACAGCTCCTCTTTTATACTTGGCTGCACGTTATTCAAATATGAAGATTTAATAAACCTAGTTTTCATGCCTCTTCCTGGATTAATGCTGAAATACGCTCACATCATCATCCACTGTATCACAGAAATACTGGTTGGATGCAGCTGCCTTTTCTGGGTAATCACTGATAATCTGAGCATTTCCACTTCATTAATTTAATACAGAGTGAGAACCAGAAGGGATCACCAGACCCTCTAGTTCAGCCTCCATAATGTCATAATTCCAATTCTTTAAGAAGTGTGCAGAGTTATTTAAGGCAGGACAGATAAGTTTTGGTGGTGTAATAGGGAGAGCTGGTGCTGATGCAGGTATCCATGATAAGCCTTGGGTACCTCTCTCAGCCATTGCTTCTTGCCACATCCTTGTGTGGAACCAGCCTTTTGCAGGCTCAGAGAAGGCAAGTGAATAAACCATTGTATTAAGGCATTTAAATCAAGTTTAAAGACCAACAAGTATAATGAAATACGGACTGAGAAAACGTAATTTGTTTGTGTCTACATGTTCCTACTGGAATAATTATTCCCTATTGGAAACTTTTGCCTGTCAATCCCTAGCTATTTAAAACTGCAACAACAATATCCAGTTGTTGCTTTCTTGTGTCCTCAGTCTTTATCCTAGCTTTTGTTAGGGACAATGCAGTGGTATTCATCAGCAACAATAAGACTGTTATGTTTCATTGTGTTTTTTCCAAAGCTATACAATGTTCTAGCCATTATGGAAGGGTTGCAGTCAGCTGAGTGATGTTTACATGCCACTTCCATACCCTAATAAGAGGTATAAAAGAAAGTGTATTGTAGCCAGCAGGGGAGAGATTCAGCTTGGAAGGCCAGGACTTCTGCCTCGTGTAGAAACACAGAGAGCACTGCACTGCCTAGCATGCTTTATTTTTGGCCTTTCCTTTAGTGCCATGAGTGTCAGTAGTAGCTGCTCCAAACTGCTTATTCATGCTGCTGCTGTGATCATTTGCTTTTGGGCACTATTAATTTTGTGGCTGTGCTAAGTTAGGAATCCATTTCCAAGGACATCAATGGCGTGGCTGTCTCACTTGTCCTGGCAGCAGCCGGTCTCGTCCCTGTGATGGGGCTGTTCTTGACTGTGTTTGTTGGCATTCCCATAAAAGCATTCCCACACACCTACACCAGTGGTATCAGCACTTTTTCTGGAAGCAGGATCTTTCCAGCTTTTTCTAGGATGGTGCCTCACAGTCACATGCTGGAGGTGACGGGTGTTTCTGATACATTCCTCAGGCATTTCTCTGGGCATTTCTCAGCCCCGGTTCGTGTGGCTGGGCTCTTCTGCTCTTTGTAGTGGCAGCTCATTTCACAAGACTCATGGAAGTCATATGGCTGCCTGAGGTCATCACAGAGAGGATGAAGATCCCGAGTTTGCAAATATGTGGGTTGAGCCTGGGGGTGCGTTTCTGACACAGCTGTCAGGCAAAGCAGAGGTTCCACCACATCTCTGCTTTTCAAACACGGCATCCTTGAGTCTTGACACTTTGGCTTCTGGGAACTATACCTGCTTCTGGATTCATGGGAGGTTGAGAGAAAGAAGGAATCCTAATAATTAAGACTTCATGAAAGAAGAAATAAAATCTATGCCTTAGTTTGGATATGGGTGGAGCAGAATTCCCCTTTCAGTAGCCAATTGGAGAAGCATCTTCATATCCCCTGGTGTCTTTGAAGGTAACGAGGCAGGAGTAAGATCTGAGATGTGCTAGCAGATACTTCCTTCTAGGTAATCAGACCACAGTGCTAAATCACTCAGTTTATTAGTCAAAAGCTATTTTATGGTTTTAAACATTCTTCTTGGTAAAATAAGGGCTGTTTTGGTTGAACAGTAAAGCTTGTGACCACAGGTAGTATTCTTAACTATATATAGATGGCTTTTGGTGTTTCTTCCTGTGACTGCCCTGTGACTGTTTATATAATTTACCATTAGTCATCAACAGACTGCATAGGTTGCTGGTTGAGGAGGTTGACTCAAACTGAGTGGTTAGCCAAGTGCTATTGCAAATGCCAGCCTTTCTGATGAAAAGATCGTGTCTCAAGGCAGTGCCGATTCTGGATTGGGTCCTAGTTGGGAATTAGGAAGGGTTTCTGCTCTGTGATCCCATTTGTGTGACACAGTGTTATGATTCTTTTATATATACATGCCTGAGAAAGCTTGAAAAGGGACTTCAGCCTTCTTCTCAGTCCATGTTTATCAGTTCTGGTGGGAACTCTTTTCCCGTCAATAATATGTTGTTCTTCTTCAGGAGATGAGGAAAATGAGGTTCACTTTGCTGTGAGACACTGGGTTTTGGTCCCAGCTAGAGACAGGATGTTGAGCAGCAAGAGCTGATACTCTTACCCATCTTAAAATTGCTTATGAGCTTGGTTACTGTACCCTGTCCATGCACTCTGGGTTAAACCCCATCACAACCAGGCTGGGAAGGAGTCTGTCTCTGTGTGAGTTCCTCAGAGACTTCCTATTCTTTGCCTTCCTCTGTAGTGCAGAGCGCACTGGATTAAGCTCACCTGGAAAATCCACCCAATAAATTCCCTGTAGGTGATGCTTCTTATTTTTTTTGCAGCTGTCGCGGTATCCCACAGTGGTAGGGAGGAGAAGAGAGATCCAGCAGGCAGGAATTGTGCAGCAAGATTCATTTATTTAATTATTTTACAGCTCTTTTATAAAATTTTTTCTTCACAGTCTAATTGGTCAAAGGGTCAGCCACCCCTTGGGGTGATTGGCTAAAATCCTAAAACATCCATTGTCAAAATATTTTTCTACTTTACTACAAACAAAGCTCTGCAAGGTTGCAGGTGTTCGTAGTTTATAGAACTCTACAAATATCTTCCATGAGAGAGAAAAATATCTCATGGGACTGGAAAGAAGCAAGAAAAATTCTTGCTAGCAGCAAGATTTGTATCCACATGCAGCCATTGTATTTATAGCTTTTGCTATTTTACTGTAGACCTAGTACTTTCCTTGGCTGTTTGAGGCAATTCTGTACAGACTATTATCAAATGAAAACACCAAAATGTGAGAACTAGGAAAGAATGGTTGGTTGGTGTTGTCAGGCAACACACAAAATCCTGCATTTTGGCACTTGTTTCAGGTGGACAAGGCCATTGTCTTCAAGGCCCATGAAGCAGTGAAGCCCTGCTGTGGTGTGTGGTTGCCACTGGAAATACTGCCAAGTTAACAGAGAAGTGGGAGTGTTAGAGTGCTTGGAACTTGCTTCCCCACTGCCTGCTGTCTGTGGTGGCCACAGAGATGTTTTGATTGAAAAGTTGACTGCTGCACTAATGCGCAGGCACTGGTGAACTGCTGAATGCTGAGAATGCTTCTAGTGCACGTTTTTTAGAATTTTTTTCATTAAAACCAGCAGTTTAGTAAAAGCAAGGAAAGAATTGTTCAGTTTTACTGCCAGACTCTTAAAATGACCAATTTTCCCCTTCTGTGTTGAGCACTGGAGATCTTACTTGTTCCTCTTTACGAAATCTGAGGTTACACATACGCCTACAGCTGTTGTGTCACCTCCTGCCTCTGTAAAGCTGCGTGTTGACTGCAGGTGTTCTGTGGAGACTGAAGGCAAACTAAAAATGCCAGGTAATTGGTACCCCCGACTCTCAATCCAGCATGTCTTGAGTTGCAGAACACAAGTGAAATGAAAGGGAAGCTCTTCAGAGAGTTGCATGCAAATTTTGACTGGTTGTGGTTTTGGAAGTGAAGGAACAAGGAGATACAGAGAATGCTTTTTAGGCTGTTCTATCAAATGTCATATCTCTGTTTTAATATTTTATGTGATGTGGCTTCTTTCAGATGATCAGCTGGATTATCTGAGATCAGAGAAAAGGGAGTGGTACTACTCAGCTGCAGAAAATAGGAAGAAAGTGCTGCCATGGCAGGGTAGGGCACAGACATACTGACTGCAGAGCACTGGCTATTTGTGGAGCTTGTTTCAATATACACATCTCACAGATAGCCAGTCAGAATTACTGAGGTGGAGGTGTTTTATTTATAATCAATAAGTTTAAAACAAACTTCAAAAAAAGTTTATACAATGCTATTTTAGAATTTTTCCCCTGGGATTTGTTAGATAAGATTAGATATTTGTTTTCTGGACAACCTTCCTATTTGTGTGTTTACTAATTATAATGGAAAGACCTACTAAATTATGTATCTGTGTTAAACAGCTTGCTTTTCAAACAAAGGAAATTGGCCACAACTCTCATTTCTCCTGTTTTTATCTTTCTCTTAAAGGGCAACACTTTAAGGAAAATCCTCCTGTATCGGTACTTTAAAGGGGAATATGGAAGTGGTATGAATGGCCCCCTGTCTGCCAGCTACAGCAAAACTGCACAAGTGGGAGGTAAATCAACACACATCATTTCAAGAGAGCAAAATTAGCAGCACCATTTTTTCTAATAGGCACATTGGACATGCTCCAGGCATTCAGTTGGTAAATAAATCAAACATGTTCTGTAACCACTTAGAAGAGAGGTAGTGTCAGACTCTTCCTATTTTTAAGTTGCACACACTTGTCTCAGATTGTGCGTTTGGATGTACCAAAGTAGGTACCAGGAAATCCTCATCCAGAAAATCAGCAAAGCACTAAACTTTTGAAGAGAGATGATGTTGTTTCTGGAGACTAAAAAATTTTTTGATGTTCCAGATCCTTTGTTGATACATGGAAAAGAAAAGATCTAAGGAAAACTTGTCACAAAACTACTGGTTAGACAACAGAACAGATTTTCCTGAGAGGTTGTAGGATGTGTCAGTTCTTGTTACAACTTTGCTGGACAAGACTCTGATGAACCTGTCCTATCTTCCTGTGGGCAGGAAGTTTCAGCAGATGATCTCTGTAGGTCCATTATAATTCTTTGTATCATTCTGCTGTAGAAGCCACAGGAAGTTACTTCAGGGTGGTTTCTAGGAAAACCCATAATAAGGGATGTCATAGGAAATGAGGCAGGAGCTGTATAGAGCCAGGTCAAAACTGCATACTGCATTTTGCATTTTCAGTGCACACTGAAGGCATGCCCAGATTTGTCAGCTTTTTCAGATGTTACCCAGCTGTTCCTCCTTAGCTATGTCGATGTAGACACTGGAAATCTTTACAGTCTTAATATCCTATACGCCAAATTTCTCTCCCTAATAAACAAGAGACTGAAATTTTACTGTTTTTTAGTTGTCTCTAAAAGTTGTGTGTGTATGGCTTCATCACAAAGTCTGAAGCATTTTAATCAGTTTAATCAAAGTAGTACTGGCTGATTAAAGCAGTACTGTATTTTTACTAATGAAGTAGGCGCAGTTACATCTTTAGAGAAGTAAGTATAGCAGGAAAGATGATCATCTGTGATAATAAAAGGTGGTTGATTTAATGAGCTAATACAATTTAGCAAAATTTCTTCAACCCCCACCTTTAATTGGGATTAACTCAAGTCTGTGTTGTTAAAGAATGTAATGATGATGATGACGATGATGATGACCTAGGAGCTGGCAAAAGCATTTGGCTGGAAGGGCAGGGTGGATTTACCAGGACACAATTTTTTGTATAGAAGAGCAGATTTAAAAGTGGTTTCAGAGCACTGACTCTACTCACAGTTTAGTGTATGCAGCAGTGGAATTAAGAAAGGGTTCAGTGAACAAATCAGTGTCATTTCCAACTTATTTATTGTCTGAATATCATGACAGAACAATGGCTTGGGGATTTGTTTTATTTCTTATTCTTTGAACCCAACATTGCAGTTTCATACAAAACTCTTGTTTTTATCAAAGGGAATTTTGCCTGACAGAATTTCAAAATTAAATTTATTATGATGCTATTGTGTGCTTTATCACTACTGATAGGTTTGTTTTCATATATGTGTGTGAAGCAGACTTGAATGGTATTTGTGTATTTGTCTCATTTGCAGGTGGATTTTCAGGACAAGATGCGGATAAGTCTGGGGTGACCATGTTTGATATCCAGTGCCTCCTGGACAAAGAAGGTGCCTCAGAACTGGTCATAGATGTGATAGTGAACACCAGAAATGACAGGATTTTCTCAGAAGGCATTCTGCTTGGTATTGCACTGCTAGAAGGTGGAAATACGCAAACACAGGTACTTATTTAATGTGCTTATTCACATATTGATTCTCAGATGCATGTGGTCTGGAGACAAATAAAGAGAACCTTTTTGCTGTGAGTCCTGTGAAAAGTTTGTCACTAGAATATGTACCACTGTAATACAAATGTAAATATGCCCTACTGCTATGCAGTATCTCATAGTGGAGGATCTTCAGCAGAAGAAAATGTTTTTGAGCTGTCCCTTTCTGTTTAGCACTGTGCTGCTTTTAATCTGGTCATTGCCATGTGAGCATTATCCCCAGTTATTTGATGTCACTCTTGTTAAAATTAAAAATTATAATACTTCTAACTTTATAATGACAAATTATTTTCTGGAAACCTTTAGAGACATTCATCAAAATCTCCAAAGAGAAAAAAAAAAGGTCATTTAGGAAAACCAGTATCCCAGTCCACAGAAAATATCTGCTTTAAGCTATGGATTCTAGGTTTTTTTGTGAATTATATCCCTCTCACCCAGATTTAGCCAAACATTCAATCATGCAAGATGATTGAGGGAAGAGAGAGAATTGATATGATGAGGGAAGGCTGGGAGAATTGGGATTTTTTGTAAACTGTTGCAAATGGTACTCAGCCTCCTTGACAATTATACTAAGGAACTGGAATTAATAACCTAAAATATTATTTAATATTAAACTCTGTCTGTAGCACAAAAAAAAGGAATATAATCCAAGCTATAATATTACGTATTAGATGTTCCATGCTTCCTCTTGTTGTTACATAATAAGTTACTTTTCACTGTTATTTGTAGATGGATTATGAAGCCTGGAGAAATGGAGAGTGTCACAAAGTAATTTAACTTCAAGTACAATATTGTGACATTTAAAAGACTGCAAATAGCACTGTTCACCATTTTACCCAAATTTTAAAATATTGTCATCAATCTTTGTTACCAGCCTTGTATATCACTTTGTGAAAGAACTGGTCAGGCAGTGGCCAGCATTTGTTCTGTGCAAGTGAAGTAATTATTCATTATTTGTTTCACAAAAGAAATAGTGTATTTTTGTATTTCTTCTTCCTTAGAAGATTGATATCTAAAGAGTTTTTTTTTTTTTTTTGCAGTATTCAACTTACCAGCAACTAAAGGAGCAGAAAAAGTCAGAAAGGTTCTTTAAAGTGCTGTATGATCACATGAAAGCTGCTCAGCAGGAGATCCGATCCACAGTGACAGTGAACACTATCGATTTGGGGAGCAAAAAGAAAGAGGATGACAGTGACCTCACCATATCTGTTCCCAAAAAGAGAGGTAAGGAGGCACCCCTGTGAAAGAGGGGAGCAGGGCATTGCATTGACACTGCATGTACTGCACCACTGATGCTCTGTTAAGCTGATCAATAAACTTTAATACTAATCATTGCCAGTTTGCATCCTTTGCCTGATTTTCTGTTAATTGTAGTCCATCTCAGGTCAGCTACAAGGAATTAGCTTTAATGAAATCAGTGAAGCTCTGCCAGTTTGCATCAATGAAAAATATAGGACCATATTTTTAGAGGAGCAGAAGCAGAGGCTGCTGCTAGTGGGGATATTTCACAAGAGCAAGCGCAGGAACTGATTTCCCACCCTGTGGTCTTCCCATTGTTCTCATCATTTATTGTATATGGGAGAGAAATAGTAGGGCTTTTTGTGTTAATGTTCTGTTTCACTCTGGTTTGTGGTTTATTTGGAACGTGTTATCCCTGCATGAATGTTGCTTTGATATTCTTTGTGAGTTGCCTAGAGGTCTTTGAAAAGTTAGGCACCAACAAAGAAAAAGTTGCATTCATTATTATTGTTTTCTTATTGTTTAATCAAATGGGGAGAAAGACTTTCAAAAATGAAGGAAAATTATCTTCTTTGCAGTTAAGGATTCAACCCTGCATCTGAAAGAGGGAATGAAAGGACAATTAACAGAAGCATCTTCTGCAACCTCCAAGGCTTACTCTGTGTACAGAAGAGAAATGGACCCAGAAATAGATCTGATGGGCTCGGGAACAGATGCTGCAAATGCAGAAGAGAAGTCTGCAGAAGAAGCAGTCATGAGCCCTGCCATTGCAATCATGCAACCAATATTGAGATTTCTTCAGCTGCTCTGTGAGAACCACAACCGAGAGCTCCAGGTAAAGTGTTTTGAGCTGAGCTTTTATAGGGGTGTAATTAGAGGGGCTGCACCTTCATAAGGGGAGAAAAACATGCCTGTGCCTGGTTCCTGTTACAGAATAGGAGTGTCTGAAATGTTGGGTTTTTTGGTCCAAGGGAAAAAAAAACCCTTTTAAAGAACCATTTGGGTGCTGTGACGGAGGGGCACGTGTTTATATCCTCAGAATTGCTTGGGGATCTCAGCACAGCCACATGGAACTGAGAAGGGTCTAAATGTCCCTGTTAGTAATGTTCCTGTGCACAACTGGTGGAACACTTACCACAGATTTGAAGAGCCCAGGAAGTTTCTGGGTACTGCCCTTTCCCCAAAGTATTACAGTTGAACGCTTTAAGGTGCTACATGTGTCCCTGCTATCAGCTCTTTTGGTAGGAATTACTGTCCCCATAGCAACCTCTGCAAAATATATTTTCTGCAAACAAGCCTCAGTGCCGTGGCCAGGAGCCTCCCTTCCAGCGGTGGTTGGGGTGGTTTGAGCTGAGCTCCTGTTCTGCCAAGGACCAGCCATAATGTGCCACCAGACCACCAGACCCACTCAGCTGTGGGGCAACAGCTTCCAAGAGAAGGGCTGTAATGGGTGGATGGGAGCAGGTATGCAGGACATATAAAAGACATTTAAGGCCAGTGCAGATGTTTGCCAAGTTGACTTTCCTAAGCCCTCCTTGCTCTATGATTTAATCAGACAAGAGTTCTCAGCTGCTGCATAAAGGCCTGATATATTTTCTATAGTAGTGCAGCGTACTTCAGTACCTGAGACACACTGGTCATATGGTCATAAATTGTATCTGTCAATGTTTTCATGAAAAAGGACTTTGTTTGCCTTGACTCTCTTCCTTTTCTTTTTTTTCTTTTTTTTCGTGTTCCTTTCCTTCATCCACCAGAATTTTTTAAGGCACCAAAACAATAAAACAAATTACAACCTCGTTTGTGAGACCCTTCAGTTTTTGGACTGCATCTGTGGGAGCACCACAGGTGGGCTGGGCTTACTGGGGCTTTACATCAATGAGAGGAATGTGGCTCTCGTCAACCAGACGCTGGAAAGCTTGACGGAATATTGCCAGGGCCCGTGCCATGAAAACCAGGTAGGGCTCAAGAACTTCTGGATGCAGAAGGCTATATCTGAATGTTGGTGTCTGGGTGCTTATCACAAACCTTTCAGTATTCCTGATAACATAAATTCACTTGTAGCTGCTATGACTAGACTTAACACGCTTCAAGCTTTCCTAAGGCCTGAGCGACCCTTTTAAGTCAGAACTCAAACCAGGCTCTTCCTGTACTACCTCTTCTTCCTTTGAGGGTTTACAGTCTTTTTGGAGAGAGTTTCATATTTTACGTTGCTGTGTCCATGGCTTAAACCTCACTTTTTGAGACTGGATTTGGAGTCACGGTTTTGGAAATGCATTGCAAACACAGACTTGTGTTCTTCATTTTCACACAGTTCGCCCTTTCTGGTGTTTATACACATTGCTAACATTTACTTTCCGTATTTCACATAACTGCCACAAAGTTTAACTTGCTATGCTGCCATACCACTTAGCATCATCTTTAATTATGGTATCAGTAGTGAAATGGATGAGACTAAAGACCATGCTTCTGGTCTCCTGTACTTTGCTCACTGCAGTCTTTTGAAGTCACACAGCTGTGACTTTTGGTAAAAGTCTCTTTAGTGCCGTGCTGAAGAAGTGTAGCAAGGTAAAGGATGTAGTTACTTGCTGCCATATTTGATCTGAAGAGAACTGCGGTGAAGTTGTCATAGTGGATGAAACTGCAGAATTTTTGCTATGGATTAGCAGTGGGAAAATTGTGGTGAGCAAAATTACAGAAGCAATCTGTTGTTTATGCGAGAAATAGCTGAAGAAATACATGCAATATTAATGCTTCTTCATTAACGAGCACCAATGAAATGTAAAGTGCTATTACTGCCATTGCTGGTAATCAGCTGCATTTACTTAATATTTTTAAAACAAACAAAAATCCTTTAGTGGACTAAATTTTGAACAGTCAAATTCAATCCACTTATGAATGGGAAAAACAACTGTATAAAAGGTATAGCTGCAAGACTGGAGATGAAAAAAAAATGTTACAAGTTAATGTGTTCTCCAACAAATTTACATGAGAAGCACTGGAAGAACACTGATATGGAAGGGAATGATGAATTACACTTTATTACTTAGACCTATCTGCTGGGAAGTCACTCAGGATTTGAGCTACCCTTGTTTACACCAACTCCAAGTCTAATTCAATATATTTCAGGGGCAAATGCTCCATGCTCTCATTTTTATTTTTCCCCCCCTCTCTGTCTTTCTGGAAGACTTTTCCTTTCCTAGTGACCTATAAACCTGCCAGAGTAAAGTGCCACAGGCTCTTGTATAACTGACTCTTACATGCAAGGCCTAGAACATCCAGAACTCCAGCTGTAAAGGCATTTGGGAAGTACCATTGGTCACAAATGGAGCTTTGAATTCCATATCCAGAAATACCCTTCTGTGCAAGACATGTCCAGATGCATGTAGAGAACCTTGATTTTCATGAGCACTTCATGCTATAACAGCAATATTAATGCTGGCTGCTGAGGGCAAATGAAGAATCTGAGCGTGCAAATTTGGTTGTGCCTGCAGTCAAGCTTGCCTTTTATGTCTGAGGCTGGCATGTGCTCAGCTGAATCTGGCAGTGCTCCTGAGGGCTGCTGTCTGTAACTTGTACCACTTGGTGCCAAGCCCTGCAGGATTCACTGGGAGCAGATTTTAGCTTGCACCACCTTTTTTCCAGTTGGGTGTTTCACTGCTGGCAGTGTTTGGGTTAGTTCTGTACACACAAGTCTCCCCCAGCACTTCTTGTGGCATGTTTTCAGGCTGTTCTGCTTTGGCTGAAAGGTTCATTGCTGTTGCAAGGTGGTTTACGTTCTGGGTCCTTCTTTTGGGAATTTCCTGATGTGCATATTCTCTCCCTCCCTCTGGCTGTATTGTCTCCCTCTTTTCCCTGCTCCTCCCCTCCCTCCCTCCTGCCCTTGCCCCATTCCTTTCTCTTATTTTGCAGACATGCATAGCCACCCATGAGTCTAATGGGATTGATATTATAATTGCTCTCATCTTGAATGACATAAACCCTCTTGGCAAATACTGCATGGACTTGGTGCTTCAGCTCAAGGTACAGTATATGTAAATTTGTTTATTTGCATTTGGGTAATAACAGAAGACATACCTATGTGAGAGCTCTAGGCAGCCTGACATTTACTTAATCTTACCATTGTGCAATATGCTCAGAAGCCTTTGGGAAAAAAAGCTTGCAAATGAGTTCATCTCAGCTTCAGAATCCTTATCAGGCCCTCTGCCATAGGCTTTTTGACCCACTCCTGTGTTTGGGACTATGTCCTCAGCTTTTTCTTTAAAAAAATCCTATCAATCAGGCATGACACAGCTAGCATGAAAAGTCTGTAATGTGGATTAAAAATCTCTCAAGACTGATAAATAGCTATACTGTACAGGCATGCAACAAGTCAGACATTCTCTCTAAATACTTTGAATTCTTCAAAATTATTTGAGAAGGAAATACTGTGAAAAAGAATAATGCATCAGGTGACCTGCAATGTCAAATAAAGTTGAAAACAAGGTTCAAGTAAATTGTACTTTATTTCCCTTCTCAGTGTCCTCTAAGGGGAAATACAAAGTGTAGAGTGTGAGGGCATAGCCTAGAGCAGGAGGGCTCGTAAAGTAATTTTGTTCTATATTCTGGGGAGAGTTGGACAGGCTCTTAGATAAGTTTCTCCTGCCTGTGTGCCAGTGCATGTGGAGGGGAGCTCTGCAGCTGTACTGTCTGCCAAGCAGGGTAGAATCTGTCCAGGAGGAGCCCTGGGTTATTGCCTTTTCTTGCCTCCCAAATTAAGTATTTCCATTGCAGATGGTCTGTTTCCTCCCCAAACCAGCAAATACTTTGTGGTAGCTGCATTGCATCATATTGGCAACATTATACATGTCTAATAAAATAATTAATATAGCTATATATCATGTACAATGAAACATTGAATCAACAGTGCCTTACATATGATTTTAATAACTGTAATTACATTTTTGAATGGCAATATAATTCAGGCCCCCCTCTAGCAAAACACTTAGGCAGACATTTAACTTTGAACATGCAGACAGTTCTTTTGAAGTCCAAATTTCAGTCTCTGTAAAGATGTAGCTGCGTTCACTCCAGTGCCATTTTGATTTGCCATTGTTGTGAGGCTAGCAAATGGTTGTAGAACAACCTTCCTGTGTAGTAGCCAAAAATGGAGTTCAGAGACAGCTCTGCAAGGACCAGTGAGACCCTGTTCACAGGAGGCCATCTGTGCTCAGACTCACTCAATTAGCAGACATCGTGGTGGATGATAGCAGAGGTTCAAACTGTGGAAATGGTTCAGATTTTACAGAATCACAGAGTCATTTGTTTTAATAGGGATGTCTTGAGGTCATCTTGTCCAAGCCCCCTGCTCAAGCAGGGTCAGTTAGAGCAGGTTTCCCAGGACCATGTCCAGCTGAATATCTCCGCAGCTGGAGACTCCACAACATTTTGGGCACCCTATCCCACTGTTTGATCCCTGTCACAGTATAAAAGTGTTTTCTTGTGTTTAGATAGAATTTCATGGGTGTTTTATTTTGTCTCTTGCCCTCTCACCGGACACTGCTGAGAGGGGTCTGGCACCCTCTTTTAGATTTCCTCCCACCAGGTATTTATACACATTGATAAGATCCATCTGAGCCATCTGTACTCTAGGCTGAACTCACAACTTTCAGTGGCTCCTTATATGAAAATTGCTCCATTCCCTTCATCATTTTTATGGCTTTTTGCTAGACTCTCGTTCCATTATGTCCATATCATTCTTGTACTGGAGCTGGACACGTTGCTGGGCAAGATGTGATCTCAAGAACTGGATCCAAATTAAGAAGCTGCCCTTTTTGATTTTGAGTGGCAGCACATTGAAATATTAAAGCAATGAGTTTACCAAGTAATGTTTAACATTGACACACACATTTGAAGTGTTCATAGGCAACTTTGAAGTCGCAAATACATAAACTTTGTGTTGAAAATACAGAATTCAAAGTATATAGGCCCATACATTTACACTTACAAACAAGCTCAGACACTGTTTTCAGGGGACATTGTATGTTGAACTTACACCTCCCAACCAGAAGAAAGGCAATGCAGAGTTATATTTTCCCATGCCATCTTAGTTTAGCTTGTTTTGCACATAGTTTTTGATGTGGTATTTAATTACATCTTCATGGATTATATTTTCCAGTGGACTCCCGAATCATGTAGTGAGCAGAGCAGACAGTGCTCACTGAGTGCACAGATGGCCAATGCTCTATTCTGCCTCTTTTTAATTTTGAGTGTGACCCCCTGGCCTTCCTTACTGACTGGTGTGTAAGCCCTGGCACACAGTAAGACCTCAATATCTGCCACATCTGTGACAGGATGAAGAGACATTGTCAGTCTAAGGGTACAGAGAGTCTAATACAGGTGTCTTCTTTTTTTTCCTCATAGCTGTATCTAGTTGCTTCACTCATTAATTTATTTGTCCAAAATTTTTCTCAGGAGATGAGATGGGAGACCAGGTAAAGGTGGAGTGAAGAGTAGAAGTGCTTTGGGCTGTCCTGTTTTTTAGCACCTGGAAACTGATTTTTCTCAGTACTAATGTGTTACGAACTTTGTGCTGTGTTTTCCAAGTGATGGACTTCTTTTCCTCACTGATGTCTGGGATTAGAAATCAGATCCAAATGTTCAGAAAGTGAGGAATAAGTAGTCAAATAACCATCTCAAATGCCTGCTGTAATTCTAGTCCATGGCATGGCACTTCTGCTGAGTCAGGAGCAAGAAGCTGGCTGTTGATGACACAAAGTTCTACCTACCCTCTACCTTTCCCAGCTTCCTGGGAGCTGCAGCAGATTTCTGTCCATCCCCAGGGTTGTCTGCACTGGGAAATAGATTCAAAGTCCTCCTCACCCCTGAGTGAGTGGACTGATGCCTTCCTCCTGTTTCCTCCTTTTCCTTACCAAGCTACCTGGGAGCCTGTCATGGCCCCTTCCCTCCTCCTCAGTTTGAGATCCTACCAGTGCTACCACAACTGACTTGATCACTACTGTAAGGGAAAACTGCAGAAGAGGAAGCATCCTGCTTTTCAGAACAGCATCCTGTTAGGAATCCTCATCAAAATGCTGTCCTCTCCCTCCACGTGTTCTCGTTCACTGTGCACGTTAAACTTCAGCAGTGTTGGTTGCAAGGTAAAGAGTCTGACTTGACCTTTCCCATGGATGGTCCTGATTTGATTTGGAAGCAAAAGGAAAGGGACATGGCAAAACTCATATGGAGTGCTGTTCTCCTTGAGCCAGTCCCAATTAGGTCTTCTCATCTGTTGTTCTTTGTCCTTACCTCATTCCTGTGTTGGCAAGCCCAGGCTCCTCTGTCCTGGCTTCTCTCTCAGCTCCCAGCCTCTTCTCCCAGAAGTTTCTAATTCCCCAGTTATGTACAAGTCTTCATTCTAATCTACTCTCCTTCCATTTACCTTCAGTCTCATCCTTCAGTCCGCCAGTCAGAGGTGTTTAATCCTCAGCTTAACACAGCCCAGAGCAAGCTGCTTTGAGCAGGGGCTGGACTGCTGGAACCTTAGTCCAGAGGGCAGCCTTTAGTGTGTGGTTTTATGATCCAACCTGCATGGCTTTGTGATTCTGTGCTCACCAAGAATAACCCCTGTGGGCTTTTAGCTGTGGAATTAGTGTGTTTCTGCTCTGTGGTACTCAAACTGCAATTTTCAAAATGCTTCCGAGTTGGACGAGTTTGGCTGGGAGACTTCGACTCGTGTGATTGTTCTATTGGCCTCTAGTGCTCCTTATTTTCAGCTCTATCATCAAAACTTGGGGATGCAAAGTCTGCTTAAAACACAAGTTGCTTAAACATGTAGGGAATAACGTCTTTCTTTTTGCCATGGTCCCAAAAGGAGCTGAACCCTTTTCCTCTGAAACTGCCCATGCCAATTGTCTGAGGCACACCCTCACTGGAGAAATTTCAGCTGCAATTGTTGATAATGGCAATAAGCAGCTGAGAATGAGGTTGTAGGGTGGGTTGGGAGTTTTCCTGGTCCCTACCTCTTCCCTTGGGGCTGCCTCCTGCTTCCAGGTGTTCCAACAGCTCGGTCTGTAACAGGGGATGATGAGGGGATGCTGTGACAGGTCAGCCAAGGCAACCCTGCTCTGCCAGAAAGCAGCCAGACCTCCAGAACCATTCTTCCTCTCCACTTCACCACAGCTGATTTAATTGGAAGACAGACGGGTCTCTGAAGTCTGAGGCACCACTGGGCTACTGCTGCTAAAGCTCATGCTGTGTAATCCTCAGGAGAGATTTGGTGAAAAGCAGCCAGTTGACAAAGCAAAGGTTGTCTTTATATATTCCCCCAGGAATATTTAGTAGTGAAACAAAATCTCAGAAGCGTATGAAAACAGTTTATTTTACAGCCTTTCAAATAATAACCAGCTGGACTTCATAAAAACCAAAGGGGAAGGAAACCTGCCTGAATGATAAAACCTTTTGTGTAATATGTTTTGTAATTGCCTCTGTTGAGTCTCGTTTTAACAGAAAGCCAAGGCAAAAATTGCTAGGTAGGCAATAAGGAAAGGAAATGGAATTTAATTTCTTGTGCACAGTCTGCAGCAACACTCTGTATTTAAGTCAAATATTTTTCAGTGTTTAAAATTTTCCTTCCAATATTGCGTGCAGAGTTAGTGCTACAGTATGCTGACACTAAAAAAACCCCAATTAAATATGTCAGTAAAATAAAAGATGCAAGTGGTTGAAAATCTTATCCACTAAAAAGTGGTCCTCGTAATCTCAATTAAAACAAATGCAAGGGTCATTAATCCATGAAAGAGATTTAAAATTTGCATTAATTTGGTTTTGTATCTCTAGAACAATGCCTCCAAGCTTCTGCTGGCTATTATGGAAAGCAGGCAAGACAGTGAGAATGCGGAAAGAATCCTTTTCAACATGAGACCAAGAGAACTGGTGAGAAAACTTGTGAATATTCATAAATCTTTTGGCTGAAAAAAAATCTGTCATTAAAACATTTTTAAAATGATCTGTATCTAAGCTGAGAAGTGTTGGCAGCGTATGGTGGCACAATGTATCAGGATAGTACTAATTCACAAAAAGTACTTTAAAAGGATCAAGCATGCATGATTTCAGTCTTTACGACTTCATTATTTTTATCCATTCCAAGCACTTTTCTGTAATTGTTTCCTAACTAAATTATCATATTCTGGTAGACTGTCTTCAAGTACAGTTTTTCAGGGGCTGGCAAATTAAGCTTGTACAGTTTATGAAGCAGTGCTAACAGAAATGTGTGTGTAGACATAGAATATATTTAATATACATGTATGTTATATATTTATGTTTCATGAACAAAGAGAGTTCCAAACAGTTGTTGCTGTGTTTTGGAACAACCCTGATGTTTGTGGAGGTCTCCAGGAACTTTAAATGGGTTGGAAATCTGGAGAAATTGTTTCCAATATGACTTGACCATGTAACAACAGAGACTGAGAGATCTGGGAATTCTTGAGGGATTCTGGGGAAGTATCTGGAGGCATCATCCCTGCCCTTAGGCAGAGCCCAGTGCCTGCTGGTTTCAGGGCCTCATCACTAGGTGACATCTCAGCAGGATGAGGCCCTCCCTAGGGTACAACTGCAGGTTTCCTTTGTGTGGGGAACCCTATGCTGGTCCTGTAAGAGGCTTTTGAATATTTGGAATTTCCCCAGCACCCTGCCCAGATCTTCCTTTCCTTTTTGGTTTAGGTGTGTTTTTTTCCTGTGAAATTGTGTTGCTGCCTGTTCTGGCCAGAGGAGGATCGTGGCTGCGCTCTAAGTGCTGCACAACACTCCCTGCCATATCTAGACCAGCCTTTTGAAGCTTTTGTGAAAATACCTGCTCACAAAGGCTCAGCATTCCTGTTCCTTTCTCATGGTTGCTGATGAAAAATGTAGCGGTTTGGAGCTTCATAAATCCTTCAAGCTTGTCTTTGTTCAGAAAGTGTTTCTCAGGCTGCTCACTCTTCTTGCAGAACTGCAGGGCACCCATCCAGGCTGGAGCTGAACAAAGTGGCTGTGTTCAAACATCATGTGTTTTTTCCCCAAGAATCACATTTATTTCATCTCTTCCTGGCTGGGTTTGTGTTGCAGGTAGATGTGATGAAGAATGCCTACAACCAAGGTCTGGAATGTGACCACGAGGAGGAGAACGGAGATGATGGCATCTCCCCAAAAGATGTTGGCCATAATATCTATATTTTGGCACATCAGGTACGTCTTATTTGTTTTGTGACGACTTCCAGAAAAGTGTTATGTGGTTAAACTCCACATTGTCACAGGTGGGGTGATGCACTTCAGTGGTAAGAGAGAAGTAACAGTGTGTTTACTGATAAAAAGCGAAGCTTGATAGCCAATGTGACAGTGGGTTAATGAGATTCAATGGCAAGGCACACTCGATTGTTTACTGCATGCAGGACAGGCTCAGCCAGCACTGTGAGGGAGACCCTCCTGTTGAATTATGATGTTAAGGAACGATCCCCTTGCATTCTAAACTCCTTCTGAGAGGGGAGTTTAGGTGCAGCTGGATCCAGACTTAGTCCCAGCCTTGCCCAACAGTTTATGTCTAAAGGATTATCTGCACACAATCAATCCTTTCTATTGTTTAGCCATCAAGATTTCGGAGTTTAGCATGCTATTAACCACTTACCAAGAGTCTCTTGTGGTAAAGAATCTCTCAGTCTTGAGAAGCAACCTTGAGAGGCATCCCCTGCTCAAGGGGACATCCTGAATATGTTGGTCCTCCCATTGAGGAGAAATTTCACACAAGTTGTTATTTGTGTGAGATAACAATGTAGAGTAAAACAGTGACTGTCCGCTTAGCTTTGTCTTCTTTTGACATTAACAGATCACTTATATCAATCAAATCATAAATTGTGTTACCATTATTGGTGTATTTTAAATAGTGCCTTCAGTTGTGATACCAAGCGAACTTGATTTCAGAAGATTGCTATTATTTTAGATATTACTTTGCCAATAAGAATAATTGGGCCTTTTCACTGCTTTCTCCTTTTGAATTATGCTGTAGTGCCCTCAAGCTTTTTCTGATCACTTTTACTTCTCTACTGGTAAAGGTAGAATGTACACTGAAGGTTGTTATTTAATGGCCTATTTATTCTTCAGAGTAGCTGGTGTCAAAAATAGTTTATCTTTCAATTATGTTCAGAGTATTGTAAAGTTTTTTGTAGTTGAAAAAGTAAGGACCAAGAACTTCTTGGTTATATCATAAATTACTGTATTTGGTATTTCTTATAAGGGCCAAATTTAAAAAAAAATAGGTTTTCCCTGAGTAAGAAGAAATAAACAGAGGGGGAGAGGGAGTGTTCCTCATTCATTATGTTTATTAAGTGTTGTTAGGAATTGAATACTTGGTGGAAAAAATAAGAGAAGAAAGCAATCTATAGTTACAGTAGTGTTATGCAATGTTTCTTTCAAGCAAGGAATGCAAAAAAACAGTTACTGAGTAATGCTGGTGTGCTTGCAGCACATTTAAATAAGTGAGTATTGTTATTATGTTGGTGGTGGTGTGGTTGACCATGTTGTGCTCTCATGCTGTGTGTGGGGCTGTACATAAGATGCCCATCAGAGATGACAGTATTTTCAGAAAGCATCTGCAGCCCCTTACCTTGTAGGACTATTTACTCCTTGTCTGAATGCTTATAATGAAAATTTAAATGCCTGCCCAATCAAAATGTCAGTATTTTCTGTCTTCTGCCTACAGTTCGTGTTAAATCACTTAACAGGGTCTGTGACATGGAAAATACGATTTGGGGGAGTGGAATATAGGCCTAAAGCTGTACATGAAGTGACTGCTGGGGTCATTTTAAACAAGAGGTCACTGCCAGGGGTACACTAGCTGGCTGAGGTGTAGGTTAAGGTCTGTCCCTAGGTTCATATCCATGGTGCTGGGGAGGTCCATGATGCCACTCCACAGCTATTCCTGATCATAGCTGGCGTTTTGGTTGCATAAGGGTGGATATTTTTACAGCAATTTACTGAGCTCCTTCCTGTTCTGTAAAATTAAATGTCACGATTGGCTCTGTATGCTGTAAAAATATCCATCTTTTTACAAAAAAAAAAAAAAAGAAAAAGGAAAAAAGAAAAAAAGACTGTTTTCTTCTTCTTGCATTTCTGTAACATAGTACTTGTGTTTACAATAGCTTTGCACCCATGTCAGGCCCCATATCAAAACAAAGCAATGCAAGGGCAGGCAATTTGGGGCCTTTCTGTGTCCTCTGCTAATGAAAAGCTACAATTCTTGGCACAGGCCTGCTGATCTTTGACCCCAAACTGTTTCCATGTGTGCCCTTTTGCTCGCCCTGGGATGGGCAGGATACGAGCATGGACCCTCCTCAGTAAGGCCATTGTTGCTGGGTTCCTTTGCTGGCTTCAGTCTCCAAACACCCTCTGCTTTGCTGTCAGAGTGGCTTTTTGGTGTCTGGGCCTTCTGCTGGGCTTAGCTGACCTGATTTACGTAGTATTTCTTTGCTGTGGCCGTTCACCTGACTTACTTTTTTCTACAACCAGTGTGACTCTTCAGTCACTTTCCTTACGCTTCCTGGTGCCCACTTGCTCTAGCTACAGCTTTTTGGTCCCTCTGTAATAGCAGAATCAAGACTGAGAGTTCCCCTTTTTGCTGTTCCAGCCCTCAAACACAGACAGTTTATTTTGGGGAGCTCCGACTTTCAGTTTTTGTCGTTGCACTCTTCAGGGCAATGCTGGGTTCTGCATTTTGCCACCACTACATCCTTCCTTGCCCTTCCTGTGGTTGATTTTACCAGAAGCAAGAGGCATTCTTGTAAATGTTTGACCCACAGTGCATAGAAAGTTGTACCTGTATCACAAGCAAGGCTGAGATTTCTGTTAGTAAATTGTCCTTACAGCCTCCCAGCCCCTGCCCTAAATGTGCACTTGTACATCGTGCACACACAGAAGGGTGTGGGCACAGCAGCCGTGTCATGCCAGTGATCACATGTCTTTCACATGTTTCACTGTCCTCTCTTTCCTTTATTTCTTCATCTTCCTCCAGCCTGCCACATGCCATGGCTGTGCTGCTTCCCCTGCACTGACCCCGGGGCTGTCTGGACACTGCTGCTCCTCACTTTTCCTGCTCTTCAATGAGCAGAGGGGAGAAGGGAGTGCCACTGGGAGGAAGCAGAACTGAGCTGTCCACGAGGAGCAGCCCTGAGCTGCAGCCCTACTCTGCAGCCTGGCTTTGGGGCTCCTTCCAGATGTAGCTCTTCTACAGCTGCTTGTGGAGCAGTGACATGAGCTGGTGCTTGACCTCACATCCTGGAAAAATAAGCCTGTTATTGGTGGGTAGAAAGGGTTCGCAATTCTCTTGAAAATCAACAGAGGAGATTCTGTTTTCTTTCTCTAGTTCAAATGTCATGCTCAGAGCTGAGCCTTGACCTTGCTAATTCCTTGCAGTAGTCTCGGCTGAGTGCCAGAGGTGTGTTATGGACAGTTCCATCACCTCTGTCAGCACTTCTCTTCCAGCCTCAGTCAATAGGTATGGTGTTTTTATTGCTGTCCTCTTAAGAGATTGTGTTAAAGCAGGTCACACTTTGTTTTTCAAAGTTAGTAAGGCTGTCCACGAAGAGACTTCATCTTGATATGATGTCCCTGTAGGAAATTCCAAAAGCTTTTGACACAGTAGCACCAAAAAAAGTTTCATTCTTGCTCCTTATCTGCAGAAGCATTAGTGTAGGAGAATCAAATTTTTAAATGGTTACACAATGAAAGAAATTATAAAAGGCTAAAGAAATCCTCTGGCTTTTCAGATGACTGCTTGAGATGGCTGCCTGTTAGTCATAACAAAGTATTTCAGAAGTTTGTAAACTAAAACAAAACCCTTCATTGGCAGTATTTCCATGAGGTTCATGATCCATTTGATTTACTATGAAGCAAGATAAGGCACTGATTATAACCAGAGGCTCCCGTACTCTGCATACATAGATAGATAGATAGATATATATATGTTATATATATATATATATATCTGTGCTTCTGTTAGTGAAAAATACTTTGGAGTGTTTGTGTTTCTCAGCTCATGCAAACTGTCTAAATCAGGCATGGAGCCCAAGCTAATCCACTGTACCTTTCAGCAGGGGCTTTATTCATGAGGGTCACAAGAACGTGAAATAACTTTACATAGCTTTTTGTCAGCTTGCAGCGTGGCAAGAGTGCACTTTCATCTGCCTGTAGAGCTGTGGAGACACATCCTTGATCTGGAAGGATGTGAGTGGGGAGGGAGTAAGGGAGCAAACTAACGAAACTTTCAGGTTTCCAATGCCTTATGAACTCCTCTGCCTGGTTCCCAAGGCTGTGGCAGGGGTGCTGACCCAGCGTGCCACCCCTTTCGTGATGCACGTTCCGTGGTCTCAGGCTAGCAAAATGTTTCCTCAATTTTAAGTTTGTGCTTAAATGCCCTGTTGGAAAGGGAGCACAGGTCTTGGAATTCCACAATACCTTTGTCACTTTCAGGTAAATAGAAGTTTGTTTGTTTATAGTGAGATTAAGCTAAAATATTATTTAAATCCCAACCAAGTAAACTACTTATATTTATACAATTGTCTGGTGCCACCAAGACTTAATGAAAAATTTTTCCTCACCCCATAAGGTTAGAAGAATTATCACTGTCTGATATCAGTGCAGTGAAGACAAGTTTGAACCAGGCTATCTTCTGATAGACTAACACAGTTGGAAGTGCCCTTCCATTTATAAGTTCTTAAAATAAACCAAGGAAAAAGAGGTGGATCTGCTGTGAACTGTAAAGTTCTCACTGCAGGTACTGCTAAGGACACACATCTTCCACTCTGGTGCTAATTTTAAATGGACTGAGCAAAATAAGTCATTCAGCCTTATATATTTGTTAGTATATTAATAAAAGAATCAAGATTTTTTTTTATCAAACTTGGCAGGCATTATCAAACTAATGTCTTACTGCCGTGTTTACTTCATTGCTTAGTAGTGTACACAGAT